>NC_045440.1:125819425-125823206 GCF_002776525.5 Piliocolobus tephrosceles
AAGAAAGAAAGAAAGAAAGAAAGAAAGAAAGAAAGAAAGAAAGAAAGGAAGGAAGGAAGGAAGGAAGGAAGGAAGGAAGGAAGGAAGGAAGGAAAGAGGGAGGGAGGGAGGAAGGAAGGAGGGAAGGAAGGAAGAAAGAGAAAGAAAGAGAGAAGAGAAAGAAAGAAAGGAGAAAGAGAGAAAGAAACAAAGAAAAAGAAAGAAAAAGGAGAAAGAAAGAAAGGAAGAAAGAGAGAAAAGAGAGAAAGAGAGAGAGAGAAAGAAAAAGAAAGAGAAAGAAAGGAGAGAGAAAGAAAAAGAAAGAAAAAGAAGAAGAAAGAGAGAAAAGAGCAAAAGAGAGAAAGAAAGAAAGAGAGAGAGAAAGAAAGAAAGAAAGAGAGAGAAAGAAAAGGAGAGTAATTTTTTCCTAGAACAGAATGTGTCCACCAGGAAGAAAATTTTAGGAAGACTTGAGTCTTCTATTTAAATGTATTTGAGTTTGCCTATGTTTTATACCACTTTGCCCAACATTAGTGTCCAAATGAAAGGACTCTTGTTGCTGACTGCTGTTTGCTTTTGCCTTGGCCTTGTCAGATATTGACTTTGTCCTTGGCTATTTCACTTGCAGCTTTTTTTTTTTTTTTTTTTTTTTTTTCAAATTCTGTCAACAGACTGAACCAATATTTCTTTGCAAGAATTAAACATTAATGGATTGACAGAAGTTTCTGGAAAAATCTTTCACAGCCAATGGACAGCATCTGTTGTAGATGAGCATAAAACCAAAGTGGACAAAAATTCATCTTGATTTTGTCATTGTTGCTGTTTGTTTGTCCTTTAGAGAAACACTCTATGCTTCAAGAATGCATGAAGTTGTTGCCAGGTAGGTTGAGTGTAGTGAAAGTGGTGGTCAAATCTGGAAAGGAAGATTATAAATAACTCAAAACTCGATTTTCCCATTACAAGAGTGTGAAGAGAGGAGGATTAAGTCATTGCCTAATAATAAACAAGCAATTAAGAAGAAAAATAAACATCATGTTAGAAGAAACAAAGAGTAAAAACAGAACATGAAAGGCCCCAAGAAGGACTAGAAATAAACTATCTTCACTTATTTCTTAATATATTGAGGAGAGGAATCTCTGGACATTGATTAAGAGCCAAGTAAATACACAACTGTCACTAATGTGAATCTAATAATGCGTGAAGGATCTAATAATGAGTGAAGGAGAGAGCTGCCTATAGGCTATTTCACATGAGACGCAGGGAATATAATGAACCCAGTATGTATGGCCTTGGGAGCTGGGCAGACTTGTGTTCTAATTCCAGCTCTGCCTCTAACTGGCTTAGTCACCTTGTGGGACTGACTTGATCCCACTGGAGTCAAAACGTCTACTGCTAATTGTTATATGAATTAAATAAAAAATGTCTCAAAAACACCCAATGCAGCATCTGACAAATACTCCCTGGTAATCACAGTTATTTGAGAAGATCTTCACATGACCTCTCCTTCCCTCTTCCCCAAATCTCCCATCACCAATAGAATCAATATTCTATTACGGGCCACCCAACTTGCCTCCACTGAAAGATGACCCTTGTAAATCTCAAGGATTTCTAGCAAAACTTGGTAGGAAGTTTAAAGGGGCCATCAGTGAAATATCCAAAAGACAAAAAAAAAAAAGGCGGGGGGGGGGGGGAATTCAGAGACACACCCCCAATCCCCCCCATCCCCGTCCCCAACAGGCCCATTCTTTTTTTTTTGAGACAGAGTCTCGCTCTGTCGCCCAGGCTGGAGTGCAGTGGCCGGATCTCAGCTCACTGCAAGCTCCACCTCCCAGTTTTACGCCATTCTCCCACCTCAGCCTCCCAAGTAGCTAGGACTACAGGCACCCGCCACCTCACCGGGCTAGTTTTTTGTATTTTTTAGTAGAGATGGGGTTTCACTGGGTTAGCCAGGATGGTCTCGATCTCCTGACCTTGTGATCCGCCCGTCTCGGCCTCCCAAAGTGCTGGGATTACAGGCTTGAGCCACCGCGCCCGGCCTAGGCCCATTCTTGTAGTACCAATAGAGAGGAAAGTTTTGGAGAAAGGGAAGTTTGGGAGTAAATAAAACAATAGCTCAGCCTTGGGCACAGACAGTCCCTGCTACATACCAATTTCAAATAACATTTCCTGGTTACTTGGCGTTGTCAACTAATGGAATACATTTATTTTATACTCTCTCATTTAATCCTCACAACCACCATTGTGGAAGGAGAAAAAAGGCTCAGAAAGGCAAGTAAGTTTGACTTGGGCAATAAAGCTATTAAGTATCAAATCTAGAATTAAAATGTAAGAATTTAGTCCTTATACTTGTTATTCTACACAACAGCTAGCTCACACAGGAACTCTGGCCTCTATCTTGCCCCTTAGCCCACGAAGTGCAGAGTTCTAGAGATTTGTGTGGGGAAGTTCTTGCCAAGGGGCATGAAAGGCTCATCAATTAAGAAAGCTGGAGAGGGAGAGCAGCTTTTGTCTCATCTCTTCTCCAAACCACTTTGCCTAGGAAAAGAGCAGTGATGTGGGATTTAGAAAGCCCCTTTCTCTTCTGAAAGTGAAAGAGACATAGAGGCCTCCAGAGGAGACAAGAAGAAATCAGAGATTTCTGACTTTATGGCCTGTCCCATATTTTAGTTTTCTATTTCTAATAGCCTCTCTTCTTGTTGAATGATGCTTGATAACTCCTATCTTCCAAGATGCTTTTTAGAAGAGCTGGGTCATTTTGAAATCAAGAAGATAAGTGAAACAAGGAAACTAATTTTGTCTATACAGCCTTGGTCCTTTTCTTAAATTGAGTAGGTTCCCATGGTGATGGTTTAGCCATTTTATCACATCTTCAGAGGTTAGGCAAGGGGAACAGAAATATTATGCTTTGACTCCTGGGTTTCAGTCTGTTCATGGCAGCACTGAAAGTAATTTACCTGCATGATTTCTATCTTCCAGGTCAGCAAGAACTTCTTCCTCACCTGCCACACCCAGTCAATCATGAAGCCCTATTGATACCA
The DNA here is from genome assembly GCF_002776525.5 of Piliocolobus tephrosceles. Lineage (NCBI taxonomy): Eukaryota > Metazoa > Chordata > Mammalia > Primates > Cercopithecidae > Piliocolobus > Piliocolobus tephrosceles. Next base: position 125,822,443 of record NC_045440.1, read on the forward strand.
TTTCTTTTCTTTATCCTGAATCTGTCAGCTTGCCTTTTGCAATACTTACCCACCCTTCAGACCACTATTATTCCTTCCAGGGACTATTATGGTATTTTGCATTGTAGAATTTCCCTGACTTAAATCTCACTAATGTTTCCCAATCTGTCTATTCTTCATACAGCAGCCAAAATATACATCGGATCCAACATGCCTCATCACGTCCTTCCTTAAAGCCCCTCAGTAGTTTACATTTATGCTGAAATAAAATGATATGGTGGGTGGGGGAGGAATTATTCAAGTATTTGTAATAAGAAATAAATAACATATTTAAATTAAATTATTAGTGCTTGCAATTTTCCCAGCTCCACACTTCCACTATCATTAAGGTGAGAGAGGCTGTGTCTATCTTGAAAGCTGTTTTGTAAGAGTGGTAAAAATAGGCATGACAGAAAGGTTTACGGGTTATTCTATAATAGAAAAAACAAAACACAGAGTAACTTCCTGGAGTGGGATTTCAGTGGGCAGGCATGAAAGGAGAGAAAAAGGAATATATTGGATAAGTTGAAAGAGTGTTTGGGGAAGTTTGAGGCCGGAGACTAGAGGACTTTGGTGACAGCTACTATGTGAATAAGAGATGGTGAAGGAGGAGGTAAGGAATTTTGCTGTGGGTGATGAATGTAACCCTCACTATTGGTGTTTTGTGTTGTGTGAAGTGTAGTGAATATTTAACTATTCTTTCTTTCTTTCTTTCTTTCTTTCTTTCTTTCTTTCTTTCTTTCTTT
>NC_045440.1:125823216-125837850 GCF_002776525.5 Piliocolobus tephrosceles
TTCTTTCTTTCTTTCTTTCTTTCTTTCTTTCTTTCTTTCTTTCTTTCCCTCTCTCTCTCTTTCTTTCCTTCTTTCTTTATTTCTTTCTTTCGTGTAGAACTGATGTGTCTTTGAATGCCACACCAAGAAAAACCTAGCTGGCTTGACTTTACAAGACAATTCCATCCAAAAGTCATTATTTTCCCTGAATTTCCCAGAAACACAAGCAAAAAAAAAAAAAAAGTTTGGATTAAGCCCCAGCAGAACCGGCTGTGGTTATAACTACAATCCATTAGGTTGTCACCCACTCACGTGGTACAATCATTTGTTACAGCAGAATTTTTTTGTTGAGTCTCATCAACAGGGGCACAAGGTACTCTGCCCCAAATTGCTCATTTATTCTCTCAGCAGCCTGATCACCACAGTATTTGCTGGAGAGAAACTAGAGCCAAGACTAATGTGGAAAAGCACATTTCTGTAACCACTTCCATATGAGGGTCATTATGATTCCAAACCACCTCTGTTGTCAGAGATTTAGAATAAAAATATATATAGCATGTTCATTATGATTTTCTTTTTCTTTTTTCTTTTTCTTTCTTTTTTTTTTTTTTTCTGAGACAGAGTCTCGCTCTGTTGCCCAGGCTGGAGTGCGGTGACACGATCATTGCAAGCTCTGCCTCTCGGGTTCACACCATTCTCCTGCCTCAGCCTGCTGAGTAGCTGGGACTACAGGTGCTCACTACCACGCCCGGCTAATTTTTTTGTATTTTTAGTAGAGACAGGGTTTCACCATGTTAGCTAGGATGGTCTTGATCTCCTGACCTTGTGATCAGCTCGCCTTGGCCTTCCAAAGTCCTGGGATTACAGGTGTGAGCCACCGTGCCTGGCCTATTATGATCTTCTTAGTCGTTTGATAGCACCAGTGTCCTGGGAAAAATAATTTATACTCCATTACCCATCCATACACTTACCCAGGCACTCATTCACCATATTAACTAGATAGACAAATTATGTTGTTTCTCCTGTTGATGATGATAATGATGATGAGACAGATGGATGGATGGATGGATGGATGGATAGATAGATAAATGGTTGGACACACAGGTAGCTAGGTGATAGACAGAACAGGTACACAGAAAGCATTCAGATTTTTCTACCATGGACCCGATTTTATGTGACTGTATCAGTTTTAATAACTGTATTATTAGATAATAGTAAGTGCTAATGAGAGTTAAATGTTCTTTAAATTTTCTAACATTGTAATCATTTTAATACAAATAAATACACAAATCAGAAGATAGCCATTGTCAAACCATGTGCCCTGGGGCTGTTTTCAAACCACCGTAGCTATAAGCAGCAGCAACAAGACTATGAAATTCCAATTTGAAAATTAAGTCACAGTAGATCACCAGTAAGACCCAGGGTCCTATCACCTCAGGAACCTGGGCTGGTGAAAGCCTAGCACTGGGCTCTCTCTAGATCAGCACTGCTCCTTTCCTGTTTACCAGCAGAGAACAAAGTGGTGGAGAGCACTGGCATTGAGGTCAGAGCTGGGCTGACTCCCAGCTTGGCACTCACTAGCTCTGACCTTGGGCAATTTAATTCCCCCCTCAAAGCCTCATTGAACCAGCCTGCAATAATAGAGTTAATAAACCCACCTCGTAAGGTCTTTGTGAGAATTAAATAATGAAACCCAAGCTAGAGTACTTGCAGAATACTGAGTGCAGAGCAAGTTTTTAAATGAATATTAGTTATGATTAAAATTATTAATATCCTCAAAGGCAATGCATGAGATAAGGGGTCAAAGGAAAGGACATCTTTGACTCTTGCCAAAGATATTATACGATATGTAATAGCTCAGGGCAAGACAGCCCCTTCAAAAGCAAACACACTACTGTTGCCTTAAAATACTTTTCTTTCCTCTAATTTTCTCATATATCCCAATATAGACTTTTTTCTCTATTCCTACATTGTTTTCAGTTTTCATCACATATGTAAACAATTGTAGAACTTAACATCTCACATTACTTCAGGTTTATCAGTGGTAAAGCTTTTTCTGGTTCTTTCTCACACACTTCTTTATTAAACCATCCATTTCATTTATCTTCATACTTTCTTAATCACTCTCATTTCTTATATTTTTTATGTTAGATTCTCATTATTAGTCCTTTGAAAGAAGAAATTTGTTGGGGGAATACAATGCCTATCTATTCAATGTGAATAACTCTTAAGGAAAAATAATATATTCTCAAGGTATACAATTCAGAAAACTCACATGTGTGATGCCTAGAATAACTTTTGGTAATTTTTCATCATTTAAAGTTATTACATTTCTGGTTTCATCTATAACTTATTTACCAATTTTTACTTTTAAATTTTTGTTCTTACTACTCTTTTTTAATTTTATGTCTTTATTCCACACATATTTGATATTAAACTCCACTTATTATAAAATAAATTACAATAGCCAGATGTATTAGCAACCCATATGTCTAAAAAAAAAAACAACCTTTGATGCAGTTTCTTTCCATGTTCTTATAGGGAGTTAGAATGGAGGAGCTTTCTATTGATGACATGCAAGTGTGAAATATAAATAGACCTGCACTCTTACTATGTATATTAGACACCTCTTATATGCTACCTCACAATCTGTTTTCCCATTTCTTACTCTAGTATTACTGTGGCAACCAACTCCAGGCAAATGTGACCCAGTAGCACCTTACCACCGCCAGACTGAGTATTTCTTGCATTCTGTTAGGACATTATGGCTGCTGTGAGTGATGCCTGCAAGGAGCCATACAACCGTTCAAGCACATTGGTAAACCTGCATGAGTGAGCAAGTTACTCCATGGAGTCACCCTTGAGCAATGAGGGACAGGCACAGGTGAGAAAGTCCTTTCCTTTGCTGTATCTCAGGCAGACAATTCTGAAGCACACTTCACACAGTTCTTCAGAGGATTCCTGATGGGGTGGAGCTCCAGTTGCCCACTGAAGTAACCAGTTCAATAGCAGACACTTGGAGTGGCTTTCTTTCCTGATCTGTTGCATTCTTCCCAGTTCCTTAAGAACACTTAGGAAAATAAACTGGTGAATGCTTGTCTTAGATTCTGCTCTTTCTTTTCCAAAACTTGGGCCAACATGCTATATCTGCTTGAAAATGGGAAGAAAGATGTTTTCTCCCACCTCCTACTCTTCAACTCCTGCTTCAAAATTCAGAGTTTGTACTATCCAGAGAACTAGGAAACCGCTTCTCCACTGTGTGGGGGATGCTTTCTAAGGGATCCTAATATTGTGTATCTCCTATCTCTTCTTCCATCAATATCTCTATACATGGGTTACAGACTATGACTCCTAAAATAATAGGAGGAATCACAGGGGGAGAACAATGGAGGGAGAAAATAGTGAGAGGAGAGGCTGACCTGTTGAGTCCCAGAAGTCTCTATAAATTTGACACTTAAGGTCAGGAGAGAGATAGAAAGAGCTTTATGTGCAAGGCATAATGGTGAATATAGGTTTTCCTGCCCAATTTCAATTCATCAGAGGCTGGCCAGGAAGACCTCAGCTGATTCAGCATAGCTGCAGTCGCTGAATGAATTCAAAACACCAGAATTTGAAGTGGGTGCTCTGCAGGTCCAGCTCCACAGCTGAGATTCTTTCACACCCAGGTGGATACAGAATGAGAACATGTGAAGTCCAAGGACCTGGGCATCAGCAGATACAAATCTGGAGAGTAGTACCTCTCCATAGTCAGCAGTGGCAGTTTTAAAACTGCAATTTTTACTCATTATTTTCCTTTGTGAAAGGACTTCTAGAAAGCTTGCTGTTAATTCTGTAGCCAACATTTAGCGAGCACAGTAAAATACTTCACAGCATGAATTCCACATATGCTCCTCCTCACCAGCTTCTGCCTACCCTCTTGCATTGTGTTGGATAATCAAAAGCAGCCAGTGATTTTAAATATATAATTATAGTCATATATTCATAAATACATATATATGTATATAGCATCATATATGTGAGTGTGTGTGTGCACATATGTGGCTGTGTGTGTGTGATTATTGTTGAAAGTTACAGCATCCTGAATAAAGCTTCATTCATATGTAGTGAAAATAAGTGACAATGTGCTTGGAAAGTCAGACCATGGCTTGACCTGTGTATTAGTTCATTCTTAACACTGCTAACAAAGACAGATCTGAGACTGGGTAATTTATAAAGGAGGAGGTTTAATGGACTCACAGTTCCACATGGCTAGGGAGGCCCCACAGTCATGATAGATCTGTCATACCTTGAAGCTAATATTTGCAAATATTTTTACATGCTTTCTCACAAAATTACAAAGCCCACCAGTATGGGGTCCTTCACCAACACCCACACTCTTCAAAACTCTTATATCATGAGGTTTTTAAAAATCCACTTACATACACCTTGATGGGGTGTGTACGTGTGTGTGTGTGTGTGTGTGTGTTGTGTGTATGTATCTTTCAAAAGGAGATATACATCCAAGTATCCAAGCTGCTACCTTGAAGAACTGTATCATTTTTTGGAATGAGAAAATCTCCTGGCCAAGCGCAATGGCTCATGCTGCTAATTCCAGCACTCTGGAGGCTGAGGTAGGTGGAATGCAGGGTTTCAAGACTAGGCTGGGCAACATGGCAAAGCTCCATCACTACAAAAAAAAAAAAAATGCAAAAATTAGCCAAACATGGTGGCACATGCCTGTGGTCTCAGCTACTCAGGAGACTGAGATGGGAGAATCACTTGAGCCCGGGAGGTCAAGGTTGCAGTGAGCTGACATCACACCACTACACTCCAACCTGGGTGACAGAGCTTTTGCGACAGTCTCAGTCTGTCACACACACACACACACACACACACACACACAAAGAAAAAAGGACCTGATCAACATAGTGAAACCCCTTCTCTACTAAAAATACAAAAATTAGCCTGGCATGGTGGCAGCAGCCTGTAGTCCCAGCTACTCAGGAGGGTGAGGCAAGAGAATCGCTTGAACCTGGGAGGTGGAGGTTGCAGTGGGCCGAGATTGTGCCACTGCACTCCAGTGTAGGAAACAGAGCGAGACTGAAGAAGGAGAAGGAGAAGGAGAAGGAGAAGGTGGAGGAGGAGGAGGAGGAGGAGGAGGAGGAGGAGGAGGGGAGGGGGAGGGGGAGAGAAGAGAAGAGAAAAGAAAAGAAAAGAAAAAAAAAAGAAAAGAAAAGAAAGAAGAAAAGAGAAGAGGAAATCTCCCATGTGTTTTCACCATGATGTTTTTCATGGAGTCATTCCCTCTGAATGCATTCCCTCTGAATGCATCCTCTATGTCCCTCTTAGTACCTACATAATTATCTCTTATTCTGCCTCTGTCTCTACATCTGTTTATCTGTGACCACCTCTCTCTATGTCTGTTTCTACATCTCCATGTATCTTTATCTCTATCTCTTTCCCCAATCTTGGCTCTTTCTTTTTGTTATATAGTTTCCCTGACTGTAATATACCCACACGCTGTCTCAAAATCTAACCCCAAATATAGTGACTTGATGTGAATTAACTATAGACAACTTCTCTGTCTTCTGTCAACTCGATGTGAAGTTTCCCACTTTTCTATATAAGGAAGTAAATTCTTATCTTAATTTTTTATTTTTCAAATGCCAGTATGATCATCAGAAATTCGCTTTTAGCCAAATTGGTAGTATGTTTAAACTGCTTTCCAACTTACAGTACAAGTTTCCCACAGAACTACCATGAACTACACAGTGAACTCTAGTCCCCAAGTGACACTAATATTTTTCACTTCCAAAAAACCAGAAGCTTCTATGTGATATGTCTTTATTTTTGCAAACTGAGAACAGTTAAGATGGATTCCAAAAAAGTGATTTATGTTCTTTGGTACCCAAGTAAAATGGCAAAATCTTATTTCATTGTACAGTCTATATCAAGACTTAAGGATACATTATTTCATTAACATAAGTTCCTTAGGAGGTGGAAATCTGGAATTGGTTTAGAAATCAAAGTAGATATGCTCACTGAAGTCCTAAGCAGGATAATAGGAGGAGGGCTAATGGGTCATTTTTGGCAAAATTCTCAGAAGAGTTTAGGTTTTCCAAAGAGTGGGTCCCATTCATACTGTATCCACAGGCAAAATAGTTTCAATCAATTTAACTGATTCCCCTCAAAGTTAAATTTATTTTCTTTTTATATTGTCTTTTTATTATTAATGAATGATCTAACTCTCTCTTAACTCCTAGCAAGCTGGAGGTCATAAGACCCACACTCCCTAGTGACCAACGCAATCAAGAAGTGAGAGACCAGAGATGAAAGCGCCTGAATAAATATATTGGTTTCCTTTTCCTGGAGTGCTAACCCTTGATACACAATAGAAAACCAGCTACTGTCGTTTAGATGTTGTAAAATACAAGCAGCTAAAATGATGAATTGGCATCAAATACACAGAAAGCACTTTCACTTTTTAAGTTAATGTTTGGACAGTTTGTATGTGGCAAATACACATACAATATGTATTGATATGGATAACGCACTTACATGCCCTAATATCCAGAAGTTCTTCATCTTCTTTATTAACGTCCCATTCAAAAAGTAGAGGTGATACTAACAGCTACGGTGGGATAGAAGGAAAAATATGAGGGGCATATTCATATCCATCATCAATCAATGAAGAATTTTTGGTGTCTACCATATGCCTAAGACTGTTAAATGCCTTAGAGAACAACAAGAACACATAAGGTGAGTTCCTTTAAAATTTAATATTTTAAACTTCTTGTGCAGGCAAGACCTACATCCAGCAAATTACTAAGAAATAAGATATAGTACAAGGGGAAAGTTGGACAAAAGTCCAGTGGTCCCCCTCTATATGTACACAGCTGTTCATTAACTTGTTATTTTTCTCAGTTCACAGATAAGATAGGAGAGTTCAGATGGCAAGAGATTAAGACAACTATACAAGTAATTTTTAAAAAGCCAACTATATTGAGTATTTACTATATAACAGGTCCCATATTATATCATTTGCACCCATTGTTGAATTTCATTTTTACAAAAATTCATTTAGAAGATTATTCTTATGCCCATTTCGCAAGTGAGGAAGCTTGCCCAAGTTCCACTAGTATGTGGCAGAGCCAAACCACACACCAGTCTATCTGCTTCAGAAGACAGTGTCTTCAAATATTATATGTTTTAGACTTAGCTAGTACATTTTAAAAAGTTATAAAATAAAGAAATGAATGTAAAATTTAATTTCTGACAATATGTATGTTGGATGTGTGTATCTGTGTGCACGTGGATGCATGTATACAAGTATTATAGTTAGATGGCAAGATCAGTGATTTCATGGAGTTATATTATCTCCGAAGCACCAAGAAACTCCTTTATCAGAAATTCTGGGGACACTAGTCCCAAGGAATTTTAAAAATGTATGTCTTTAGTGTTCCCAACATTGAGCATCTCAATGCACAAATTCATTATAATCCCTGTAGTTCTGTCCCAGGCCCCAAGGGATAACAAAACTTCAGAGAATTTCTGGGTCATTCCCACTGCCAAGTTATATTTTCACTTACTTGATTCAATACAGATGAATGTTTACTGGTCTTTATTTGCTGCCTTAAACATCTTGTTCTACAGAAACAACAACAACAACAAACATGCGAAAGAAGTCTCCTTGCTATTCTGCAGTATTCTACTAATCCACTATACAGTGTCTCTTCCTGGAAAGTTACACATGATTTAAATATCCTTTCACCCAAGCCCCAAACTCCCATTGTTCTGCAGAGAGGACTTCAATCTTGTTCTGATGAACGATCCCCATCTAGATAGAGCAACAATGGTTCAACAAACTCTCATGCCTATCACAAGTAGGTTGGTTGATTTCAGGCCTAACCAACTCACTAAGTAATCAAGATTCCCCTGCCACCTTCACAAACTAGTTATTGCCTAAAGATAAAACGCTTTCATTGGAAGATCATAGAAAACAGAAGAGATGGAGTGGAGAGTGCTGAAAAAAGTCATATATTAGAGTAAAACTGTGAAATGTGTGGTAATGACAATGGAAAGTATCCTGGGGAATTTATTTCCCTTGTGTTAGGAATAAAACCTTAAAATCCTGGTGCCCGATCACTTGGCAACTCAGGCACCTAAGTAGATTTATGATAGGACTTTTTTTTTCTAATTCAATATCAAGAGCTGTTTAGCCAGAAATGACTCTTGAACCTGATATAGGGAAGCAAAGTAGGATTCTACTCTAATGCACACTTGATAAAACAAAGAAAATGTAGTGGACTTAGAGCCACAAAGAGCCCTGGGTAGCTTATCAGATAATGGAATTCTCTGCCTCTAGGCAGGGCTGCAGCAAAAGCTGCTTGAACCCAACCTGCTTAGGGATAGATTAAAAATGCCATTCAGGGACATTGTCTACTAGACATCAATCACTGGTGTGTTTTAAAAATTTACTCTTCCATGTTTTTTTCATCTCAAATAGACTTCTTTTTTCTATGCAGCACCTTTACCCAATTATTCCGGTGGCTTAAATGTTCAAGACATTTGAATTCATTGCAACTCTGACATAAAAATTCTGCTGAAGAGAAATTTCTGTTAAAGTTATTAAGGTAAAGTTCATTTTCCCAGATCTTCAAATATCCAGATGTTTGGCATCATGTAAGAGAGAAACATCAAAATAATTGCCTACATTTTCCCTAAATAACACATCCCTTATCTAACCCACTTAAAGAAAGATCATCTGTCAAAATCTGAGATCAAACATTTCAAGCTATCTCAGAGTCTGGGGTCAGAATGAGTCCTTCCACAGGGAGAAGGAACATGTATTTATTGACAACAGGGGCTGGCCAAGTAATTCCTCCCCATTCAAAATTTTATAAAACATTAAGTAGCTATTTTTTAACCAATGGAGAGTACAACAAAAAAGAAGAAATGATAGACTTTCATGTTTTTACATTCAACGATTTGATATTGTCTCAAAATTATCAATCAGCATGAATTATTTTTACAATTTAATTTTTAAAGTAAAAACATAATCGCAAAAAAAAAAATAGCCTTCTTTAGGGATATGCATTAGCTGTGACAGTCATCAAACACAACCATTGGCTTTGTCATCCTTTCAGATCATGGGCAGTGGGCATCCCTTGGGACTTTTTGAGGTGCTAACACTGCAGAAGAAAAGCATACAGTCTGGAGGCTCTGGGAAGCAGTGAGTTCAGAAGTCAAATCAGAAAACTCAAGCCCAAAGGTTAAAAATTGTATGGATCAGACTACCTCTCCAATTTACTGGAAAGAAAATAACCCAGAGTAGGACATCGGACCTGCTCTGCCTTCTCATGTCCTTAGCACTATCATTCAGTCCCATTCTGTTCTTGAACTCATCTCAGTCAGGACAAGACAATTTTAGGAGTATCTACTTGTGGGTCTGAAATGTCTGATGCTGCCATTAGCCTATGTGCATTGAGCTTGGAGAAGTCCTGTATTCCCATCCACTCACTGAGCCACAATCTTCTCCTCACATCCATTCCTTCATTAACTTACCTTCTTCCTTACTTCCTGTTTGTTTAGCATATTCTTACTCTGAAAGTCAATTGTCTTAGCCCAGATCTTGATAACATACTCATATATTGAATGTGAAATCTAATTCAACCCTTTTATGGAAGATGAATTTCCATGTGAGATGGTTTTGGTGATAGATTGAGCTAAGGAGAGCTTCTCAACTATCACTAGCATAGCTTTAATTTTCTCTGAGTTTTCAGAGAATTCTACATCTTTATAATCAGTTTTAGACAAGTGTGAAATTTTAAATAGAAAAAAATTATTTTACACAACTCACAACTTGATACTTAACCATGACTCACTCAAGGTCAGTCATGGGCTTCAGGTTCTACCTCCAGGTCTCTGCCTATAACTGAGAAAGACTTTTTGGTTTGTAGAAGCTGGAAGGAGTCATTCTTTCCTCCCAACCACAAATTCACTCAATTGTGACTTTCAGCAATTAATTATTCCCAGTTTTGCTTCCTATCTAGGATGACCAACAGTCCTGATGTATCCATAGCTGGCAGGTTTCCTGGAATATAGAACTCAGAACTAAAACAGCGATAGGCCCTTTTCTGTGTCATCTCAGCTAGGGTTTTGAAAATTACCTCTGACACATTCTTACTACAAAATTGGCCAGATATATTTCAATAATTAACTATGCCACGTGAATGTAGCCAGACTCTGAAATATCAGGCACCATTTCTGAATTGGTCCCTGCAGATTTCATAGTTAGTTCAAATTAAATAGAAAGCAAAATTTCTTTTGTTTTGATTTGTTTTGTCATGTTTTTAGCACTTAAAAAGTTATCTGTAATAGTAAGCCAGTGTTTTAATTTGCTTTTCTAATTACCAATGAGGATAAGGTGTTTCTGTGTTTGAACAGAAGTCTAAACAGAAGTTGAGTTTCAGTAGGAGATACCGGGGTGCACATCCCAAAAACCCCCTTTAGGATGAAGGCACTCATTCCCCCGCCATCTGGGAGTATTGGCTATTGATGGTTTACAGCTAAGTCCATCCCCAGGAATTGACCTAGACCACAGAAATATGACTCACCCATCATTACACCTCCTCCACAGAGGCAGCACACATTGAAGAACTGCTTAATGCAGAAATACAAAGGCCTACCCTCCTTGCTTCACTTGAGTCAGCTCTGAAGGGCCATTTATGGTCCAGAGCTCCAAATAGTATCAGCTGATGCCACTGCTGCAACTGCATCATAATTCAACTTATTTACTTTGTCCTTTTCTCTAGTTTTTTTTAAATAGGTGTTGAGCTCCACAGCATCCTATAATAAAATTTCTGATAATTCTCTGTCTCAGACTCTTCCCATGAATCTCAATTGAAGACAGTTTCCTAACACATCTTCAGATTCTATTTATGTAGTGGTAAGTGGTGGTCAGCTGCCTAGGGGGCATTTTAAAGATTATAAACACTTCTATCCACTTTACTTGATTGACTTCCCATGGACATCATGAGAAGTAGATATAGCAAGTCCATGACATTTGCAAAACCTAACACAAATTACACATTTGCAGATTGGTATATTATAATTAAGAAAAAATGGATGTACTTTGGTGAGAAGATAAAAGTCCAACACCAGAATTATAAATAATTGTACTGGCCACGCGTGGTGGCCCACACCTGTAATCCTAGCACTCTGGGAGGCTGATGTGGGCAGATTACCCGAGGTCAGGAGTTTGAGACCAGCCTGGCCAACGTAGTGAAACCCTGTCTCTACTAAAAATACAAAAGTTAGCCAGGCATGGTAGCACACACCTGTAATCCCAGCTACTCAGAAGATTGAGGCAGGAGAATTGCCTGAGCCTGGGAGACAGACATTGCAGTAAGCCGAGATCATGCCACTGAACTCCAGCTTGGATGACACAGTGAGACTCTGTCTCAAAAAAATAATAATAATAATAATTGTATATCAGTAGGGTAATCACTGTCATGCTTTGCCCACATAATCATAATTTACACCTGTTGTTTAAAAATAATTATTAATATTGTCCCTTTTAACCCTCAAAAAGTTCCCAATTTGGACCACAAAATAAAATATATGCTTACCTTGTTGTAAGAGGTTCTCCTCATTTTACAGGTTAGTAAGTATGAATATCCTATTTACTATGAGGAGACAGATAAATATGGGGAAAAAAATACACCAACAGTCAAAAAAGTATGCACCAACAGTCAAATCACAATATGTTGCTAAGGAACACTGCTTTCCTTTCTATGAACATCAGCAAATGGAGAAGGCAGAGTAGAATAAACTCAAAATCTATTTAAAGTGAAGATTTCCAGATACACATTGAGTCATGGGTTTGGAGTCCCTTGCATGCCACTGATATTGCTTATTATTAATTCATGTTTTATCATTGCTTCTCTGGCAGAGAATCCTATCAATTGCCTGTGACTTTAATAACAGTACTGGAAAGCTTTTGTTACTAGAGCAAGTACACCATTTGAAAGCTATTAGTGTGTCATCAATACACTATAACTTGTGAAGCTGTTCTTAGAAGTTCTCAGAGACACTAAATTCTTCCATGGAATTAGCTGTTGATTCTCTTGACTTTACAATGATTGAGTTCTTCATGAAGTTAGATATTGAAATCAAAGAGAGGAAAATTTTATATCACTGAGGGGAAAAAGGTGATCACATAAAACAATGTCACTCCGCAAAAGTGAGTACAGATGACTGTGCAATATATGAGACCAGATAGATGAAAAGATGGCAGCTGTAAAATAAAAATCCAGCCTAGCTCTAATGTCTTACAGAGCTTATTTCAGCAAGTTGTAATAAAAATCTTCCATTCACCCTTAAAGCCCTTACAAGGTTTTAAAGAGAAAGTAAAAAATAAAATAAAATAAAAGGATCATTTTCTGCACATTGACTCAATTCCCCTCATTTGACTACCTGATTGTTTCTTAAAAGTTGTAAAAATAAATTTTTCATAAGATTCTGAGCTTTTCTGGCAAGGTCACAAACTGACCTGGAAGAGGAAAAACAGTGCCGAAGAAGAGATAAATCAGCCCACAAAGATGTCTTCAGTTGCCTCTACCTGTCAACTTGATGCCCACAGAAAGTGATGAGACAGAGTTATGTTCACCACAGTGAAGCATCAAGAAGCACTGGACACATGAATTCCAGAGCAAGAGCATTGAGGGAAAAAGAAAAAAGAAAGTTAATTTTTTGGACTCTAAAAGAGACTTCAGCAAAATAAATGGTATGGGATGGGGAGATGTACAAAGAGTTTGGAAAATGCAATTTACTCAAGGAGGTCAAACTCAAAATGTTTGTCAGCTATGAGAGAAGGAAGCTGTGAGGTTCTAGCTGAAGCCGACCCTGCTGGTGCCCAGAATACAATATTATAATTGTAAAAAGACCACTATCCCTTTTTCCTAGAAAACAGAACCCAAATAATGGTACTACACATAGTAGGACAACATCCAATAAGAGAAACACCCTAAAGGATGCAGATACCTGACTTTGTAATAATTGCTGTGAAAGATGAAGAACACACAACCTGGAGGTGTTTGACTCTTGCGGAGGAAGGAGCCCCTGGTTTCAGTGAGCAATGAAGTATAGGAGGAAGCCTTTGCAAAACTTAATCTGGAGTTCTTAAGTCTAAACTTACATTTTCCACTGAATAGCAATGTAGGTATTTGGGGCACCATAGAAAGAAAGAAAGAAACTGGACATAGAATGGTGCACCCTTTAGGAAACTGGAGAAAATGTTAGTAAGTGCTGCTATCCAGTGAGACTCATCTGTCCATTCAAGTTCATGTAGCGACAGCTTTAAGGATAAGTTCCTCTGAACCTGTCCACAGCCACAGAACCCACACACTCTGCAGCAACAGGAAAAGAAGCTTAAAGTTTGGCAGTCATTAAGGCTAGTTCCTGGTATAGAGTTTAGTAGTCTTTTCAGAAGACTCACAAGAATCTATCGCTATTATTGAGGAAGCTTTTGGCAGATTGTAGAAACGTTCTGTGCCTCAGCTTCCTCATGTGTCAAATAATGAAGATAATGCTACTTTACAGAATTAAATGAGATCAAGTGCATAAAGCACTTTATTCGGAGAACATCAGGCTTCTATGTTCTCCAGGTGGACTAGCCTCCATTTCTGAAAACTTCATGGTTTTCTTCTCTGGATATTTGCCATATGTTTTCCCACACAGAGACCCAAATCGTAATCCAGAAAATAGAAAATCTTGAATTCCAAAAGATGAGACCAAGTGCTATGCTAACATTTTCATTTGAACAAATAATAACCAAAATGCTTTTTTAAGATTTTTTTTAATTTAAAAAATAAAAGATTTCTAAAGAAAGGACATAGGAGACTAATTCTGCAACCCTGAGGTAAAATATTTCATGGAAAAGACCCCAAAAGCACTAACCATGATATGTATATGTATACACACATACACATATTGTACATCATAAAAATTAGAAATTACTTTTAAAAAAGACACAACAAAAAAAGAAAAAAAGAAAAAGCAAGCCATCGACTAGGAGAAAATATAAGGTATACATATACCTTATACAAATGGCTTGTGACATATACACAGGACCTCTACAACTCAATAATAAAAAAGGAAAACAACCCAATAACAATGAACAAAATATTTAATAGACACTGCATAAAGAAATACAAATGGCCAAAACACTATATGAAAAAGTGATCAATATCAGTCATGAGAAAACTACAAATAAAAAGCAAAATGTGATACTACTACAGATTCACTAGAATTGTGAAAAAAAAACTTTTAAATACCCTGACAATAGTAAGTGTTGTCAGGGGTATGACAAAACCAGAATTCTCATAGACCTTTTGTGGAGTGCAATTGGGATAACCAGTTTGCAAAATGGTTTGGTAGCTTCTTATGAACCTGTATATTTACCCAACATAAATACAAATATATTTTGACATTATTTTGAAATGTTTGTAGCAACTTTATTAGTAGTAGACAGAACTGGAAACAACCATAATGTTTATGTATCAGAGAATGGGGGAAAAAACAACCTAGTACATTGATATAATAGAACATTATGCAGCAATTAAAAGGAATAAACTACTGATATATGAGACCACATGAATTAATCTTTTTTTTTTT
>NC_045440.1:125842850-125906182 GCF_002776525.5 Piliocolobus tephrosceles
ACATAATCCCATACTTCTTGCAGGCTTTGTTCATTTCTTTTTCTTCTTTTTTCTTTTGGTTTCTCTTCTCGCTTCATTTCATTCATTTGATCCTCCATCGCTGATACTCTTTCTTCCAGTTGATCGAGTCGGTTACTGAAGCTTGTGCATTTGTCACGTATTTCTCGTGTCATGGTTTTCATCTCTGTCATTTCGTTTATGACCTTCTCTGCATTAATTAGTCTAGCTGTCAATTCTTCCACTCTTTTTTCAAGATTTTTAGTTTCTTTGCGCTGGGTACGTAATTCCTCCTTTAGCTCTGAGAGGTTTGATGGACTGAAGCCTTCTTCTCTCATCTCATCAAAATCATTCTCTGACCAGCTTTGATCCATTGCTGGCAATGGGCTGTGCTCCTTTGCAGGAGGAGATGCACTCTTATTTTTTGAATTTCCAGCTTTTCTGCCCTGCTTTTTCCCCATCTTTGTGGTTTTATCTGTCTCTGGTCTTTGATGATGGTGACGTACTGATGGGGTTTTGATATAGGTGTCCTTCCTGTTTGATAGTTTTCCTTCTGACAGTCAGGACCCTCAGCTATAGGTCTGTTGGAGATTGCTTGAGGTCCACTCCAGACCCTGTTTGCCTGGGTATCAGCAGCAGAGGTTGCAGAAGATAGAATATTGCTGAACAGCGAGTGCACCTGTCTGATTCTTGCTTTGGAAGCTTCCTCTCAGGGGTGTACTCCACCCTGTGAGGTGTGGGGTGTCAGACTGCCCCTAGTGGGGGATGTCTCCCAGTTAGGCTACTCAGGGGTCAGTGACTCACTTGAGCAGGCAGACTGCCCCTTCTCAGATCTCAACCTCCGTGTTGGGAGATCCACTGCTCTCTTCAAATCTGTCAGACAGAGTCGTTTGCGTCTGGACAGGCCTCTGCTGCTTTAGCTGAGCCCTGTCCCCAGAGGTGGAGTCTACAGAGACAGGCAGGTTTCCTTGAGCTGCTGTGAGCTCCACCCAGTTTGAGCTTCCCAGCGGCTTTATTTACCTACTTAAGCCTCAGTGATGGCGGGCGCCCCTCCCCCAGCCTAACTGCTGCCTTGAGGTTAGATTGCCGCAGACTGCTGTGTTAGCAAGGAGGGAGGCTCCGTGGGAGTGGGACCCTCCCGGCCAGGTGTGGGATATAATCTCCGGTGTGCCAGTGTTACAGCGCAATATTGGGGTGGGAGTTACCCGATTTTCCAGGTGTTGTGTGTCTCAGTTCCCCTGGCTAGGAAAAGGGACTCCCTTCCCCCTCGTACTTCCCAGGTGAGGCGATGCCTCGCCCTGCTTCAGCTCTCGCTGGTCGGGCTGCAGCAGCTGACCAGCACCGATTGTCCGGCACTCCCGAGTGAGATGACCCCAGTACCTCAGTTGAAAATGCAGAAATCACCGGTCTTCTGTGTCGCTCGCGCTGGGAGATGGAGACTGAAGCTGTTCCTATTGGCCATCTTGCTCCGCCCCACATGAATTAATCTTAAAAACACTATGCTAAGTAAAATCCCCAGACACACAAGTGTACATACTGTATGGTTCCACATATATAGATATCTAAAAGAAAAATATGAATTCATGGTAATAGAAATTAGAGCAATGCTTATCTCTAGTGGGGAGGCAACTGACAAAAGTGGAACCTAAGAAAGTTTCTACAGTGATATAAATATTTTTTATCTTGATAAGTGTGTTGGTTACATGTATTCATTTGTCAAAACTGACAGTTCTATTAAGATCTGTGCATTTCACTGTATGCAATGTAAGAGAGTAATGATAAGGTACATGGAAATAGTGATATAAATTAAGTGGATTTTGAAGAAATAGATTTGATCACTTCTGAGGAATTAGTACTTTTATGATGAATTCTCGTGTCCCAACTTGACAGAGGAAATGAGTCTAACACCAAACTGAGTATGTTGGAGGATGAGACATGCCTTTGAAGTAATTATGAATTTCCCAGACAGATGAGGGGCAGGGTTTAAAAGGAAATGAAGTCCCAGTTTTGGAATCCTCATCTGCTCCCCAGTTGGTGTCCCCCAGAAGCATAAGAGGGGACTTGGCATCAGACTCACACACAGATGGGAGGAAACCCCTGCAAATGCTCTCAGCTCTACCCACATGACTTCTATGATAAACCACAACCTCATCAGCCAAGTTTCGCCCTTAAAAGGCTTCTTTTTTGCAATCTCTCCTATAGGGTATGATTCATGATGGCCTCAGTCTATGACTCTAGTCTTCATAATGACTGTATGAACTCCATGACTCTGGGTTGTTGCCTAATGGGCCAGATTCTCATGCTGTATCATAACTCTTGGGGAATCCAAGATGGAATGAAGCCCATGTTAGCAGTGCTGATAGCTAGCTGCAAATATTCATCCAAATGCCTATGTCAATTTCAGCGCCGCCACAGAATGTGGGTGGCCAGAGATACATTTCTCTGTGGCTACTACGCCTACTGACTGCATAATTTCCTATTAAAAGTTATTTCCTTATTGACCCTGAATTGGACAGATCTACAATAGACTAAACTACTGTAAAGAAGCATAGTTGGTCTTGCCTACTGAAGACATGTTGTTGGTGGTTTCTATAGAAATTCTGTAACATAGGATAGGGGCTACTTGCCAACTCTAATCCATTGGCTGTAGCTTTCTGGGTTGCATTATGCCCTGGTTTAGAATAAAGGAGATTAGTTCACAGTGATTTCCATGAGGTAAAGTGCTGAAGAGAATAACAGTACACCATGCTACCAATTTGCCACCTCTCATGCTGTTAAGAGAGATAGGAACTGGCTGAGAAAAGACCTGAGCTCTGGTCCTACATCTAACACTGCATACCTCTGTGACATGTGAAAATACTTCATCATTGTGGTTCTTACTTATTCTTAGGAATAACAAAGAGGTAAACTCACTAATAGTTTATCTCTAAACACCACTCCACTTATATTGTTCTTTGAATCATCAAATATGCACCACTTTCCTCTTAGGTAGGCTCATGTCTTCCTGCATTTTCACTCATCCCAAAATACCCTTTAAAAGTACAGAAGAATATACACAAAGAAAACAAAAACAAATTTTTTTCTATCAATTGCCACCTTTTAAAATTCTCTCCATTTAAAAGCAATATATTCGAGTGAAAAGTTTGGCTATATTTTAAATCAATTATTTATCTGACCCACCAGGGATTGTAGGCTGTAAATTAATGCTATCATGCAGAACTTTTGGCCAGGTGCAGTGACTCATGCCTATAACCCCAGCACTTTGGGAGGCCGAAGCAGGAGGATCGCTTGAGCCCAGGAGTTCAAGATCAGTCTGGACAACATAGCAAGACCCCACCTCAACAAAAATTAAAAAATTAACCGGGAATGGTGGTGCACATCTATAATCCCAGCTACTTGGGAGGCTGAAAGAGGAGGAATGCTTGACCCTAGGAGGTAGAGGTTTCATGTCACTGCACTCTAGCCTGAGTAACAGAGTGAGACTTTGTATCAAGAAAAAATTATATATATATATTCACTATTCTATTGTGTTTCCTGAAGGAGCATCCTATGAATATTTTCTCCATGATAATATTGTCATATGCTTTCCAGCTTGCAAACAATTTTATCTTCATTATTTTATTTGAATCACACAAATCTATAAAGTTGATGGTAGGTTATTACCTCATTCTATGGGTAAATAAGGATTGGGAAAATGAAGCAACTTGCACTGAACCAGCAAATGGAAGTACTGGGATTGAAATATACATATCCTGGCTAATCTAATATTCTCTGCTGTTGGAGAATAGGATTTCAAGTCTTCTACTTTCAAAGCCAATGGTCTTTCTACCTCTCGAACTGTACTAATCGGTTTACAACCTAAAACTACTGGCCATATATCTGGAGTGATCAGAGGCTAAGGAACCATTTACCTGGGTAGGGATATGACTGAGTAAATTCAAGCACTGAAAGACTTTTTTTTTTTTTTTTTTTTTGAGACAGGGTCTCACTGTGCAACCCAGACTGGAGTACACAATCTTGCCTCACTGCAGCCTCGACCTCCTGCATTCAAGAGATCCTTCCACCTTAGTCTCTCAAGTAGCTGGGACTACAGGTGTGTCACCACACCTGGCTAATTTTCTGTTTATTTTTTATAGGGATGAAGTGTCACTATGTTGCCCAGGCTCGTCGGAATTCCCAGGCTCAAGCAGTCCTCTAACTCTGGCCTCCCAAACTGCTGGGATTTACAGGTGTGAGCTACTGCACTTAGCCAGAGAAGATCATTGTTAGGGTTTATTCAAGGCCTAAAGTGTTAGGATCAGCTGAATGACAAAAATAAATACGTTTTTTTTCCATCGTGTCCAGGTGATTTTTAAACAAATTTTTGCAGCCCTTCATTGTTGTTCTTTCTTTCACAGCATTTGTTTGATTTTTACACAAGGCAGGTAAAGAAACGATTCGGGATTCACATGTGAAAAAGCTTGGTTTGCCACAGCAAAGCGCTTGCATTGATCATTCATGGGAAACAGTTCCCCAAACAAATCAGGAAGATTTTGAAAACTTTGTACCACCAGCTATCGTTCGCCGCCACCATCTGCATTGGGGCCTCTACTCTCCTGGGTGCAGAAGCAATAGATTCATAGAAGAAATATTTTTGTTTATATAACTAAAGAATAGAGGGACATCATTTAAAATTAGTTATCAGCACAAGAATACACAGGAGAAAAAAAGAGAGTCAATATTAGAAGAGTATCCAATCTTTTATTAGTATTTTCTAAATACTAGGCCGTGACATTTCTCTGGACAAGGTTCTATCACTATTAAGAGGATGGCTGGGACAAATGAACATCTTTTAATGACTATTGCAACTCTGTGTTTATGTGTATGTTCACGGGTATGGATATGTCTACGCATGTGTGTATTTTGGTACTTTAAAAATTTTCTGCCCACACAAATAAGTTATCAAATGGAAGCATCAGTTATTTCGAAGACATACAAATCAACTCTGAATAAGCTGCCATTCTTCAAATGTTGGCTATGATAACAAAAATAACAGTTAAGACAGGAAATATTAAGTCTGAAAAGAATTATAAACCTAGGAATGTGCTTTCCAAAAGAGGAGTCACTCAGACTGGAAAGAGAAGAAACAATCTCTTCCAGAAAAATATAACAATGAAAAGACAGGAAGTCCACAAAGACTAATTTATAAGACCAATGGAATAAGACCAAATGTGTTCAGATCAATGACCATTCAGCTATAATGTAGGAGGAGGTAGGTAGACATTCAGGGGCAAAAATCTTCAATTCTTCATTATTTTTATTTCCCCCAAGTATAAATGAAGTCAATGCCTATACAACCTCCGAACTTAAACTGACTACAATTTTGTCATGATAATAGGTATTGCCATCACACATGCCAGCTTTCATAGACAAACCCAAGCTTAAATATTATGTCACATTGAAGGAACTAATATAGAAATATCAGTATCTCAGTAAAATGTGGCTGATCACGTTAATGCAGGAAACCTTTAAATGAAAATAAACCTAAATCAGAAAAAAATGAGAGCCACAAAAAAATGGAGATACATAAAAGTCATTTCCATTATTCATGGAAATGTTTTCACAATGCACAAACACACACATACACTAAATAGCTATATTCTACATGTCTCTACTTATAAGTATGTGTAGGTAGGCTGGGTGCGGTGGCTCATGCCTGTAATCCCAGCACTTTGGGAGTTTGAGACCAGCCTGGCCAACACGGTGAAACCCGGTCTCCACTAAAAATACAAAAATTAGCCAAGCAAGGTGGCATGTGCATGTAATCGCAGCTACTCAGGAGGCTGAGGCAGGAGAATCGCTTGAGTCTGGGAGGTGGAGGTTGTAGTGAGCTGAGACCACACCATTGCACTCCAGCCTGGCTGACAGAGAGAGACTCTATCTCTAAATAAATAAACATGTATGCATAGGTAGTGCTTTTCTAATGATAAAATCTAAGTTCTGTTAAGTATAAATATCACAATTGTAACTTCACTTACAGTCTTAAAATAACATTATAACACTAGTGACTTTTTAATGGTGCTATTGTATTTACTTTAGGTCCAGTCTGAAATTATTTTAAATATAGTTTAGACTATTTTACTAGAAATTTCCATTTGATACTCTGGATGAGTACAAAAATCAAGAAAAGGAATGTGTTATCAGTAAGGCTTTTCAAATGTACTATCCTTCTTCAAAGAAACATGGAAGTCCTTAGGGAACATTTTTGCACTTAATGTTGCTGTGGAATGAACATTGCTCAGTGTGGGAAAAAATGTTATAGCTCGTAATCACAGACGCGCAGTTATCTGATAGCTCTATAGCATCCAGAACTCCCAGGAAAAAAATCATTTCTAAAAGACTTTTTAATAGAGTCTAAAGTAAATAAGGCATTATTTGAGTATATTATTTTAAAACCTTGGTAAGTTTGATATTTTTAATTGCATCTTGATAGAAAAAGTGACTGAGAGGAGATGAGCCTAGAAAGGTAGTTAGAGCCATAGAACAGAAGATTATAAATACCATATAAAGAAATATGTACAAAATTCTTTCATTTATTTATCAGCAAAGACTTTTTGAGCACCTACTATGTGGCAGGCACTAAGCTGGGGTGCTGGGGATGTAGTGATAGACATGTTCTACTCAGTTCCTGCCCTCATGAAACTTACATTCCAGTAATGACATTCTCAATGAGTTGAAAATAAAATATTAACTTTCAAAGTAAAAGGTAAATAGAGGTAATTCCTACAGGGAAACAGAAACCATAAACATGTTTTAAGCATAGGAATAGAATAGGAACATTTAAGATTTAGGGAATAATAACCACAACCATCCTCTCCACCACCAAGTTTACAAAGAGTTGACAGGCAGACACAAGGGTCAGACAAATGAAAATGAAAATTTCAGTTCTATTGCTGACAAATATTCACTGGAGAAATGGTTCAACCTGGCCCTTGTACTAGATTTTCTAAGATCCTTGCAGCCATCAAGTCTAGTTTGGGATAACCCACTCATGAAGAAACGTGAGTTTACCGAGCTAGCTCTTCCCAGATTACTGCCTCATATTCATTTGCCCCAAATATGTCAAGCTCCAGAGATGAAGAGAAAAGAGAAATCATCTCCAGTCCTATCTCCAGAAGGCAGATCACTCTTCTACTCGAGTAAGATATATCCAGGTAAGGCAGGAGAAGGATATACACTACAGCTAAAGGTAGGCAGATAAAAAAAAGAGAACTGTAAAAAAGCTAAGCCTTTTCTCAATATCATAGATCAAACATCCTTTCTCTTCCCTTGGTAAGGACAAAGTAGTGAATAGAGGGACAGACTAAAAGGATTCCATCACCATAAGCCCCCTCATAGAAAAGAAAAAATAGAAACAGCCCCTCCCCACAACTATGCATTAGGCTGACAATGGAACGAGTGATCTAGTTTAATGTAAGAAAAGCTCCATGACAATAGATGTTTTAAAAACCTTCCCAAAGATGAAAACCCTGAGACCCAGAGAAATGCAAAAATTCACTCAAGTTCATCAGCATGAAACTGGTCTCCAAACTTAAGTTAACTGATGCAGTAGCTTAGGTCTTTCTACTTCTACTTCCCAGCATCCATGGACTTATTTTGCAAGTCCGTTACTTCTCCAAAAGACAAAATCATGACCTTGATGGTTAAATTTTGATTGGTTTTATGATTTTGATAGTTGATTTATAAATTTGCTTTGATTCTATAGTTACATAGGAGCTGTGAGTACAAGGACTTTAAAACTATCTTTATGTTGCTCATATTCACATAATATTAAAGTGAAGAAATCTCAACAATGAAAATCTATGAGATATTTTTGTCTTTTAAAATGGCAATATATGTGATTCATATCTGAGAATTATTACTGGACTGCATAATGCATCTCAAGAAAATGACACTTGTCTCAGAAAATTCTGAAAGGAGCATGTGGTGTGGTTTCTGGGAAGCGATTAAAAAATAAAAGATTTGGCCGGGCATGGTGGCTCAAGCCTGTAATCCCAGCACTTTGGGAGGCCGAGACGGGCGGATCACGAGGTCAGGAGATCGAGACCATCCTGGCTAACATGGTGAAACCGGTCTCTACTAAGAGGTGGCGGGCGCCTCTAGTCCCAGTTACTCGGGACGCTGAGGCAGGAGAATGACGTGAACCCGGCAGGCGGAGCTTGCAGTGAGCTGAGGTCCGGCCACTGCACTCCAGCCTGGGCGACACAGCGAGACTCTGTCTCAAAAAAAAAAAAAAAAAAATTTGTTTGGGGCTTATTTTAATAAGAATGTAAGAAGTGTGAAACCACAGTATTAAAGAGTATTAGTAACCAGGCACCAGATGTCCGGGTTATAAGCTAATATCAAAATCTGCCCTGAGAAAGACATTAAATACAATGCATTTTCACAGGTCTCCTACACACTTTCAAGCAAGTCTATCAAGATAAAAAGCAATTATCAATCATTTTCAGTTTGATGGCAGATTAAAATAAGGAATAAGGAAGCCTCGTTGTTCAGCACATTATTTAATCAGCACTTTTTATGGGACTGACAGGGCAGTTTTCCCCAGGGAAACTACTGTCAGCAAAGCCTTTGGCTGACTAATGGGCTAACGGGTTTTACTCCCTGTGGAGAGCTGTTTCTATCTGTGGTCCTGAAGCTCTGAAGCTCATTAACCAAACTGACTGATACATTTGCTCAAAAATGAGTAACCCCAGGTTCTGATCATCGCACTTTAAAACGGAGTGTGGGTAACGACATTTGTAGCCCCGGCTGGAGTGCCCTGGCGCGATCTCAGCTCACTGCAAGCTCCGCCTCCCGGGTTCACGCCATTCTCCTGCCTCAGCCTTCCCAGTAGCTGGGACTACAGGCGCCCGCCACCACGCCCGGCTAATTTTTTGTATTTTCAGTAGAGACGGGGTTTCACTGTGTTAGCCAGGATGATCTTTATCTCCTGACCTCGTGATCTGCCCGCCTCGGCCTCCCAAACTGCTGGGATTATAGGCACGACTATTTCTTAAAATCCCAGAATACCCAGTTACCTATCAAAGCATTTTTGGGGGGATTTTCAACCTTGGGAGCGCCACCAGGAAACCCTCATGAGCAGGGCTCCAGGCACATTGGGGAATCAGTAAAGTCTGTCTTTGTGTACTGTCATGATGGAGAGCTCAAGCTGCATGATCACACAGGCTGGAGGCTGGTATGCTCTGTGTGAGCTCAGATAAATCACCTTAAATTTCTCACCCTTCGTGTCCTCATCTTTAAAGTGAGGATGCAAGAATTTAAATTGCATGATGTATGGAAAGCACTTAGCACAAATCCTGGTATATTGTTCTGTTTCACGTGGCCTTTCCTATGAACGTGCACACAGTACCAGGGCTGGCCTCCAATAGCCTCAATCCTAAATTGCCCAACAGTGGATACTTCCTCAGCCAAGATTCACCACTTACATCCAACACCAAAACAACATCCAGATAGAGAAGTTAATATAAACCTTCCAATTATAAAAAATAGAAAAAATGTAGATAAATAGTTATGTGATCTCTGGATGGTGATGGCATTGTGGAATGGGGATCCTTTTTTATAACTTAAAATATTTTAAAGTTTTCTGTAGTACATATTTCTATTTTCCAATTTAAAAATATAATTAAAAACTCAAAACCACTACCAAGAACACACTACCTAAACTATGGAGGGATAAGAAAATTTATATATTCATCTTCTGGCTCTTTTTTTCTATTTTTCTTACATGATAAAACTCTACTGCATATTTTCCTGTTTTTTCATAGAGGAGCTAGGCATATTTTGCTATCCTAGTTCTATTCTTTCTCTGTTCCTCTGCCCAGCTATGATCACCTTCCTGTATTCGTTTCCTAAGTACGTGGCAGAGAATTCTCATTTTACTCGAAACATGTGTACTTAATTTGGCCACATGCATCAGACTGACCATTAGAAAATGACAATGGTTGCTGCTTTCTTCCAGTGTCCTATGTGTATACACAATTCTGCCCTAACATTCAAACATCAATGCTTGTAAATTCTGCTTTTAACTCAAATAATCCTATACTTGGATATAACCTCAAGCTTTCTGCTAAACTGACAGGAATCTAGAAATTTTTCTATTGATAGTAGTGGCAAAAAAAATTTCAGGTTTATATTTATAAACAGGCAAAGGAGGCTGTAATATATCCACCCCTAATATCAGAATACCTGCCGGAGGAGCGAGGGGTTGAGCATTTTCCTATTCAGAAACTCTCTAGGACAAACATGTTAAGTAATTAAAACTTTCTGGTAAATGGATTTGTTGGGTCACTTTCCTGCTTGAATGAAGCACCTTCAGTGAAATGACAAATCACAGCACAATTAGGTGAAGGGCACAGGAAAGAGATTGTTAATGAGACTGAGAAAAAGAAATATCAGATGCCAACTCTTCCCTCACATTATTTCTAGATATGTACAAGATATATGCAAATTTTCTTCCTTCCTTTCTCTTTCTTTCCCTCCCTTTCTTCCTTCCCTCCCTCCCTCCCTCCCTCCCTCCCTCTTTCTTTCTTTCTTTCTTTCTTTCTTTCTTTCTTTCTTTCTTTCTTTCTTTCTTTCTTTCTTTCTTTCTTTCTCTTTCTTTCTCTCTCTCTCTTTCTTTCTTTCTGTCTCTCTCTCTTTCTTTCTTCTTCTTCTTCCTCTCTCTCTCTCCTTCTCTTTCTTTTTGCCCTTCTTTCTTACAGGGTTTTGCTCCACGA
This sequence comes from Piliocolobus tephrosceles, assembly GCF_002776525.5. Classification (NCBI taxonomy): domain Eukaryota; kingdom Metazoa; phylum Chordata; class Mammalia; order Primates; family Cercopithecidae; genus Piliocolobus; species Piliocolobus tephrosceles. The sequence goes on from NC_045440.1 coordinate 125,853,605, forward strand.
CCTAGGCTGGAGTGCAGAGGTGCAACCATGGCTCACAGCAACCTTCCAGTCTCAAGAAATCCTCCCACCTCAGCCTCCCAAGTAGCTAGGACTACAGGAACATATCCTACCCTGCTATTGTTTTTTATTGTTTTTTGTAGATAATGTGTCTTACTATGTTGCTTAGGCTGGTCCTGAACTCCTGGCCTCAAACAATCCTCCTGCCTCAGCCTCCCAAAGTACTGAGATTACAGTTACAAGCCAAGGCCCGTCAATTTTTAATAATAGTCTCATAACCAATCCTCTGAATCTAGAAATGTTTTATATAAATAAATTCTAATTTTTAAAAAGCTATCTGGTCTCATCATCAGGAAAGAGAGGCAAACAAACAAACAAACAAACAAAAAACCCCCAAAAAAACAAAAGCTGTCTGGACCTAGAACTCAGAAACAATGAAGAAAGGCTGGGTTTTAGAGATTTAGGTCTGGGTTTCACTCCTAACTGATATCTGCCTTGCATAAGCCCATTTACCTCTTTAAGCATTGGGATTACTCCTGTGTAAAATGAGAAGTTAAAGAAATTCGGAAAGGCGTCTTACAGTTCTAATATGCCATAATTCAGTGGTAAACTCAGTTTGAATGACACATGAGCAAAGGTTAAAATTAAAATGGCATGTTCGATTTATAGACTCATGGAATGAGATTTGGAAGAGACCTCAAAGATTACCTAGGGATCATAAAATCTAACCTTGGCATTGGGAGATGACAGACTTGTTTCAAAAGAGAATGTTATGCAATAAGTAATTTTAGCCAAAGACTTTTAAAATAAAAAGCATATGAGAAGAATGTTATTTCTGTTTTACTATTTTGCTTGTGGAAATATCAGACAGGGAAAAAAAGCATGTTTTGCCATTATTTCAGAAAGAGAACTACCATTTATTTTATGCTTATTATTTTGTGGGTAGTTTGATAGGTCTTTCACACATTTTTAAATTTGATAGCTCACAATAAACAGTGGTTCATGCCTGTAATTGCAGCACTTTGCGAAGCCAAGGCAGGTGGATCACCTGAGGTCAGGAATTCGAGACCAGCCTGGACAACGTGGTGAAACACCGTCTCTACTAAAAATACAAAAATTAGCTGGCCGTGGTGGCGGGTACCTGTAATCCTAGCTATTCGGGAAGCTAAGGCAGGCGAATCACTTGAACTCAGAAGGAGGAGGTTGCAGTGAGCTGAAATTGTACCATTGCACTCCAGCCTGGGCAACAACAGACTCTGACTTAAAAAATAAAAAATAAATAAAAATAAAAAGCTTGTAAGATGTCTTAATATCTCCATATAAGTTATCAGGAAAATGGAATTCAGAGATTTATGATACTATGTATAGGTTACTTAATTGATTCAAGTTGACGATCTAGCAAGTGCAACTTCATGCATATTCAAACCAAGGTTGATTTGGCATTGAAATCTATGCTCATTTTACTCTATGACATAACTTGTCTGACTTTGAGATTGTCTTGACAGGTAAGTTTTTATGCAGTGTGTATTCTTGACATGGCTTACATGTGATTAGGAGATTCACCTCAGATAAGTCACATGCCATTGCATTTCATTCTATCTGATTGTTCATTTCTTCCTTAGAAATATAAATTAATCCACAAGAAAAAAATTATCTGTTTCACTAATACTCAGCCTCACTAACTTCAAGGGTATGATCTTGTCTATAAAAGATACTCCAGAGTTATACTGAAATTGTTTGAAAATTTTCAGTCACTTTTATCCTTCATTGGTTATCACCATAATAGTCTTCAATTTCATAGTTATTTCAGATTTACGGTAGAAAACCATAAAGGTGCATAAAGCCAAACATTTTAACTCTAGGGGATTTATAACTACATTTTTCTTCAGTTCAATATTTGTTGTTTTTATTCTGCATATCCTAATGCCACAGGTTAGATACTTCTCAAAATATATCTGTGGTCATACATGGACTGGAGTTTTTGTGTTTTTTTTACAGTCCTTTTAAGTGTATGTTTGAATGTTCTTTTGTCTTAAGTATGTGGTTATTGAGAGAATTGGGAATATAAGTAAAATTTTACTTAAACTTGGAATTATAAAACATAAGAGATGTTAGAGTAGAGAATATATAATACTTAATCTCACATCTCCAAAATAATAAACTATCATATTAAGACAGTTCTAATTGAAAATTGGGGTGAATATCTTCTGGTTTTGGCAATATGGCTACTCTTAGACACTTAAATATGCATCATTCAAATGGCCAAAAAATGAAGGAAATATATACATATGTATATGCACACATTTGTACAATTATCCATTAGGATAAGATTAAATAGATAAACAAGATTAAGTAAAACACAGTCACCTCTACATACATTATAGTAAAACTGGAGAACAATAAAGAAAGAAAAGAGATAATAAAATAGCCAGAGTAAAATCAAATCACCAAAAAATCTATTGATTACCATATTTACAGCTGATTTCTCCTGAGCAACAATGGAATTCAGAGGAAAATGGAATACCTTCTTTAACGAGATGAAGGAAAAACATCCAAACCAAGAAATTTATACTTGGCAAAACTTATTTTTAAGAACCATCTCAAAATAAAGATATATTTAAGAAAGATAGAAATATCAAAATTAGGTGCATAAAATAATAACAGTGGTTATTTTGGGGCATTGTGATTGTCACAATATTATATTTATACATAAGTGTTTATGGTAAGACATAGTTGGCTGTGGCTTTGCACAATAATACAGGATCATAAAACTGCCATGCAAGCTGAAATCTTACAAAGTGACCTTAAAAATCAAAATGTGGCACATATACACCATGGAATACTATGCAGCCATAAAAAAGGATGAGTTTGCGTCCTTTGTAGGGACATGGATGCAGCTGGAAACCATCATTCTTAGCAAACTATCACAAGAACAGAAAACCAAACACCGCATGTTCTCACTCATAGGTGGGAACTGAACAATGAGTTCACTTGGACTCGGGAAGGGGAACATCACACACTGGGGCCTATCATGGGGAGGGGGGAGGGGGGAGGGATTGCATTGGGGAGTTATACCTGATATAAATGATGAATTGATGGGTGCTGACGAGTTGATGGGTGCAGCACACCAACATGGCACATGTATACATATGTAACAAACCTGCACGTTATGCACATGTACCCTAGAACTTAAAGTATAATTAAAAAAAAAAAAAAGAAAGAAAAAAAATCAATGGAGAAAATTAAATTTGTTCCATGACCTTTAAAAGTTTTTGTCAAAACATTCAGTAATTTCTTTCTGTCAGTTATAAATATACACCAAAATGAAGAAAATAATAAAACTAACATTTATTAAATATCACTGTTATTGAAAACATTAGAAACTTTGTGAATAAAAGAGTCTTAATTCTTTGTAAAAACTTATCAAGAGTGGTCTGAACAGTGCTTACCTTCTTCTCATTGTATAAATTAGAATACAAAGCAAACATCTTTTTCATGCCTTGCCAAATTTTAATGCTCAATTCTAAGTTTGTATCAGCTTCCAGCATTATATCTTTTGTGCTTTCAATGTCATCAAGAATTGGTTTAATATATTTTTTTGCCAGCACCACCCACTCTGGGGTATCTTTTGTCACTCCCACTTTCCTCATTTATGTTGACAAGTTCATTTTCACTACGTTTCTCTACTGTGTATCTGTAGTCTCTCAAACAACAGTAAATCAAAATTCTCACAGGCAGCTATTTCTTCTATAACTCCATTTACATGTGATTCAAATTTCATTGGCATCATTTTGTTGTTGTTGTTTGTTCGTTTGTTTTTGCTGTACTTTCACCTTTCTTGGCCAATTCTCTCATAATTTCCATTTTTGTAAAATGCTGCACTAGTTTATTACTGGAAGACTAGGGTAAATACTAACATGTTTTGCCATTTATAAATAAGCTGAACAACAGGTATCCAGTGACCAATCACTGTCAGACTTTGAAGAAATGATGTGATTGGTCACTGATCAGATTAGCATTGGTTATTTTCACATTCATTTGTAGAATGCAGAATAAGGAGCAAAGCTTGTATTTATGCAATTACAGTTACAGCATGGTTACTGAAATTTGGGCTGTGTTGATGTAAGATTTGTATATTTAAATAAACCATGGTAACTGAAATTTGTGCATATCAGAAACATGCAAAGTGAGGATGCTTACATGTGATAATCTGTATGATTCAACTACATTTCCTGCAATTAACATGTATTACTTTTGTAATAAATACGACAATTTTCAGACCAACAAAACTTGAGAGTGTTTACCACCAACAGTCATTAAGAAGACTAATTCTAAAGGAGTGTGCCTCTAGTAGAAAGAAAATAATACCAAATGGGAGATCTGAGTTGCAAGAAGGAAAGAGGAGAAAAAATACTGTAAATATGTGGATATATCTTTCTAAATGACCTTATTAAAATGTAAAACGTGAACGAACAAGATAGAATTTAAACACTGGGGAAAAATTCATTAAATTGGAAGAGTTGTGATCAGAAATAAATTATTCTAGTATATTTTATTGTGCAGAAGAAAAATAAAGATATCAATTACCCTAAGTATATATGTATGTTAAAAAAGCTAGGGTAAGCAATAAAATAATATAGAGAGAGCATGTACATTCCCAAAAATGGAAGGAAGAAAATAGAAGAGAAATAAATTAGAAATTTGAACAACACAGACAGAAAGAAGGGAAGAGATAAATATAAAATAAACAGAAAAGGTAGAAAAGAAATAGTAAATTGGAACTAACAATATTTCACACACTGCATGAAGATTAGATAATATAATGTATGTAAACGTTGTTTTCACAAGTGACAATTGCATTTCAGGCATATATCAGGTGTTTAATAGAAGTTAGTTGAATCTGAATCAGAGGTTCATCATGCATGTGGGATGAAAGAGGAATTTTCCCTCTTCCGAATTTCTGAAATAGATCTTAGAGCCAGATCAGATTTGAAAATAAGTGAATGCAACATTAGCTCTACGACATTAACATGTGTAATTGCTTGTCTACCAAGTGTGGTATTTGTGACATGTAGAATTTGCGCACACAGTGTAATTATGATACACTTACGCAATTTTGGGTTGGGTCTACTGATAGAACCAATGGGTGCTCCAACTGGCTGGCCACGAGGTTAATACTAAACTCTTAAGACATACAGGGCCTTAACTCTAATAGCCACCACTGGAGTTCTTCACTAGGTTGACGTCCATGTCCAGTGAAAAAAAAATGCACACCCAGTGCCTGTCCTCTCTTTCTTAGAGATCTTAAGATCTGGAGCAAATAAAACTTGGTCCTCCTTTGATGATGGCTGGCTGGGGATGGGGGGTGGGGTTGGGGTGGTGGTGGCAAGGGTTCCTACCTTAGAGTACAGAATTTAATTTTGGATCTGGTAACCGGACTGAGTTCCAAGTGAGTTAGCAATCACTCGAGGTAATCAATCGAGGTAATCAATCAACCTAGTGAACTAGGTTGAAACAGACAACTGGGATAAAGCCCAAAGAAAATTAAAATTATTAAAATTAGGAAAAATGACTGCCATGAAAAACGTCAAAGAATTTTGTTGCTTATCCTAGGAAAAGAAAAAGATTCATCATGGAATATGATATATTTAATAAAAAGTATCCACCCCACAGAAAACTGGTGGTTGACATAAAACAGGTTTTGGGTTTCATTTAAGAATGCACATGGCAGGGATTTTCATAAGGCATTAAGCATAGATTCTCCAATGGAAAAGTGAGTGTAAGCAATGTTACCAACAAAGGTCATGAAGCTTCTTTCTCTGAAGACTTTGGGGAATAAGAGAAGAAAAGGGAGAACTACTTTTCCTTGAGCACCTATTTATTATGTGGCAAGTAAGATAAGTGTGTAGATATAGGCTTGCTACGTAAGATGGGGGCATGGATAGATAGAAGATAAATATATAGCTACAGAAGAAGACACAATGATTTCTGAACAATCATTTGAGAATGAAGAATTATCCATCCCATTTTACACTAGAGAAAACTAAGAATCAGAGTTATTTAGAGTTTTGCCTAAAGTCATACTACTATACAATGAAGGATCCAAGACCCCAGTTCAGGGCTCTCTGATGGCAGTTTCTCTGCCCTTTACTCTATCCCTACCTGCAGGTCTGTTTACGCTGATTTTACTGAATGCAGTCCTGCCTCCAAGTGACTGGTAACACGGTAGACAACCCAAGTTTTCTAAACTCATACTTAAGATTATTTCAGTACAGAAGTGGCAAACATTCTCTGTAAGGATCAGAGAGTAAGTATTTTATGCTTTGCATGTCATATGGTCTCTGTCACGACCATGCTGCCATTGTTGCATGTAAACAGTCATACATATCATAAATGAATGAGCATGGCTGTGTTCCAATAAAACTTTACTTATGGACACTGAAATGTGAATTTTATTTCATTCTCAGGCATAATAAAATAGTAATCTTCTTTTGATTTTTCCCCAACCATCTAAAAATGTACAAAATATTCTTAGCTCATGGGCTTTACAAAAAATGAAAGCAGGTCAGATGTGTTTGATGGACCATAGTTTGCCAACTCCTGTTCCAGAAAAATCTATAGGAGGCCACTGGCCTCTGTGGCTTGCATTGCCTAGTTTGCAGAAAGTGAAAGCAGTCTTTCTTGGTCAGGCAGCTGAATAAAATCTGGACTGGAATCTGCTCGAAAACAAATAGTTTTAATGAATGGTCTTCCTTTGTCTGTGCTTGGCAAGATTGTTTGCAATCAGGCATATTCTTTGGATTAAATTTAGCAGTTGGAGGTAACCACACTAGGCACTGGTTCATTAGCTTCACAATCAGAAGCTTTTGGCATCAAGGATTTAACAGTTCGAAAAAGGCCACTGGTTAGAAAGAATGAGAATTCAGTCTCTAATCCCAAATTCTCTTGGAAAAAAAAACAAAATGTCTAAATAAATATTATTGACAAGTCACTTTTCAAAAATAAATATATCTGGAGAAAATACGAAGCTCATGAAAATGAAAGTTTGACAAGTATGGGCATGTCTTGAGCTCCCGAGGATTTAAAAGGAGATAGACCATTTTCTTAAAAGGTTTAGGGATTAGGAAAGAGCACATATCAGACTTGAGGTCTTCAGTGGTTTTCGGTCCTTTCCATTCTAATTCAAACAAAACTTGAGACTAATTATTCTGGCCCTATGCGGTTTACAGCAGGAAAATACCCACGATAGTTTTAGGTTTACCAGTTTGCTTATATTGCAAATATTTTAGGAGATAATTATTGTACAAATCCTCAACTCCTATTTATATCTCTACCTGTTGAATAAAAGCAAACACCAAGGACAGCTTGAGATTTGCTTTCTCCTCTAAAATCAGAGTCCTGGACTCAAATTAAAGTTTCTATTCAATAGCTGTTGACAGGAGTAGGGGCTACCTACTTTTTATTCCTTCTGGAAAGAGATACCAGGCCATTATTGACCTTAAATATTCTTGCCATTCATCCAACAGACACTTGTCAAATGTCTATTTTGCTAGTATACACATAAAAACAGATAATACATTTTATTACTAATGTACACACAGCTCATTTTCTTGCATTCGGCAGGTGTTTAATAAATGTCTAAATGAAAGATTTAATTTAATCAGTGAATAAGTGACTTTTCAACAAAAGGGATTTTGTTGTCCAAGCTGAATATTCAGAAGGTGTAGTATCCATATTCTTATGACTCTTTATTTTACAGAAATTCTTATTATTGTAAATTTCCAGGAGCTATTGAACACTTCCTTTGTGTGAGTAGCTCATTTTCCCTATGAGAGAAGTGCTAATATGATTCTTGTTTTACAGACAGGCAATCAGGACTTAAAAGATAAGTAAATTGGCCAAAGTCATGCAGAAGAGACCAAACTAAGACCAAATCCCGTTTCTGTTTGACTCGCAACTCTAAGCACCAACTACTACTCAGAGCAGCCTCTTAGTCCACAAGCTTCCCATTTTTTTTCCATTAGAAAGCTGACAAGAGAATGATCACTTATACCCACTCTTCTGCACGAAGTACCTTCACTCCCATCCTAATTCAGAACATTTCTGAGGAAAATAGAAGATTCTCAGAGGCATATACAAATTCAAAATCCAGGAGAATAAAAGCAATTGGACTAGGCTTCAGGTAAACAAGTCTCAGGAATGCTTCACTACATTTTCATTTTTTCTGTCCCTGGTATTAACCTATACATGGATTCTATTTGCCAAGTTCCAATCCCATCTTGCCCTTACAGAATGCCCTTCGTTGCTTTTTAGATTTTAAGTCTTTCTTTTGGGTGGTAAAGAATAAGGAGGATGAGCAGTGATTTATTACTCACTCAGACAGGAACTTGCCAAGTCTAGGATCAAAGATGCAAACTGTGAATTAGCCACATACGCAACACATTTTGAGTGCAAGAACAATTTTTTATGTTGGGAGTGGAGTATGTAGAAGACAGTAAATGTCTCCTCTTTTCTTAAATATCTTTCAGGAAATAAGCTCACTTTTCCACAGAGGATGATTTAATTAATGGTGTGGGGTGAACATAGTCAAAGACAGGTAAGCTCATCACAAAAGATCATATAGGTTCAGCCAAATGAGCACTCAATAGGGCTTCAGTGAAAAATAAATTTTAAAATATGGTTCCCTACTTCAATTTGTATGAACTTTAAACATCTTTTCTTTGAAATAATCTGTTGTATAGAATCTGATTGTGCCTCCATATTCTGAGTTTGGATCAAGTATTAAAGGAAAAAGAAAAAACCTTCCCCAACAAAGTCAACAATAGTATAACAATTCACCATGCACTAATTATGTAAAACAGAGACCACAAATGTGCAACGTACAGGCTTGTTTAATCTAGAGACACGTTTTAGCAGGAACAATATTATTTTCAAATATCTGATTTTCTAATATTTAAACATTCATGTAAAAATGCAATTTGGAGTTTTTAAAACAACTTCTCAAATGATAATTTATGCATAGCAACAGTCAGCTGCAGTTGAATAGAGGCTGGTCCCAGTAGACAGGTTGCGCATACTCCATCTAAATAATGTACATTATCTGCCAGGCCCTAAAGAACTTGAGATCTCACCCACTGATGCCAAAAAGTTGACAGATTTTTATTAAATTATGCTCCGAGAAGAAAAGAGAAATCCTTAAAACTTTAAAATAAGTTGAGATTTTACACCATAACATAGTTTCTTCCCATCTTTATCCTTGTCATATTAACTCCCTTCTATGCTAGAATACTTCCATAAAGAACAACTGCTTCCTAGGCTGGGCACAGTGGCTCACCCCCGTAATCCCAACATTTTGGGTGGATGAGGAGAAAGGATCGACCACTTGAGCCCAGGAGTTCAAGACCAACCTGGGCAACATAGCGAAAACTCCGTCTCTACAAAAAAATACAAAATTAGCCAAGCATGGTGCCATGCACCTGTAGTCCCAGCTACTCCAGAGGCTGAGGTGGCAGGATCAACTGAGCCCAGGAGGTTGAGGCTTCAGTGAGCCATGGTCGTGCCTCCAGCCTGGGTGACAGACAAAATGAGATCCTGTCTCAAAAAAAAAATAATAACTGCTCTTAAACCTCCTTTGGGTTTATGTGAAGAAGTTGAGAACATCTTTAGATACTCAAAGCAACTGACAAATGGGAAAATGTGAATGCCTATTCTATTATATATTTGACATTTGCCTCAGGGATTATTGAATAGAGTTCAGTTTGCACTATTGGTTTACACTGGTCAAAGTTAGTTAAACTGATTATGAAGCATCTTTTGGCCTGATTATAACAGAGCAAATCACTTCCATATAATAAGAGGGTGACTTAGGGTGGTTGTTTGAAACTTTTCTAACATAGGAAATCTTTTCTCCTACAGAATCTTATATAATCTAAAATGTAAAGCAGATAAACTCAATGCTGCTGCAATGAGGAGGGATTTCACACTCTTTTGGAACAAGTGCACAGCTCTTAGGACACAACAAATAAGTTTTTGTTTTTTGTTTTTGTTTGTTTGTTTAGAGATTGAGTCTCAGTCTGTCTCCCAGGCTAGAGTGCAGTGGCATAATCATAGTTAACTGCAACCTCAAACCTCCTGGGCCCAAGTGATCCTCCCACCTCAGCCTCCTAAGTAGCTGGGACTACAGACACATGGAATCCCATCATGCCCACCTATTTTTTTGTTTTCTTTTAATGTTTTGTAGAGACAGGGTCTCACTATGTTGCTCAAGCTGGTCTTGAACTCCTGGCCTCAAGTGATCCTTCCTCCTCAGCCTCCCAAAGTGCTAGGATTACAGGCATGAGCCACCACACCCCGCCCAGGTAAGATTTTGAAAACCATGGAAAAAGATTATACATTATAGTTGTAAGTTACTTTCAGCTCTAAATATCTATAATTCATTGACACTAGGGTAACATCTGTTTCTCATAAAGTCCTCTTACTAGCCATATGACCTTGGCAGGTAACTTAATGTCTCTGAGCTGCTTTTTTCATACAATAGGATAATAAACGTGACTGTAATATACAGAAGGAAAGAGACATATGTGTGTGTGTCTGGGTGCATCTTGGGTCCATTCCTTCCCCATCATCAACATAATAGGTTCAGGTAAGGTTGATTCCATCCCCTGATTCCAAAAGTGACACAAGACACGGGCTGAAGCTAGAAAAATCATGTCTAGGAGCTGTCAGCAAAGTGCTGCTTTTCTGGGGTTGCTGATTCAATAAAATGTAGATGATCTGAAGCTGTTTGCAGGCATATTTGCCACTGTGTGAATAAGAACCTACCTCAAAATGATGCCAACAGAAATAAACACAGAAACAAGGAAAAATGAGGGAAACCTTTCTGACTGTATTGCTCAAGCATCTGGATCCACCCATGCCCAGAACTCTCCCAGATTTTGTTACATTACATGAGTGAATATATTTTATTAATTTGAAAAGCTAGTCCATGTTGATTTTTCTTTCATTTGCAACCGAAAAAGGTTAATAAAAGGATCTTAACTATCGGGTAGCTCTCTAAAGAGTGAATTAAGTAATGGAAATGGACGCAAGGTGTCTTTTAAGTGTTAGCTTTATTTTCCTCAAACTAGGTATTTTGTCACCCATCATCTTCACTCAAAAAGAATTTGTATCTATTACCATCAAATTTTACAAATATTACTATTTCTGATTCAAGATGAGTAAAACAACATTGTGTCTACTTAGTTATCTTTTTTTATTCACAGGTCACAGTTATTTCAACTTCTACTAAGCCTTTAACGTATAACTATTTCCAAACAGCAGCAGTTCTCCCAATTATGCTATGGAAATTCACCATCAATGTTTGCCAACAACAAGTAAATCACAGATGACAGATCACTGGAATTTTTTCAGATTACTTTTGATTTGCAGAATGCCACGGCCCTCTCCATTTCTAGATTGTGAATGGGTTTATGTTAGAATTCTAATGTATTGTAAAATATAGAAATGAACAAGATCAGGAAAGAAAAGCTTGGGCTGTAAAACTAGAAAAACACTAAGAAAAAGTTTGATTACCTCAAGAGTAGACAGAGAACTGTGAAGAGCATTTGAAATGTAGAAACCTAGCGTTATAAAAACTAAGGAAGAAGACTTGCAAGTATTTCAAAAGTTACATCAAACAGAGAGAGATGAAGATGGGAAAATGTCCACTGGAATGGTGATCTATGCTAGAGCATTTTCAGTACAATTAGGGAGGTAGAACTAGATCCAATGCAAAAATAAGAAGGAGAGAGAAGAAAGTGGAGGTAGTGATTACTGACTATTTTTTTAACATCTGCAGATGAGAAAGAAGACTGAGTTAAAAGGAATTTTTTTTAAAAAATTAATGAACTGATGGAAATTGACCCACTCCCATATTAATCTCATTCTTATACGTCATGCAATTGAGTTAAAAACTGAAACACTGACATAGCCTCTGGACTGTTCTGATAATTCATGATTTCAAATAGACTATTCTTCTTGAAGATAGAGATAATTCCTTCTAATTATTTGAATTTTCCACATCACCTAACTCTGAATGGAGCAGAGTGGCTGGCTATGGGATTGAAATAACCATGTGAATAAATCAACTAAAAATGCTAATTCTGTCACAATTAATTAAAACTGTTTCAGATTATCTTATGCCTACTATGCAAGAGTTCTTTTAAAGGAAGAAAATGCTGAAGTAATGGAACAAATTTGAAGGATTTTTTTCTTTAAGCATCCAGGGAATAATAAATTTATAATCAGCAAGCATTAATTCACAAAATATATCTGACTAAAGAAAACAATGTCCATTCTTTTAATTGAAACACTAACTTTATGCCTGAAGGAAAAGGTTATATGGATTGCAGATTAACAGTTTTAATAAAGCAGTATGTGAGGAAACAGTTAAAATCTGAGCATAAATATTTCTTAGCTACATCATACATGCTGTCCATACTGTCTTAGGCCTAGTTTTTTGGAAGCAGAGCCTAAGACAAGAGTATCTGTGCCAAGTATTTAAGGAAATGCTCCCCAGGGAGCTGATAATCGGAATAATGTAAGCAGAATAGGGAAAGGGGAAAAGCCAAGAAAAGATAGGATTTCAGGCTGACTCCCAGCCTCACCTGGCCTGCTTTACTCTTATACCAGCCAATCATTGGTATAGGCCCCTGCCTGATGGGCAGTCAGGCAGTCAGTAGGTAAATTCCCAGATGGAGGTTGGGGGAGAATTCCTGGTGGGAGGGAGTGACTCCAATAGCTCAAGAGTAACCCTCTAATGAAAGTTGAAGGTTCTGGTTTAGCAGGGAAGCACAGAATTAGGGTGATGGGTGCATAAAACCAGTATAAGGGATGAGAGAGGATCTAGAGAGAGCACGAGCACTGTTCATGCTCTGGAACAGCTACTTTCGAGTGGCTCACTCAGCCTCTCTTCTACCCTCATTCTATTAGAGAAGGTGGAAAGTAGAAAACTTAATTTTGCTGATTTCCTTGCTGCTAAGGTTCTGTATCAGATATAGGTTCTATGAGATGTGGAAAGGGAAATGAGGTGGAGAAATCTTCCTGCAGATTTTGGCTACTATTGCCATCTAGCAAGGTCATAAAAAATATGAGTATTCCTGAGTAGTGTTATGATGTGCATTCCCCAGCACTGTGCAGGTCAAAAAGCAGTGATGGGGCACCAGAAAGAATAAAATACTTAGGAATAGACTTAACCAAGGAGGCAAAAGACTTTTACACTGATAATGATAATATATTTTTAAAAGAAATTAAAGACACAAATAAGTCAAAAAACATTCCATATTTGTGGATTGGAAGACTTAATCTTGTTAAAATGTTCATATTACTTAAAGTAATCCAAAGATTGAATGCTATTCCAACAGCAGTTTTTGCAGAATAGAAAAAAAATCATAAAATTTATATGAAATTTTAAAGGTCCCTAAATAGCCAAAATAATTTTCAAAGAACAAGCATAACTGAAGGTATCAAATTTCCTGATTTCAAATCATATTACAAAGCTATAGTAATCAAACAGCCTGGTAGTGGCCTAAAGACAGACATATAGACCAATGAAACAAAATAAAGATCCCAGAAATCAATTCTCACATGTGTCGTCAAATGATCAAGCATACCAAGACTACACAAAGGTGAAAGAATAGTCTCTTCAACAAATGGTGCTAGAAAAACTAGATCTCCACATGCAAAAGGATGAAGATGAACTCTTACATTGCACCATATGCAAAGATTAACTCAAAATGGATTAAAGACCTTAATGTAAGACCTGAAATTATAAAAATTCTAGAAGAAAACATAGAGGAAAAGCTCTGTGACATTGAATTTTGTAAAGATTTCTTGAATATGACACCAAAAACACAGGTAACAAAAGCAAAAATAGACAAATAGGACTACATCAAACTTTAAAACTTCTACACAGCAAAAGAAACAACAGAGTTAAAAGGCAACTTACCAAATGGAAGAAAATATGTGTGAGCCATATATCTCATAGGGAATTAATACCCAGAATATTAAATAACTCCTACCACCTAATAACAAAAAAACAATTAAAAATGGGCAGAGGATTTGAATAGACATTTCTACAAAGAAATATACAAATGATCAACAAGCATGTGGAAAGATGCTCAACATCACTAATCATCAAAAATCAAAGCTACAATGGGATGTAGTTACCTCACATCTATTAACATGTTCTAGCAAAAAAAATTTTAAAAATTAAAAAATAACAAGTGTCGGTTAGGATGTGAAGAAATTGGAACGCTTGTGCACTGTTGATGGGAATATAAAATGGTGCAGCCACTATGGAAAACAGCATGGAGATTTATCCAAAAATGAAAATGGAAGTACCATGTGATCCGACATTCTGACTTCAGGGTATGGACCCAAAAGAATTGAATACGAGGTCTCAAACAGATATCTGTACTCCCATGTTCATGGTAGTATTATTCATAACAGCCAAGAGGTGGAGTAATCTAAATGCCTATCCACAGATCAATGGATAAATAAAATGTGGTTTATAATACAATAGAATATTACTTTGCCTTAAAAAATGAAGGAAAATCCTTTCACCAGCTACAACATGGGTGAATGTTGATGACATTCTAAGTGAAATACATAAGCCAGTTGCAAAAAGACAAATATTGCATTATTTCACTTATAAGAGGTAACTAAATAATCAAACTCTTAGAAACAGAAAGTAGGATGGTTTTTGCCTGGGGCCAGGAGAAGAGAAAAGAGGGAGTTGTTGTTCAGTGGGTATAAAGTTTCAGTTTTGCAAGGTGAAAAATAAATCTGATGTATAGAAGTATGCATATAGTAAACACTACTCAACTGTACACTTAAAAATGATGGTAAATTTTATGTATGTGTTTTTTACATTTTTTTTAAAAAAAAGCATTGACAATAGTAGAGGCTACTTGTGCTGAGCGCCTATTACTGAATTGAACCTCTGAGTGTTCATTCTCCAGGTTCTGGTAGTGGCAGGTTGGCTGTGTAGCTCTAGCTGCACTTTATAAGGGCTCCTCTGGAGCAGTGGCTCTCATATTTTAATGCGGTGCCCACAAATCACTGGGGATTTTACTAAAATCAGATTCTGATTCAGTTAGTCTGGGGTGGAGCCTGAGATAAACAAGCTCCCAGGTGATGCAATGCTGCTGATGCTCAGGCCAGACTTTGAGCATCAAGGCTCTAAGATCAATTCTGTATAGCTCACTCTATGCCAAGTTCTATTCTGGGTTAGTGCTAGAATGGTAAACTCAAGGCAAGGTGTGGGTTTTCATCAAGCTTACATAACATCAGTGAGAGACTGTCAACAAATAAATAAATGGGTGTATCAGGTAGTGAAAAGTGTTCTAAGGCAAGAGGTTGATAGGTTGATCAGGGATGCAGGTTTAATCAGTCACTAAATTTGACGCATACATGCAATGATGCCTGGGTCTTAGAGAAGGAACAAAGTGAGCAAGCCAATTGTGGTTCTCATGATGGGAAGGTCAGTCTTGCACATGCATGAGAAGCCCAGACAGGGAAGCAGTGGAGAAGGACCAGGTAGGTATCTTCTTCACCCTGAAGGTGCTGGTCACGAGTGAGTCTTAGGACATTTGCCTTAAAGAGCCAGGCAATCCAATAGACAGATGACAGGACTTTGAAGTCTGAACCTTTAGAATTGTAAAATATAGGCAGCATGGCAATAAAGTCAATGTGAATCAAGAAAGAAGGGTGAAAGGATAGAAGAGAAAGAAGAAAGGAGGAAGAAGAGGAGTTTGAAAAAGAATGGATGAAGAGAAGATTCAGAAGTAATGGTAAAGAGAAGAATGTGACTGTCTGCAAGTCACAAAGCTCCACCTACTGATAGGAGAAGTTTCTGCGTTAAACATTGATAGAATCTTCTCTTGAAGGAGATTGAAAATTGATCCAATAAAGTAAATTGAATGGGTGTTAGGATCCCTATATTTCACTCCTAAGTGTGTGACCTCAGGCAAGCCACAACTTCAGTGAGCCTTGGCAGGACAACCTTTATAGCCATACCTCCTAGAGAGGGTTTCAGAAAGTATTAGCTGAAGTGGCAAGTGTGGAACCAAATGGAAATAAGATAACTCACTAGGATTTACAAGCCATTCATTCTCCTCTTATTACCATTCTGAGGTGACAAACTTTTGGGGCCCTTTTGGCCCCAGAAGAGCCTTTCCCTAAAGTAGAAGGGTTAATTTTACACTTTGATCAACTGTAATACTGCATCAATCCACATTGTTTTCATTCTCTCTCATCTGAAGTCCTACTTCGGCTATAGCTATGGCACCGTGTAGCACTTAAAACCTTTTTTTTTCTAGTTTCAAGTAGATTATGTACAGTTAACTTTTATTCATTGATTATATTCCATCTTGTTTCATAATTATTTCAGTATTGCTTAAAAAGGCATATATAATAAATGAAAGTGTAAACTTAAATATAATGTCCTGAGAGTAGAAATTAAATCAAGAGTACGAACACATCAGATTCAGGAGTGAGATTAAAAGTTAATATCATCAGAGCCCTCACGCTTTTGGCTCTGAGCTTTCTGACAACCAAATACATGGCTCACCGTTTTCCAAAATGGGAAAGCTGTCCATAAAATTACAACTAAACATTTACTTACTAGAAGAATAGCAGCTCTTACTTCCATGAAAATCTTGCTAGAAAGGACACTGTGAGAAATAATGATCTACATCCTTAAGAGACACATGATGGAAATTCTTTCTTACACTCTTCAGAATAGCTTGATGTATCATGTCGAAATTAAGTCAATAAAATCAATTTTGGGATAACTGTGGATATAGGAACAATACTTTCATTTGTGTTGAGATTTTGTCACACTTGGCTAATTCTTTTAAAGACTGTATAATGGTATTTAATGGGGAAAAGAAGAGTGTAACAGTGAGGCAGTTCTGTATTTAAATATCATCCCCACTGCTAAGCAACATTTTAACGCTGCTGAGTCTCAGCTTTCTCACTCTCTAGACTAAATGATGAACAGGAAAGCAGCTAGCATGGGGCCAGGTACGTATTAAGTTCATTTTCTTGCTTCCTTCTGTAATCTTCACCATGGCTAGCACAAGCCTCTAGAATTAGTAGGCACTCAATAAATACTTGCTCAACTGCATTCAGGCCTCTAGAATACCCAGGCCCTATTCAGTCCCTGAGGCCCAAACGGACTCAAGGCTAAGTCCTTTGGGCCATCCTCAAAATTTGGATAGCTCAGTGTGAGATTCTCTGATTTTTCTCAAAATTTGATGCCATGTAGGCAATGCTATAAGATTGTAGGGGCCTTAGAGTGGGCAGTTTCTAAAAGGGTTTCCAATGACCCCTGCTTCCTGGTATTCATGGCCTTGTGTAATCCCCTTACCACTGAGTGTGAGCTGTGTCCATTTCTAATGAATAGAATCCTACAAGGTGATGGGATGTTACTGCTGAGATTAGCTTACAAATTGCTAACTTCCATCTTGCTAACATTGCCTGCTCCCCACCCTTCTCTCTCTTTCCCCTTCCCTACACACACACACACACACGCACACACACACACGCACACACACACACACACACACAGATACTTCTTGCTTGTTTGCTCTTACAAAGTTGCCATGTTGTAAACTGCACTGTAGGGAATCTCATGTGGCAAAGGAGAGTTACTTCCAAACAATAGCCAGTGGTACTGAAGCCCTAAATCCAACAACTCTTGAGGAACTGAATCCTGCTAACAATAACGTGAATGAGTTTGGAAATGGATCTTTCCCCAGTCAAATCTTTAGATGATTGCAGCCACAGTTAACAACACCTTGACTGCACCCTGTGGGAAAAGCAGATGGCCCAGTTAAACTGTGTCCAGATCCCTGGCTCACAAAACCTATGACATAATAAATATGTATTGTTTTAAGCTACTAAATTTTGGAGTAATTTTTATGCCACAATAGATAACTAATATATCCCTTTAGCCCAGTGGGCACAAAGCCCCATCCCTGCTCTGACCTAGATTTCATTGATTCCTAATGAGTACAAGATAATCACAGACAAAATAGTAATAGTAATAATGGGAAAACAATATTTTATAGCAAAGCTAATCTGTAATTCGCAATCTTCTTGATTTTAACAGGTGTTTTAGGCAGTAAGGGAAACTCTGTGATTAGGTTTGGATTCCCTGACCTTGCATTCATAAGTGACTCCCAACTGGATTAATGAAATGTGAGCCTTCATTCCATTTCTGAGTGGTCTTCCAGCTATTCTCCTCCATAGAGCTTCCTGGAAAAGTCCTTAAAATGCAGCTCTAGTGCCATAGGCATAAGGAAAATAGTATTATTATTAGCCTGTCAAATACATAGAATTACAGATATTAATAAATCAATCCTCAGGGCCAATCTATGGAATAATCCTGGAAGTAAAAAGGCTTCCCATTGAGAAGTGTTGTCCATTCATTAAATAAGCAGATCTTTCCTACCACTGTTTCTCTCTCTCTTTCCCTCTGTGAGGCCTAGAAAGATGCACCTACTTGGTTCTCTGGTGACTCTTTCCTACCCTATCCCAGCTACTTTCCCCACAACACACACACACACACACACACACACACACACACGAGATTTTACATGTGGGCAAATAATCTTTAGGAATAAAGTGGCATAAATAAAGTTTGTATTCCTTAGGAATAAAGTGGACCTCCTGGTGATTTCTATGCACATAAAACTTGCAAAGCACAGCCCCTTACTTCAGTCTCACACTTCATCGTTCTTTCCTAGTAGACTTCCATGAATTGTCCAGACAACATAGACTCATGGGATTCATTTCTGAATCTTCCTCCATGTTCTTCTTTCCCCATCCCTGAGAAGGGTTTGAGTAGACATTGTTCCCCTTGGGTGCAGGGGTAGTCAACAATCATCTAAGATAGGTTAATTTTATGTTCTTAATAAGAACTATATATTTTGAATTGTAATTAATGCATATGGAAAATCTTTAAAAATTGAGAAAATATTTGGAAAAAACCTTGTAACTTCCCAGCTAAGCAGTTACCAGTTAGCTATACTATCATTGTCTTTCCTTCAGGCATATGCATAATATATATTGAAATAATAAACAGTAAATATACAAATTCAGTCCTTAAGGTAGAATTCAATTTATACAATTTACATTTTTGTTTCAATTAATAATAAACAATCAACATTTCCACCTGCATTAAATAGTCAAAATGTGACTTTATTATTACATGGCATTACATCATAAGTTATATCAAGTACATACTTTTGATTTAAGAGAAACATGCATGTATACTCCACAAAACTGAGACATTATTTAAGCATTGTCATATTTTCCCTAAGAATAGAACAGTGCTGAGCACACAGTAGATGCCTTCAGTAATATTCCTTGTACTGAAAACAGGATGTCTGGGCACCATATAAATACTGAATTAAATTTTCTCTCATAAAGAGTTATGTTAACTAAAGGTCTTCAATCTACATATAATGAGTAATTTCAAAAAGATTCAATGACAGACTGTGTTTTTCTTTGATATAGGTGAATTTTTCTCTCTTATAGGTTTCATGTTTCAAGAAGGTTTGGGACTATTGTGGTAATTCCCAGGGAACTTCTGACTTGGTATAAGTTCAGTGCAAAGAGCTGCTTTGAGGTAATATCACAAGTGGCAGTGGTGTCACTATAATTTGGGTGATTAATTCTAGATAAAGTTAAATATGGTTTGGCTCTGTGTCCCCACCCAAATCTCATCTTGAATTGTACTCCCATAATTCTCACATATTGTGAGAGCCATCCGCCAGGCTTTTCTCATGGTAGTGAATAAGTCTTGTGAGAGCTGATGGTTTTATCCAGGGTTTCCTCTTTTGCCTCTTCCTCATTCTCTCTTTGCCTGCTGCCATCCATGTAAAACGTGACTTGCTTCCCCTTGCCTTCTGCCATGACTGTGAGTCTTCCTCAGCCACATGAAACTGTGAGTCTAATTAAACCTCTTTCTTTTGTAAATTGCCCAGTCTTGGGTATGTCTTTATCAGCGGCATGAAAACAGACTAATACAGAGTTAATCAGATAAGCCTGCTAATTGCTCTGTATGAATTTCCAAGTAAAGTCTTGTATCTCCCAGTGTCCTACATTTCATTATTTCACAAAAACTCATCTCTGTGCCATCTAGTGTTAAGGAATCTGTTTCATATCATAATGCCCTTTCAATGGCAAAAATTTAAAAATGAATGAGTATCAGAAACCTAGCTCCAACTACTGGACTTGTATCTAGAGAAAGGTATCTCAACTTCAGCACTATTGGTATTGTGGGCCAGACAATTCTTTGTAGTCAGAGAATGGGGGGTCTTGTGCATTGTAAGATAATTAACAGCATCTGTGGCCTTTATGTACCAGAGGCCAGTAGCAAAATTCCTTCTCCCCAAATTGTAACCAGAATTGTCTCCAGATATTGTCAAACTTTCTCTGGGTGGACAAAATCATTCTCCTGTTTAAGAACTATTGATCCAGTCACACCTACCAGGATTTCTAGCATTTTTTAAAAAAAGGAAAATAACAAGTGTTGACAAGGATGCAGGGAGATTTGAACCTTTATGCATTGCTGGTGGAAATGCAAAATTGTGCTGCCATTGTGGAAAATAGTTTGGCAGTTTCTCAAAAAGGTACACATAGAACTACCATATGACCCAGCAATCCATTTATGGATCATATACAAAATAATTGAAAGAAGGGACTCAAAACAAATATCTGTAGACCAACGTTCAAAGCAACTTTATTCACAATAGCAAAAGGGTGGAAACACCCAATTGTCTATCAACAGAAGAATGAATAAACCAAATGTGGTATGTACATACAATGGAATATAATTCAATCATAAAAAGAAATGTAATTTTGATATATGCTGTAACATGGGTGGACCTTGAAAACATTATGCTTAGTTAAATAAGCCCGAAGGATTATATTGTGTGATCTCACCTATATGAAGTATCTAGAATAGCCAAATTCATAGAGGCAGAAGGTGGGATAGAGGTCAACAGAGGCTACGGGGACGGGGTGGGGGAGGATTATCATTTAGTAGGTACATGTTATGCTTGGGATGAAAAAAAATTGGGAGGTATAATAATGGTGATGAATACATAGCATTGGGAATGTATTTAATGCCACTGAATTACACACTTAAAAATGTTTAAAATTATAAACATTGTTATGTACATTTCACAATAAAAAAACTAAAAGAAAGAAGAATTACTGATCTACAGTAATCATTTACATTCAGGAAAATTAGAAAATAAGCCAAACATATACAGTACTTTTCATTCTTAAATGTGCACAACTTTTAAAATGTATTTATTTATTTATTTATTTTAGATAGAAGGTGAATTGGGGGAAGAAACAAAACCCTAGCCTAGGAAGTTAATAAACTTATATTTTTGCCCTAATTCACTGTGTAAAGGAAAGCATATTATTTCACCTCCTTTGTCTTCCTTCTCCTCATCTATAAACTATAAGATTTACATTAATAGCACAATGATCATTTGCAGTTGTACATTTCCATATTTAATAACTCTATGTATGAGGCTGTGAAACTCAGCATTGAATAAATTATGAGAAATCCTGATAAGAGGATTTATCATAACCTCAAGATACAATTTTAAAGTACTTCTTTATGCAGAAGTATCAGCAAATGGTTAGGCATTTCTGCCTAACTATATTGAAGTTTACAAAGTGTAATGATCCGAAACTTACAATCTTAAAACAATTATTTCCAGTGCACAAAGTTTTCAGTGTTTCCTAGGGGAAAGGTTGTTAATTCCACTTTCCAACTTAAAGGTATAAGATTATTTAAAACAGAACCCCTGTTTTCTTCCTTTCCCCATTTCCTTTGTCATACACCTTCTTTATTACCCACCTCTCTCTCATGTAACAGAAAGTTTAAATTCCAAAAATTAAATGAGAATATCATTAGAAGTATATTTATTTAGGGTATGGTTAGATACAGTACTTACAGATAATAATAATGAATAATGAATATAAATAAATGCTAACATTCTTGAGTGCTTCCCAGTGTGCCATCCGCATTGTTATATTTTATGCAATATCCTAAATCTCACAGCTACCGTATTAGTACATACCATTATGCCCTCCATTTTACACGTGCAGAAACTGGTCTCATAGCTATTGCACAATGAAGCTGGGATGTAAAAACTAGGTATTTCTGAAAACAGAGTCTGAATTCTGATCTGAGTCCAATGGTTGCCTTGTCTCAAGCCCACGGCCATCATAAGCAAGGAATCAAGAGCATTTAACATAAGTGGAGAGGAAGTGGAATGTTACCCTGTCTGTTTGCAGGGTAATTAGTGAATTAATTTATCAATTAATTTACCTATTAAATTAATGAATAATGGCTGACCAAATCCCAACACAGGTAATATCTTTCTCGGCTTGAAAATATTTGTTATGAGAAGGTGACAATCTGAACACCCACCCCCAAGCGTCTTTCTATAAGAGAACATACTAAGAACAATTGCTTTTTAAACTATGTTTAATTGCTTTTAATACTTTAAAAGTATTAAAAACAATACTTCCAATACTTTAAAAGTATTAAATACTTTTGTTTTAATACTTTAAAAGTATCAAAGATAACTTCAGACAGAAATAAATTATTTTTAGATCCTTGGCGAAGAAAGGATAGAGTCATTTTATCTACTACACAAAAAGCTGGGCGGTTTTTGTTTATTATTTTGGTGACCTACAGAAACCACTTCCTTGAAAAAGAATAGAGACCATCACCTTATCATACCACATTTCTGCCTCTACCCAACTCCACTGGCTAGTTCTGCCCAAGCCTGTAAAACCAACAGACAGAATGTTTCTTAGATACACCTTTCGGTCTCACTTCATGGCCCCAAGGTTGGGTGTCTCAGGGTCTCTCTTTCCGAATGTCCCCTTGAGCCCTTGTGTAAAGATGGTTTCTCACATCTGGGCAGGTATTCCAGTCTCTTACCTTCCTCATCAGTACTCCATCAAATCCTTCCATACTACCTTTTGCGTATCAGGAGGATAAGGTTTTTAAATGAATCATAAAAGCCTAATGACTTAAAGTCTTTTTTGCAATATTTTCAATCACCAAGTTGCCTGAGGACTTACCAGGTTAATTCGTGTGTATTTCTGAATCTCTCCATTTCTGCCTAAGAGGGGGATGGATATTCCCATGAACACAATTGTATGCCTAGATTGAGACTCGATTACTTTTCAGACACTTATCCACTGCCTGCAGATGCAAGTAAAAAGTATAGACACAGAAAATCATATTGTGTCAGTGGGGGTACTTATAGCCTTGGCAACCTTGATCTTTTAGCATACCTCTAAAAGACTGTGTTTTTCTCATTTAGGAAGGTTGAAAAAGTAGATGCCTTTGAAGCTAGAGACAGATGTAAAACTCCTTTACATCTAACACAGTTGGCTCAGACCTAAAAGCAATCAAAATAAAATAGAATGAAAGGCTTTAAATTCTTCACCATTTTAGCTCTTTGTTGATAAACCTCTTGGAATGGATTATTGTCCATACATAGGTATTTCTTCCTATTTTGCTAGAGAGCTTTTTGTCTGTGATTTCAGAAAAGAAGAAAGAAACCCAAAACTACAAGGAAAAGATTAATTTTCCTTTATATCCCAGATTTAGGCATTTTCTTTGTTTTTATTAACTTTTATTTTAGGTTCAGGGGTATACATGCAAGTTTGTTATACAGGGAAATTGCATGTCACAGGGGTTTGGGGTACATATTCTTTCATCACCCTAGTATCATAAGCATAGTACCTGATAGGTAGATTTTCGATCCTCACCCTCCTTGCACCCTCCACCCTCAAGTAGGCCCTAGTGTCTGTTGTTCTCTTCTTTGTGTCCATGTGCACGCAATGTTTAGCTCCCACTCGTAAGTGAGAACATGTAGCATTTGGTTTTCCGTTCCCGGGTTAACATGCTTAGGATAATGGCCTCCAGATTCATCCACATTGCTGGAAAAGACATGATCTCATTCATTTTATGGCTATGTAGTATTTCATGGTGTATATGTATCACATATTCTTTATCCAGTCCAATATTAATGGGCACTTAAGTTGATTCTATGTCTTTGCTATTGTGAATAGCACTGCAATGAGCATACACTTGCATACGTCTTTATGGTAGAATGATTTATACTCATTTGGGTATATAACCAGTAACGGGATTACTGGGTTGAGTGATAGATCTTTTTTAAATTATTTGAGAAATCTCCAACCAGCTTTCCGCAATGGCTGAACTAATTTACACTCCCACAAGCAACATACAAGCATTCCCTTTTCTTTACAGCTTCTCCAGATCTGTTATTTTTTGACTTTCTAATAATAGCCACTCTGACTGGTATGAGATGGTATCTCATTGTGGTTTTGATCTACATTTCTCTAATGATTAATGATGTTGAGCATTTCTTCATATGTCTGTTGGCCGTGTGTGTATCTTGTTTTGAAAAGTGTCTGTTCATGTCTTTTGCCCACTTTTTAATGGGGATGTTTATTTTTTGCCTGATTTAAGTTACTGATAAATTCTGGATATTAGACCTTTGTCACATGTATAGATTACAAAGATTTTCTCCCAGTCTAGATTGTCTGTTTACTCTGTTGATAATTTCTTTTGCTGTGCAGAGGCTCTTTAGTTTAATTAGATCCCATTTGTCAATTTTGGGTCTTGTTACAATTGCTTTTGGCATCTTCATTAAGAAATCTTTGCCAGGGTCAATGTCTAAAATGGCATTTCCTAGGTTATCTTCCAGAGTTTGTATAATTTTAGATTTTACATGTAAGTCCTTAATTCATCTTGAGTAGATTTTTGTATATGGTGTAAGGAAGAGGTTCAGTTTCAGTCTTTTGCATATGGCTATCCAGTTACCCTGGCACCATTTGTTGAATAGGGAGTCTTTCCCTATTGCTTGTTTATATCAGTTTTGTCAAAGATCAGATGGTTGTAGGTTTGCAACATTATTTCTGGGCTCTCTATTCTGTTCCATTGGTCTGTCTATTTTCATACCAGTACCATACTGGTTTTGTTATACTAGCCTTGTAATGTAGTTTGAGGTCAGGTAATGTGATGCTTCATGCTTTGTCCTTTTTGCTCGGGATTGCGTTGGCTATTTGTACTACTCTTTTTTAGTTCCATATGAATTTTAGAATAGACTTTTCTAATTCTGTAAAGAATGTCATTGATAATTTGATAGGAATAGCACTGAATCTATAAATTGCTTTGACAAGTATGGCCATTATAACAATATAATTCTTCATTTACAAAGCATAGCATGTATTTCCATTTGCTTGTGTATCTCTAATTTCTTTTGGCAATGTTTTGTAATTCTTATGACACAGATCTTTCACCTATCTGACCAGCTGTATTTCTAGTCATTTTACTCTTTTGTGGCTACTGTGAATGAGATTGCATTCTTGATTTGGCTCCCAGTATGGATGTTCTTGGTTTATAGAAATGCTACTGATTTTTGTACATTGACTTTGTATCCTGAAACTTTGCTGAAGCTGTTTATCAGATTTAGGGGTTTTAGGGCAGAGACTTTCGGGTCTTCCAGGTATAGAATCATTTCGTCTGCAAACTAAGATAGTCTGGCTTCCTCTCTTCCTATTTGGATGCCTTTTATTTATTTCTCTTGCCTGATTGCTCTGCCTAGGACTTCCAGTACTATGTTGAATAGGAGGGGTGAGAGTGGGCAAACTTGTCTTGTTCCAGTTCTGAAGGGGAATGCTTACAGGTTTTGCCCATTCAATATGATGCTTGCTGTGGGTTTCTCATAGATGACTCTTTATTATTTTGAGGTATGTTTCTTCATTGCCTAGTTTGTTGAGGGTTTTTAATATGAAGTGATGTCAAATTTTATCAAAAGCCTTTTCTGCATCTATTGAGATGATCATGTGGTTTTTGGTTTTGATTTATGTGATGAATCACATTTACTGATTTGCATATGTTGAACCAACCTTGCATCCCAGGGATCAAGCCTACTTCATGGTGGTGGATTGGCATTTTGACAATGTTGCTGGATTCCATTTGCTAGTATTTTATTGAGGATTTTTGCATCAATGTTCATAAAGGATATTGGCCTGAAGTTTTCTTTTTTTGTTGTGTCTCTGCCAAGTTTTGGTATCAGAGTGATGCTGGCCTCATAGAATAAGTTAGGAAGGAGTCCCTCCTCCTCATTACTTTTGGAATAGCTTTACCAGTTCATTGTTTTACCAGCTCTTCTTTATATATCTGATAAAATTCAGCTGTTGATCCATCTAGTCCTGGACTTTTTTTTGTTGCTGTTGTTGTAATAGGCCCTTTATTACAGACTCAATCTCAGAACTCAGTTGGTCTCTTCAGGGACTCAATTTCTTTCTGGTTCAATCTTGGGAGGTTATATGTTTCCAGGAATGTATTTATTTATTCTAGGGTTTCTAGTCTCTGCGTATGCATAGACGTGTTCATAGTACTCTGAAAGATTGTTGGTATTTCTTTAGGGTTGATGGTAATGTCCTTTTGGTTGTTTCTGATCATATTTATTGTTTTTCTTTATTAGTACAGCTAGTGGTCTATCAATCTTATCTATTTTTCAAAAAAAAAACTGGACTCACAGATCTTTTTTATGGCTTTTCACATCCTAATTTCCTTCAGTTAAGGTCTAAATTTGATTCTTTTTCTGTTAGCTTTGGGGTTGGTTTGCTCTTGTTTTTCTAGTTTTTTTAATTGCAATGCTAGGTTATTCAACTGAGACATTTCTAACTTTTTTATATGGGTGTTTAGTGCTATAAACTTTCCTCTTAACACTGCTTTAGCTGTGTCCCAGAGATTCTGGTATGTTGTATCTTTGTTCTCATTAGTTTCAAAGAATTTCTTAATTTCTGCCTTAATTTCATTGTTTACCCAAAAGTCATTCAGGAGGAGGCTGTTTAATTTCCATGTAATTGTATGGTTTTGAACAATTTTCTTAGTATTGATTTCTATTTTTATTGCACTGTGGTTCAAGAGTGTGGTTGTTATAATTTCTGTTTGGGGTCTTTTTTTAATTTGCTGAGAATTGTTTTATGGCTGATCATGTGGTCAATTTTAGAGTATGTCTCATACACAGATGAGAAGAGTGCATGTTCTGTTGCTTCTTGGTTGAAAATTTGGTAGATATCTCGTCCTTTTGGTCAAATATCGAGTGCAAGTCCTAAATATCTTTGTTAGCTTTCTTATATTCTTTACTGTTTTTTCTTTATTTTTATGTGACTGAGTTATTTTGGAGAACCAGTCCTCAAACTCTGAGATCCTTTCCTCAGCTTGGTCTATTCTGCTTCTGAAATTCTTGAAGTGAATTTTTCATCTCTCTCAGATCAGCTTGGTTCTTTCTTAAAAGGACCATTTAATCTTTCATCTCCTGTATCATTTTATTGTATTATTTAGATTCCTCAGATTGAGTATTTTATTTTCACCTGAATCTCTATCTTCATTCCTATCCATATTCTGAATTCTATTTCTGTCATTTCAGCCATTTTACCTTGGTTAAGAACCATTGCAGGAAAACTAGTGCAATTGTTTGGAGGTAAGAAGACACTCTGGCTTTTGTGTTGCCAGAGTTCAAGCTCATGAAAATAGCTAAAATTCAAACAGACAAGAATGTAGACCAACTCATAATACATTGCTAATGGTAATATACATTGTTAAAACTATTGTATGGTTACCTTTTATTTTTCCTTCACAACTAATTTGCAATTGGGAGAAACACTTTATAAGAATGTAAACATGCTGCTTCTTATAAGAATTTCTGCTTCGATTAAACATTTAACTGATAAGTTTTGCCTGAAACACTATTTAATGATTGTAAAATGATGATTTTCCATACCCCACAATCTCTCTACCTTTATCAGTTAGCAAGAACTGTGAGCAATACCTCCCTTCACCCCCATCTATCCATCTATCTGTCTATTTATTATTAAGATAAATTAGTAGATTACTGATTTTTTGATGGTTGACCATTTACTATTGTTGATTATTTTGCACTCAAATTGTCCCAGATTTTGCGAGTAGGAATCCCTTTAAGTTAGCACCTGTGTCCTTGGGATATGCCCCAATATTATTAATTTTTTCAATTTCTTCACCTTTTGACTCTCTTTAAAATGTTTAGCAGCAAATCCAGCAGGAATGCATTTCTTCTTTTTATGAACTCTTTAATATCTAAATCCCCCCAAACTCTCTTTCATACCTGTCGTAGCCCTCGTATTACACCAACACATTCCAAAAAGGAGAAAATTATTATTTCAGCTTTATCACCAGTATCTATGGCATAATATGCACCAGGTTCCCAAATACACACACACACGCACACACACACTTCCTTCTCTACCTGCTTCATTATCAACCCATAAAGGTAGCCATTAACTGTCAAATTTCTATTTCATTGGTTCCCAGGACAGTGCTTTTCATACAGCAGGTACTCAATAAGCATTTGTTGAATAAACTGAGAACATCAAGAGAGAGAGAAAGAATCTTCAAGGATAAATTCAAAAATGTTGGCAATACTGGGCAATGAGGTGTAGAGTGTGATGTGAAAAGACCAAAGCTCAACATGTTGTTTTTCCAATCAGCTGTCCATTTTTTATGTGGTAGAGACACTGATTTCTGTGGCCAATGCCCAAGTTTCCTGAGTGACTCAGGCTTGTGGCCTGAATATGCTGCCAAGAGCTAATTGCCTTTCATGCTGCTCTAACAGTAATGACAACCACCATTTATTGAGTGCATGGCATGCTCCAGACAGTGAGATGGGTGGTGACCTTCCTTCAGTCTGTTCCCTGGACAATAGGAGCCAAGAAGTGTACCATTTGTGACTTCAAATTATTAACATTAAAATCAAATTCTACCAGAAAGTAATTTTCTTATATGGAGTCAGTTGTCTTCCCTAGTTATAAAGTTAAAGTCAATGTGGTAATTTGCTAGATGTTGTCTACTAATATTCAGTGTCTTCCCCACCCTTCTATGGTTGCCATTATACCATGGGATCTGAAAGTGTTGAAAATGCATAACTCAGACTTCTCCTCTAACAGGGAGCTAGATTCAGACAATGACAGAGAGTCTCTTGCATGAGTCCATTTTCATGCTGTTGATAAATACATACCCGAGACTGGGCAATTTACAAAATAAAGAGATTTAGTGGACATATAGTTCCACGTGGCTGGGGAGGCCTCACAATCATGGCAGAAGGTGAAAGGCACATCTCACATGGTGGCAGACAAGGAGAAGAGTGAGAGCCAAGCGAACAGGGTTTCCCCTCATAAAGCCATCAGATCCCATGAGATTTGTTCACTACCATGACAACAGTATAAGGGAAACTACCACCATGATTCAATTATCTCCCACTGAGTCCCACAACAATGGGAATCATGGGAGATACAATTCAAGATGAGATTTGGATGGAGACACAGCCTAACTGTATCAGTGGCACAGAAGAAAACTTCAACCCTGTCACCCATCACTACTACCACACAAGCACGTACACAAGCACACACACCAGCACACACAAACATGCACACGAAACAGAAACAAACACATACGCATCATCCCATCACTTAAGGGCAAGGCTTTCACTGGCTTGACTTCTCCTAACAGGGTCAGGCAGCAAAGTAGGGTCCTAATTATTACTGAATCAATTGATCTACTTGACTTATCAGAGCAAATTTACTAAATCAAGCCGTTATGCCAGCTGGGACAAAGTGACCTATAGAAAGTCATTTTTTATTCAGGACATGTTTTAAGCATACACATTCTCACTATTTGATTCTAACCGTTAGTGTAAATTTTACGTTTTTTAAGGGGGAAAAATCATCACCAAGGTAATTTTCAACACAAATGCTATTACCTGCCTTACTTTTTTCTTTCAAGATTAGATAATCACCAAAATCCCAAAAACCTTAAAAGTTGGGTAAAGATGGAGAAGAAAGATATTTCAGGTTGAGAAACTATCCTAAATAAAAACATGGAAAACAAGGAGAAGAATATAGAAAGGGTTTTTTAGAGGCAGAGAGAAGATAGTGAAACATTTAAATATATTCAATTCAATTCAGATAGGAGTTCTGTTCTTTTAACTTATAGCTCCATTGAATATCCTAGCACTGTAAGAAATAGAAAAGAGATAAATACATTCTTCTTGAACTCTGTAAACCTGAAATCTCACTTGTGCAATAACAGCTGCAGTCAGGGTGATAAACTATCAAATTTTGCCTAGGACAGAGGGATTTCCCAAGATATGGGATTTTTAGTATTAAAACCAAGAAAGTTCCAGGCAAACTGAGACAGCTTGGTTCTTCCACCTATGGGCATGAAAGAAAGACTTTAGAATGCTTTATCAGTTTTACTTTAATAAAAACTCTAGAAGTAAATTATATTCACATAATCCTTTCCAGTTTATCAGTGTTTCCATACACATTAATTTAATTATCACCATAGCTCTTGGGTTAGTAATCCTCAGCCTCAACTGTGCATTAAAATCACTTGGGGAGCTTTTAAAAATCTAGATGCTTGAGAATTACTTCATACAAATTAAATCAGACATCATATTTTGTGAAACTCCCAGATGAGTCCAATGTGCAACTGAGATTGAAAACCGCTGACTGGTTTAATTCTAAAGAGCTTGATTTTACTGAAGAACATAAAGTTTTAGAATGATTGAGGTCACACAGATATTTTGTAACAGAGTTGGAACATAATCCCTAATCTTTTACAGTAATAAAGAAGTTCTATTAACAACTAAAATTACTGTAATTCAGATAAATAATTAAGATTCAAAACCCCTTCCATGCCAAACTACAATTTGTCCCAGAGGTAAATTAAGAAGCCACAGAAAGAAAAATGAAAATAATTGGAGGAATGTTATAGTTGAACCTTGTTGTTCTAGCAGTAGAATTCCTCCTTTGGAAGAGAATTTACTGGACATATATAAATTGTACGCTTGAAGTGAAAATGTTACCCACACAATGAGTGAGCTTTATTGCTTGCTGGGTGACAGTCCAATGACCACAACCAAGGAGGATTTAACAAGCGGATTTTATTACTTTCAAAAGTAAGGACATCAGGATAGTCCCCTCAAAGCAGTGCCCTCCCGAACAATGGTGAAAACAGTGCTTTTATGGGGCTGCTTGGCTGCATCATTGCACAAAGAGGCACAGTAAAGTTGGTACAGGCACAGTCACAGATCATACTTCTACATATATTACATATACAGAGAATGAAGAATAAGCTCCGCCCTGGGCAGGGTTTTTAGTATGGTAATGGGGGGAGTTCACCAAAGTTAATTTCCTACTCAGTTATTTTGGGATTCAAATGAGATGTTTTCGTATTTCCAGGGCTGAGCTTCTTCCTGGAACTTTTTGAAACAACAAGAACTCAAGGTGTAATAGTTACAAATAGGTACTTTTTCACAGTGTATACCCGAAACTGGGGACCATGGGTTACAAAAAAATGAGATTCTCACCTCCTGCCCTGCTATCAAAGAGCATACTTAAGAAAAAACAAGGAGTCGCAGTTTGGCTAATGACTACATTTATGTTTTACTGAGTGAGGTTCATAAGTTGAATTCAAAGCTGATTCACTCACAACAAAACTGGAATTTCTAGAAGGAGAGGCATCAAGTAAAAGCAAGATAAAAGCTATGAGAAAGAATGGAGATGAGTAACAGTCACGGGAAAGGAACCTTGTGAAGGAAAATCTGATATATTGATTGTAACATCTGGTTCTGCTTGCTCATTCCCCCAGAAAACTTCAGTAAAATCTTCTTTCCTTTTTATTGAGTGTAGCATTAAACCAGGTTTGGAAGATGCAATTGTGTGGATGGGAGAATTTTCCCACCTGGGCTATATTAGGAATATTTGAACATTTATATATTCACTTAGTATATATTCATTAACCAACTACTGTGTACTAGGTACCAGGATAGACTCCAGGGATAAAAAGATGGAAAAAGTGCCTCTTGCCCAGGGGAAGGTTACTCGCAATTCAGAGTTTGATAGGTCAGTCTTTACTACTTAGTATTCCAATAGAATAAATGTAGTGCTTCATAATTCCCTGTGAAATTAGAGACTTTTAGGGACTGTGCCACAGTTTCTGATAAATTAAAACTCATACCTCAAACAAAACATTCTAGGTGATACTATGCTTACACAGTGCTGCACTACTTTCGTGTGCTTACAGTGGAACATTGGAGAAAACTGAGACCTCAGAAAAACTATCCACTGAGATGAATATTGACCCATTGAACCTGAAGCTTACATTAAAGATGGGAAGCATGTGAGTTACACTCAGCAGGTGGGCAAAATTCATATCCTACATGGTAGGATAGCCAAGGAAAGCTTTGCTGCCTGTGCACTGTGCAAATACTTAAATGCAGCCAGTCTTCTGAAAGTCTCTGTTCTCAATGGTTCCTATACCCTGACTTGATATGCTATGGCAAAAATCATCTAAGCATCTTTCTTCAAAACATGGAGCAGCACAGAAGAGACCCTGTTATGGTTAATGCTGTGTGTCAACTTGATTGGATTGAAGGATGCAAAATATTGTTCCTCGGTGTGTCTGTGAGGGTGTCGCCAAAGGAGACATTGAGTCAATGGACTGGGAGAGGCAGACCCACCCTCAATCCAGATGGGCACCATCAAATCAGCTGATAGCATGGCCAGAAAACAAGCAGGCAGAAGAACATGGAGAAGTTAGACTGGCCTAGCCTCCACGCCTGCATCTGTCTCCTGTGCTGGATGCTTCCTGCCCTCAAACATTGGACTCCAAGTTCTTCAGCTCTGGGACTCAGACTGGCTTTCTTGTTCCTCAGCTTGCAGATGGCCTATTGTGAGACCTTACTGTGTGATTGTGTGAGTTAAAACTCCTGAATAAACTCCCCTTTATATATATACATATGTATATGTATATGTATGTATATATCCTATTAATTCTGTATGTCTAGAGAACCCTGACAAATACAGACACTTAAGGAGCATACTTTCCTGTATTGGAAACACATTTTAACCATACAGATCATATCCAGGAGTTTGAATTAAAGATTATATGGGAAAAACTAAGAGGGAGAATAATTCTTTTCTAATACTTGCAAACATCATTACCACAAAGGAAAATCTTTAAAAAGAAAAAATCATTAAGAGCATTTGAAACCGTGAAATCAAGAGCAAATTTAAGAGTCCTCAGGAGTCTCCCAAAGGACACAAACCTATTAGTTTTGAAGATGAATTTACAAGCTTTTAGTACCTAGAAATGGAACCTGGAACTGCATTCATGAAGTTCAAATTTGCCAAGGAGTCACCAAAGGGACCATTCATGTAGACATCCTTTTAATTCAGAATTCAGCCAAGATCCTGAACCACTATGATCACATATGTTTTATAGTCCAACCACAAAGCAAGAAATCCTGGAATTTATCAATTTTAACAAGATGTATTAGTTTGTTTTCACACTGCTGATAAAGACATATTCGAAACTGGGAACAAAAAGAGGTTTAATTGGACTTACAGTTCCACATGGCTGGGGAGGTCTCAGAATCATGGCGAGAGGCAAAAGGCACTTCTTACATGGCAGAAGCAAGAGAAAAATGAGAGAGAAGAAAAAGTGGAAATCCCTGATAAACCCATCAGATCTCGTGAGACTTATTCACTATTATGAGAATAGCATGGGTAAGACCAGCCCCCATGATTCAATTACCTCCCCCTGGGTCATTCCCACAACATGTAGGAATTCTGGGAGATACAATTCAAGTTGAGATTTAGGTGGGGACACAGACGAACCATATCACAAGAGGGTATTCATGATTAAAAATATGTCATCACACAAAACCAGATACCAGAAAAGACTGCATACAACTGTACATTGGCAGAGGAGAATTTGGTAGTCAAACTTTCTTTGTGTTTTGTTTAGAAAAAATTGTTAAAGAAAATGAGGGGAAGAGAAAGAGAGCCCATATATGATAAGAATCATTAGGGGAATACTTGAAAACTCTCTGGAAAAAAACTTATAAACTCAGAAATTTCTTCTACAGATTAAGGAAAGGAGAGCATCCACAGCAACATACAAAAGAGAAAAAAAAGAGGGGGGGGGGTTAAGGCAATGCATCTTACAGGAATGAGCTTGAGCTTCAAGTTACTTTTCTTGCTGGGAGTGTTGTGAGACAGTTTTATAATCACTGGGTCTCAGTTTCCCTATTGTAAGTATAGAACAAAATATATAATCAGTTTCATATCCTTTAATTCATCTCTGGATGAATTTATAAATGAAACTAGAAGCCCTAAGCCACTGAAACAACAGTCACATCCAACACCTAATAGCTTAGGTACCAAAGGGGACAAAACCCTGAGCTGGTTGTTAAAATTTGTCAGTAGATAAGGAATGGGTGAGCAAATATTTACATACAAAAAAATAAATTCTATCTATAGTTATTCTATATTACATCATCAGAGAGGTGAAGAAATCTTCTGAAACTTAGAGAGATTCGGTTTAGTAATTACAAGGACTTGTAACCTTGAGATTTCTAAAAAATTATAGGAAATCACATTTATTAAATTATTTGTTATAGAAAATCATATTGGTCCACTTAAAAGTGAAAGTACTATCATAGAAAGTTGACCTCACACTCAAGCCACTAGTCATAACCTTATTTCAATTAGTATGCATACATTCCTAAAATTAGGAATAGTATTAAAGATACACCTTTTTGCAAAAATTTTGTTTACAAGTAAAATTAAGTGACTGTAAAAGCTAGCTTTAAAACACAACACAAAGTCTCAGTTTGCCACTGTAAATAGGACTCTCCTTATAGGCTATTAAAAGGATTAAATGAGATGGATATGTAAAGTGCTCTGTGTCAGTGTGTGATACACACGAGGGACTTAATTGTTCTATTACTATGTTAGCTCAGCAACGAGGGTGTGTTCCTAGTATGGACTGAATTGCCACACCCCCCTCAAATTCATATGTTGAAGCCTTAACACCCATGTGACTGTATTTGGAGACAGGTCTTTCAGAGATAATTAAGGCTAAATGAAGTCTTAAAGGTGAGGCCCTGATCCTATAGGACTGTGGCAAGACAGAGATCTCTCTCCTTCTATCTTCCAGATGAGAACACAGCAGGAAGGCAGTTTTCTATAAGCCAGGAGAAGAGCCCTCACTAGAAATCGAGTCAGTAGGCACTTTGACCTTGGACTTCCCAGCCCCTAACATTGTGAGAAATAAATTTCTGTTGTGTGAGCCATCAAGTCTATGGTATTTTTTCATGGGAGCCCAAGCAGACTGATACAGTTTCCATGCTATGATACTTCATATCACCAAATTCCCTTTCCTTACACCTATCATCCTTTACTATCATGTGTTTAATCAAACAGTAGAATGAAATCATCTCTTCACAGTAGGAGAGAAGCATGGTTTATAATTAGTCCAATGCTTCAGGTCTGTACAACTCCAAGTCTCTCTATCTGAAATGGGCTGGTTTCAAACTGCCTTTCTTTCTTAAGAATCAGTTTCTCAGGTGCTGCTTTCATATTTGAATTCAAGACCATCCTTCCACATATGTCTATAGCCTAAGTCTATGTATGGCGCCTCTTCAGGTTGTGGTGGAAAAGAATTCTTGTTCACTTGAGGTATTAATCAGGGTTCTCCAGGGAGACAGAACTAATAGGATATATACATATATATGAAAGGGGAGAATTGGCTCACACAATCACAGGGTAAAGTCCTACAATAAGCCACCTGCAAGGTGGGGATGAAAGAAGCCAAGAGTGGCTCAGTCTGAGTACAAAAGCCTCAAAAGCAGGGAATAGGGAAGCTGACAGCGCAGCTTTCAGTCTGTGGCCTTAGGCCTGAGGACCCCAGGCAAAAAAACCACTGGTGTAAGTTCAAGAGTCCAAAGGCCGAAGAACCTGGAGTCTGACGTCCAAGGGCAGGAGTGTGGGAGGAACAGATGGAAACATCCAGCACGGGAAAAAGATAAAAGCCTGAAGACTCAGCAAGCCAGCTCATTCCACCTTCTTTCACTTGCTTTGTTCTAGTCACACTGGCAGCTGATTAGATGCTGTCCACCCACATTGAGGGTGGGTCTTCCTCTCCCAGTCACTGACTCAAATGTCAATCTCCTCTGGCAACACCCTCACAGACACACCCAGAAACAACATTTTACCAGCTATCTAGGTATCCTTCAATCCAATCTAGTCAACACCTAATATTGACCATGAGACTTGGTAACCTATCAAGAGTTTCATTTGGGCTATCTAAGCAGTTACCACCATCCCTACAAGAAGTGGATCTATCCTGCCTTAAATAATACATCTATTCATTCAGAGCTTGTCCCTCAAATGCCTCATGGTTGAGATGAGAAAGTTCTTGGGAAGAATCTCTAGCTTTTTTTTGCCACTTTGTAGAAACCTTGTTATTAAATTCTGCTCATCTGTTCATCCACTCATTTAGTGATTCTCATTGTTTATTGAATATGTTTTAGGTATAAAATCCATGACAGAGGAAATATTTTTTAATTTAGTCTTGGGAACAAGCAAAAAAGTAAGAAAGCAAATATATAATTTAGAATTTAATAAATCTTATAAAGAATAAAGAGCATACTATGTGTGATGGTTAATATCGAGTGTCAACCTGATTGGATTGAAGGATGCAGTGTTGTTCCCGGGTGTGTCTTTGAGGGTGTTGCGAAGGAGATTAACATATGAGTGTGGACTGGGAGAGGCAGACCCACCCTTAGTCTGGGCACCATCTAATTAGCTGCTACCATGAAAGCAGGAATGGAAAGAACAGACTTGTTGAGTCTTCCAACCTTCATTTTTCTCTCATGTTGGATACTTCCTGCTCTTGAACATCAGACTCCAAGTTGTTGAGCTTTTGGACTCTTGGACTTACACCAGTGATTTGCCAGGGGCTCTCAGGCCTTCAGCCACAGACTGAAGGGTACACTATCAGCTTCCCTACTTTTGAGGTTTTAGGACTCAGACTGGCTTCCTGGATCCTCAGCTTGCAGATGGCCTATTGCGGGATCACCTTATGATAGTGTGGGTCAATTTTCTTAATAAACTCCCCTTCATGTATTCATCTATCCTATTGTGTCCCTTTAGAGAACCCTGATTAATGCACTATGAGAAAATGATGGAAGTTTCTTAGTAGGTCAATCAGAATGACCTCAGTTGACTTTAAAAGAGGAAAAGAGAACACATGGACACATAGAGGGGAAAACATACACTGGGGCCTCTTGGAGAAAGGAGGGTGGGAGGAGGGAGATGATCAGGAAAAATAACTAACAGGTACTAGGTATAACACCTGGGTGATGAAATAATCTGTATAACAAACCTGTACCTGTACCCCGATCTTAAAAGCTAAAGTTTTTAAAAATATGTAAAAAAAAAAAAAAAAAAAAACCAAAATAATAAAAGAGGAAACAAAATTTTTCATGCCAAGGCCTAGGCTGAGATGAGAATATGGGGCAGTGTTCAGGCAGAAAAACAGCCTGTCCAAGTTTCTGCATCAGGAAGAAGCCTGGGGTGTTTGAGGAGCTGATTGGAGCTGAGTAGTCTGGGAAGCAATTAGCATTAAAATGATGTTGGATAGATCATGTTGGGTTTTGTAGAACAAGATGAGGAATTTTTTTTTTTTTTTTTTAATTCTAAGTTCAGTTGATAACATTTTGAGACTGTAACCAGGAACATTTTGTAACTAGATTTATGTTTTTGAAAATCACTCTCACTCTTCTGCAGAGAGTGAGTTGTTGGAATAAGAAAATAATTCTGTTACCAGAGAGCAAATTTGACTGAAACTCAGTAGAAACAGCAAGCTTAACATGTGTTCCCATCATTAACTAAAAAACAGTCAGGCCTGAGTTCCAAATGAAAAAGGAACTGACAAAAACATAAACCCATGGGTAGCTCATGTCTACATCAATGTGAGTGTTCAAAAACTGTTGAATAAATAAAGGAGTTAAAATTCCTTTTGGTTCTATGGGGCAAAAACACCATTTCCTCTCTATGTTCAGTTACCCCATGAGAATTGGAGAGGGGTGGACTGTTGCCATATTCTTTCTTTTGAATTCCACACTCAGAATAAATGGGAATTTACAACAGTCACATGTGCCCTTATTAGCAGACGTTTTGTGTATGTTCCAGGGCAACAACGAGTAGTTACACTGGATACAACTGAATGGCTTATTCATTATACTCACCAGAGATTCAGACACGCATGTCTCAGGATTAACATCTTTAGTCTCCAGTTTTCTAGCACATCATAATGACTATGTTTCAAAACTGAGTCAACTGAATACATACAGAAACTGTTTTACACACACACACAGGCACACACACTCAACCATGCAAGTTTAGGCAAATGTAACTAAAATATGCATTCAAGGGCAAACATGAACTAAAATATTCTCCTCAATAAGTCTCAGGTAGTTCTTTAAACTTTGCACGTTCATTCTCTGGGTCACAATTTTAATGACATCCTTGAGAATCTCCACCTTTGAATTTGTATTTATGTTTATCCTTTAAAAATCAAAAATCCTTTTGTGTTGGGGTTTATTTTGTTAAATGTATGTAACACTGATTATTATGCAAGCAACACTAGACAATGTTTGAACATTAAACTCATTATAAAGTTTTCTAGACCTAAATATCTGTTTGAATACCATAACAACTTTCAAAACATCTCTTCTTAGTGGGCAAATAGCAAGCCATATTTTAAAATATTTTATTAGTAGAAGATTTGAGGTCGACAGAAGCCAGCATAAACAAATTTATACTTATGGTAATGCCAAAAAGAAAATCAGCTTCTAAATTATTGTAACTGTTTTGGCAATTTATTCCAATGATTAACTATGGAGAAGCATCATAAATAGTGTTTTTTTCTACAAAATTCCAAATCTTATCAATAGTGTTTAGAAACTTCAAAATTTTTAATTAGTACTTAAACAGGTCTTTGAAGTCTCTGACTATTACTGTATATAAAGCATGAAACCTAACAAAAAGAGACCAGCACAAAAGGTTCAAAAGAATCAGAATCTCCTTCAGTTTGACTGCCTGTTTTCTTTCTTTTTAATTAATTTATTTTTAAACTAATATATTAAGATTATATTTCTCTTCAGAGTCATTTTTGCCTTTTCTTTGTTAATTCTATCAATAAAAATATGGGAAAAAATGATGACCACTGACAATACATATCCTCTGGGTATTATTGTCAAGTCATTTTAAATTTAGGTTTATTACAAAAGTTAACCTAAGGGTCTCAATTGTTTTAAAAATATCTAAGAAGTAGCTCTGATTCATCAGTTTATTTTCATTTAGTTGCTTGTGTCATGGATGACAAGCATGGGGTATAAAAGGAGAGACAAAAAATGGGAAGATGATGGAATGTGGAGGTGAAAGAAAATTAACAAAACTATATAGAAACTTTCTATGGGAGGGAGACAAAAAGAAAGAAAAGAAGAAAGGACAAAGTATTTGAGGGATGTGGTTGTCTAGGACTACCCCGTAAATATTTGACAAAAAAGAACAGTGGCTTCGATACCAATTACACCTAAGAATAAATAAAATGTTTAAAAAGAAAAACTTGGGAACAATGTACATTTAAAGACATCAATGAAATTATCATTGGTGCTAAAAAATAAACTTGCTAAATTATTAGGTTTCTAAACTGCTAACATTCTGTACATTCTAACTTGGCCTTACTCCTTCGGACACAAAAATTAAAAACCCAACTTAATGAGTTAGAAATAACCAATTCTAAGTAAGGACATTTCACATTTACATTCTAACAGCATAGCTCATCATGGGAGAGGAAAATAAGATCAATGCAAATTATTTCCAACTAAGTTCATCTTGAAGACTTGTCACCAGGGGCAATTTTACCGTCTATCATTGGCAGTTATCATTGACAAGTGATCAGCACTTCCTTCCCAAACAATCTTGAATCTATACAAGAGCAATCTTGCTTAGAAGGATTAAATCAATCGTTATATCAAATGTTCTGCTTTAATTTTGTAACTAAGTTGCTCAAATTAACTCCAAAAAATCTAATTTTTGAGACCCCCATCTGATGGGTAATTTTAAAAAGTGAGAACCCAGAAAGAAATTCAATATTGAAATGAGAAAATCATTTATTTTCATAAAAATTTTGGAATGACCATATTTTCATTACATCTTGCCAAGCTTTATTCTCAAGATAAACATGGCTGAGATTAGAAGGGCAATGTGATGTATAAGGCACTTGCCTAAGAGCCAGAGGACTAGAGTTCAGTCCATGGTTCCTATGATGACTTGGTATGTGGTCAGAGCAAATTTCTTCATGGCAGCTTGGACATTATCAATGGAGTGGAGGTCCAGGAGAAATGCCTCTTAGACTTACTCAATGTTAGTCATAATCATATCAATCACGAGCGGGTTCATTTTCTATCAGATGTGACATGGTAGGTTTTTAATGAATTTTATTGTATCAAAATGAGAAATTTTCCCATTGAAATAAAAGTTTACTCCTCAT
Organism: Piliocolobus tephrosceles; assembly: GCF_002776525.5. Taxonomy (NCBI): domain Eukaryota; kingdom Metazoa; phylum Chordata; class Mammalia; order Primates; family Cercopithecidae; genus Piliocolobus; species Piliocolobus tephrosceles. The sequence goes on from NC_045440.1 coordinate 125,894,178, forward strand.
ATTGCAATATATTTGTTCTTTCTACAAGATAATTGTCCCTCCACTAGTAGAAGGGCATGGTTAAAATTAGTCACAGGACAAAGCAGTTTGACTTTGACCTTGTTAAACTACTTCAGTGACTAGCATTTCAAAATAAGTGCCACTTGGACAATTTCTCTATATCCAAAGATAAGATGTAGAAATTAGACTTGTCAGCCTCCCTTTTAAGCTTCTTACACAGCTTTTATTTTATGGGTGTGTTGGGTAAAAGAAGAAATCTCTTCTAATTAAAGTTAATACAAGAACCCTTTGAAATAATGACTCCACTTACATCTGTTAAAGGCTTTCCTAATATAAGAAAACAACTGAGGAAACACCTAGAGCCTCAAAGTTGCTGCATTATCATTGCCTTTCACAACAACTGCAGGAAAGTTGATCAAAATGTCCTCAAAGCACTTGTCCATTTGTCTTTGTTGATAAGTTTCTAACCAAAGATTTGCTAGCCCCCAATACTAAGGTGGTTGTATAAGCACAGCAGTGTGAAACCCATATAGCATGAGTAGTACAATCTTGGTGGTGCAATTGAGGGGTACCACTTCCTACCACTTGTTTATATTATGCTTTGTAGTGTTTTCATTAGATTGTACAGTCAACAAGCACTTTTTGGATTTCTGTTATATGTCAAATGCTGGGATAGGACCCGGAGAACAAGAATAATAATAGAGGAAACTCCCTATTCTCATATATTATATACTCTCACGGGATAGGAGGATAATGAAATAGGCAATTCCAATACTGTATGATAAAGGTTATAATAGAGGAGGTTCAAGAGCAACCAGCAGGAATACCCTGTCTAGGAGTAGCAATTGAAGCTCTCACAGTCAATTCCGATTATTAGCAGGTTCTGTATTTGCAAAATCATCTATCACTAAAATGTGCTTGGAACCCCAGAATTAATACTCACAGCACTTTCCCATCATTTACAGACATGCTCAGAATGGCGTGCATTTTGACTGCCTCAACTCACATGTTTGCATGTGAGCCTGAACTAGGTGGAACCTTCCTCTTTGTTTCAGCTCTTATACAGACATGAGTAGAGGATGGAGATGTAAGGACTGCACCCCCTGGTGCAAGGAGCTCTAACACTGCTCCAGCTTAATTAGGTTTCAATCTCAACTCCGGCCCCTGTTAGTAGGGCAGCTTCAGGCAAGTCACTTAACATTTCTGGATCTTGTTTACTCTTTCGTAAAATAAAGAAAACAGATTCCACCAAGATGAGTTATTTTTAGGATTTAAGATTATAATCCTTACATACATCTCCTCTAGGAGCAATGGTTTAATATCTACTAATGTAGTGTTGCAGCAACTTTATAAAACAGAAATACCTTAAATAACAAGAATCAGCTTTAAATAAATAGGTATTAAAAGCCCGCACAAAGACATTAAAATAGGGGCAAAAGATTTCAAAGGCCAGTGGTAGCTTCTGCCTTTGAAGAACTGAAGATTCAGAATGAAAATTGAGCTACATGCCCAAGGGAGAAAGTGGTAAAATATAAAACCCCAGAAAGCAGGGACAAATTATAAGGAGCTTACTGTGATCTTGAAATGAAGAGCTTGGAATTTATATTAATGGGCATTGAGAAGCTCAGTTGAAAGATTTTTATTAGAGGAGTTCCACAATTAGATGTAACCCAAGAAAACTGTACCAACAGATATAGGTCTGCCATTGAGGACTTTTGAGGTTTGATGCTACTGATGGCAACCTTTCAGGAAGAAAAGGGGACTTTTTTTGTCTTAAATATTATTGAAGAAAGAAAATGAAGAAAAAGTAGAACAATAAGTCAGAAGAGAACATAATGGAAACTACCAGAGAATAGAAAAAATAGTCTTTCTTCTAGGAAATCATTCCAGGTTCCACATGGTAAAATACAAGGTGAACATAAGCAATATGGTATTACACAAAGCTGAATAATCAACTTCTGGAGAAGCAGAAAATATTTTAGAAGGGCGGGGAGAAAGGAAAAACCTGAATAATAGCCCAATTATGTCAGCCAGGGTAGGAAAGTGTCTTATTTATTAAAGCACAGTGCCTGAGTCTTAATATCTTCTATGTATGGTAATGGTGTGCTCAAAAGGTGAGCTCTAGATGAAGTCTAAGTAGCAAAGGTCTTCACATTTTACATACCCTAACATCACTGAAAGGCACACATAGGGTCCAAAATTTGTGTGTATTTTGGAGAAAGAAAAGGAGAAATGAAAATACTTTCAGCTTCAGAGATCAAAAAGAAAATTAATGTTGCTAATAATTTCTCAGTATTAACTTTATACAATGGAGCTATAGTAACTATTTCTCTGCTTTATTTTAGTTACTACAGAATTGGAAAAAGAGATATGTCAACCTAGCTAGATTAGTTGAAGTTTAGATTAGAGGAAATTTGTTAAAGTTTACAATCTGTTAAAATCAGTAAAAATTTGAAGAATACTCTTTAGTCTTCCCCTATAAAACTATGAATTTCTTGAAGGTGAATACTATGTATTGTTAATGTATTCTAATTTTTGCCACCTAACAGTCCTGGGACGTTGAGAACGTTGTCTAATTTCTCTGAGCCTGAGTTTCCTCATTCTAAAATGGAAATATTATTTAAATTATATGACTGTTGTAAAGATTAAGTGAAATAATGAGCTAATGTAATCATTGCATAGTTAATGGTCAGTCAACTTAGATAGTGTATAATGATGATGTACCTTTAACACTTGATATAATGTTTAATCCACAAAGAAAACACATGGTGGGTGGAAGAATGGAAGGTTGGATGACTGATATATTATGTTTACTCAACTAAGAAGTGCCTTAAAGAGTGCGTTAATGTACATTTTGTGAGTGTTTTGAATGAGTTAACTGGTCAATGTCAGCAGAAAATCAAGATATTTTAGCTACCATCAAATTTGTCTGACAAGCAGAGCCAAGCAATATATTTATTCTATACCAGCAATAAAAATAAAACCTGGATATGAAATGTGTAAGTATTTATATGGACTATTAATAAAATTCCATTTATTCTCCTACATTTCCTACAAAGTATTGTTCGTCCTCCTCTTAATAGACCTACTCCACTTAATAAATGAAGAAAGTGAGTCCTGGAAAGAAGAAGAAATTGGGCTGACCGTGCACCAGGCAGGTGATATATATGACGGGAGTAGGCTGAGTGCGGAGGAATGACGAGAACTATTGTTGCATGAGATGGACAGTCTTTCAACAGAACAGGGCTTCAAACTTTCCAATATATTCTGGAAACTGCAGTTTTAATGTGAAATAGCCTAATGTGTATTCTTTGTCCATAAGCCAATGCGGCCACTCAGTGTAGAATATTTGCCTTCAAAAAGTAAGTTAGAGGCTGGGCACAGTGGCTCATGCCTGTATAATCTCAGCACAGTAAGAGGCCCAGGTGGGAGGATTACTTGAGCCCAGGAATTTAAGACCAGCCTGGGCAACATAGTTTGACCCTGTCTTTTCAAAAAAAAAGAAAACTAAAAATCAGCTGGGCATGGTGGCATGTGCCTGTGGTCCCAGCTACTCAGGAAGCTGAGGCAGGAGGATCGCCTGAGCCCAGGAGGTCAATGCTGTAGTGAGCTATGATCACGCCACTGCACTCCAGCTTGGCAACAGAATGAGGCCCTGTCTCAAACAACAGCAACAATAACAAGAAGTAAGTTGGAACAGACTCAGGCACCTCAGACTCAAGCCTTCTGCCTCTTTATTTGGTGTGCTCTTCTTACAACACTCTCCTGGATAAAGACTATATCACATGTGTACATAGGATACATATAGGATACTGATAGGGCATGCCATCAACAAGAGAGATCTATCAACAAACAGAGAGAAAATACGTGCTTAGAGAAGAAGACATTTTAAACATGATTGTCATCAGCAATAAGATTAACACCTAACATTTTCTCTCAGCAAGACTCTTCCAATTTGATTTACTTGAAAGGAAAATTACACAAGAGAAAGCTCTCCTTTCAGTTTCATATCTGTTAAAGTCTACAGCAAAAGGTATTTCAGGATGGAAATAGAAGTAAAAAGCCAGGTACCCCAGGGCTTTTTATTATGTGTGTTTGGGGTCTTTATTATTCATTTAATAAACAGTTACTGGGTATTTCAATGAGCGTGGCACTGAGCTTCATGCAGTCAGGCCGACTTAATATTTAAGAGGCTTGTGTTTTATGAGGCAAAAGACTTGGTTATAATACAATGAAAGCCAGTATTAAAGATGTTTGTGCTATGACCAAAACACCACTAAAGTTCTCCCCAGCTTGATTCAACTTTAGAAAGATTGCTTCCTGACTAGAGGCCCCTGGCCTCCTTTCCTTAGAGCATTTATGGTAGGAAACTTTTCATTGTAAATTCTTTCTTGACTCTCTGAGATGCAAATCTTCTCCCAACCTCCTGCCAGTCTTACAACCCAAGAATGTCTTTCTCAAGGACCTGGGAGCTGTCCCTTTGAAATGTAATTATCAAGAAAGATAGAGACCCCATCTCCCAGTTTCTACCAAGAGAGTAGGAGCTTAACTTAGACAAACAAAAGTTAGCAAACACAGATGGCCTAATCAAATTGACTAACCACCCTGCTAAAGTCTTCCAGGACTTTTCCACTAGCTGACCCAATGCTCAAAAATCAGTCTGCTTTGGTTTGAGCAGAATTGAGTTCAATCTTCATCCTCTATTGCAAAACTCTTAAATGAAGTCTTCCTTACCTAGTATAGTTTTCTTGTCAGCTTGGAGAAGGAGAACTGAGTCCTTGGTAACTGAAGAGGAAGTATACAAACTTCAAATCAGAGGCTATTAAGCAGGAACTTTTGAAAGATAAATGTGAATTGCACTCATCGAATAATAAAAGATACTTGAAGCACTAAATGTCCCTAGAACCACCACAGAGGCATGAGAGAGGCATACTTGGAAAATGGCTTGAAATGTCTTGTGGGCTGTGAAAAAGCTGATGCTCTTATTGTGAAAGTTTCTGTGGCTCTTATTTCTGCCCTACTTCCCAATTCTGGCTTGAACTTTTCATTTTAATGTAATAGTTATCCTAGTCTTTTAAAAAGATGGGATCTGTAATGGGAAACAATCCCAACAAGAATTTATATAACTCCATAAATAAACTAATGTTTATTGAGTGCCTACCATATGCCAGTCTTGTTATGGAAAGGATTAAGAGAATGGGCTCTGCAGTTGGTCAATTTGGCTTCAAAGCAGCACTTTGTCCCAGTTGTGTGACTGTGTGAATTTGGGCAAGTGACCTGGCTTCTCACGACTCTTCTGTTTTCTCATCTGTGAAATAGTTGTACATAATTTTCTTAGTTGTTAAAAAGACCAAATGGATTAATATAGTAAAATAATGTATAACAATGCCTGCCACACACTAATTGCTTTAGTGGAATTAAAAGCTAGTGGAAAAGTCCTGGAAGACTTTAGCAGGGTGGTTAGTCAATTTGATTAGGCCATCTGTGTTTGCTAACTTTTGTTTGTCTAAGTTAAGCTCCTACTCTCTCGGTAGAAACTGGGAGATGGGGTCTCTATCTTTCTTCTTTCATCTAAAATTTATTAAAACCAAGCTTAAACTATATTTATGACTAGCTAATGCTCATATCATAAAACAACTATTGCCAAAAGTGAAAACTTAGGAGAAGTCATTGCTTTAAAAAACTGCCTTTCGTATGCCTCTTTTCTGAATATTCTTACATTAGAAAGAGAGAGAGAGTTTTCTGCCAATGGATGTCCCCAACTTCTACTCTCTCACCATAAACATGCATGGTCCAGGATCTTGTGCTTAGTATAACACATTCACTTCAACTCTGCTCAGGATTTTTCTCAGCTTCCACTAAACTGGTGTGTACTTGCGGCTTGACCCATCAGAGTTAGTTAAGGAAAGACCTGAGTTCACTTTCTCGTCTTCTCATGATCTATGAAATGTGATATATCTTCATCTCCTTTATATTCTATTACATTTTACAATGGAAAGAGAGGGGAGAGATAGAAGGGGAGAGCATGAGCAGGAGAGGGAATGGTGTGCAGAGAACAAGCATGAGGAAGCAAGGTCAATCCTGTGACTAACCTGGAAGCCAGTTTTGCATCATGGCTAAACTCATAGGCTCCAGAAGTAGGCTGCCTGGGTTAAAACCCAGCCCCACAAGCCTTGTGACCCTGGGAAAATGACTTACCTCTCTGTTCCTTAGTTTTCTAACCTGTAAGTCATGAGTAATAACAGTATTCATGTCATGTAGTTGTTGCAAAAATTAAATGAATTACAGTATAATACAAGCCACCTGGAGCTGAACCTGGCATCTTCAGCTCTAACCCTTAATCTAATTAGAGTTCCCTGCCGACATTCTTCTCTTCTTCATAAGCTTCCTAATTTTTTTTCTGACAATTTTTAAATTTGAAACTAATACTCTATCTGAGTACTGTGCACTGAATGGAAATCTTTGATCATCTTACAAATCATCACACAGACCAAAATGAGTGTTCCTTTATAGTTGTTGTTTCTCTCACTAAACCTTAAGTTCTTCATTAGACCTTGTAGTCCCATATCCAGCACAAAGTTGGTGGCCAGTAAATATTTGTTGATTTAATTATACATACTAAACATACTATGAAAATTTAATTATACTTGATACATACTATACTTATTTATAATAAAAATATTCGTTCAAAAATAGTTTAAAATATATCACATTTCTTTAAAAATAGAATAACAAAGTGCATAATAAAGCAAAATAATTCATTCTAAAAAGTATTTTAAACAGAAACAGTATACCTGAATGTCATCTGTATATGAAATTAATTAAAGGATACTATACACTATCAAATGTATAATAATGCTTATTAGTTTATAACATAATATGGTAAGAGAAAGTTTATATCCTATTGTCCTGCCTTTGTTTTATCAATTCCAGAATTATTCACCATATCTAGATATTAATGAAGGCTTTCTTGCCAAAGTTTTGTAAAGAAGGGTGAGTTATCCCCTCATGAACGGATTAAATAACAAGTACTGCTCACAGAGCTGTTCCAATTCCTGTGGAGCCCAAGAGGTACACTTGTTACAACACTAAAGCAAGAATGTCTAGTCATATATATATATATACTTTAAGTTCTAGGGTACATGTGCACAACAGGTTTGTTACATATGTGTACATGTGCCATGTTGGTGTCCTGCACCCATTAACTCATCATTTACATTAGGTATATCTCCTAATGCTATCCCTCCCCCCTCCCCCCACCCCATGACAGGCCCCCGTGTGTGATGTTCCCCACCCTGTGTCCATGTGTTCTCATTGTTCAATTCTCACCTATAAGTGAGAACATGTGGTGTTTGGTTTTCTGTCCTTGTGACAGTTTGCTCAGAATGATGGTTTCCAGCTTCATCCTAGTCTTATATGAGAGCCACTACCTGGGTTATAAGGAGTCCTATCTAGAGAATGGATAGCAGCATCTCTAGAGAAGTACTCTTTGAAATTAACAGAAGGTCAGAAATGTATGCTATTATTAGAATTGATCAAATAGTCTCCGTTGGCAAAGATGAAGAAAAGATTTACAAAATCAAATGCTTCTTCCTAACTTTCTATTGAGTTGGGACTTTGGGAGGGATCACACAGATAATGGGAACTGGAGAAGTTTTAAAGTGTAACAATAAATAGGTAACTGGAAAGATGTGCCTATGAAGAAAACTTCAAAAGGGTGACATAGAGATAGCACAAAGAACCAGCAACAGTTGTTGAGTCCAAACACGTGGATGGAAAGTAAAAACTAGAGTCTGGTAACTGAAAATTATTAAATATAAAAATTATATTCAAGGAGACAGAAGTTGTCTGTGTGAGAGAGACACACAGGGAAAATAAATAGACATAAAGTCACCTGGGACTCTGGACCATTGGATCATGCAATTATCTTCTATGAGACTCATGAAAACAGTAGATGCTCTTTTTCACCAACTTACCTCAACATAAATAGTCTTTCTGAAAATAAAAAATTAAGGAGTCAACAGAGGGCATCTATTTTTTGCTGTTTACTCATTCTCTTAAAAAATACAATGAGAGATATAAAGAGATAAAACTACTATATTTAGGTCATAAAAGTCATTAAAGAAAAACCTAAAATTCAGAATTCAAGTCTCCTATTAATCTATGCCTTTCAAGACCACAATCAATGACTAAATTTTTGTTTTTCACTTAATTCTTTTAATCGCTCTGTCGCCCAGGCTGGAGTGCAGTGGCATGATCTCAGCTCACTGCAAGCTCTGCCTCCCAGGTTCACACCATTCTCCTGCCTCAGCCTCCCAAGTAGCTGGGACTACAGGCACCCACCACCATGCCTGGTTAATTTTTTATGTGTGTTTTTAGTAGAGACGGGGTTTCACCATGTTAGCCAGGATGGTCTCGAACTCATGACCTCATGATCTGCCCACCTCGGCCTCCTAAAGTGCTGGGATTATAGGCATTAGCCAGCGCACCTGGCCATTTTTCACTTAATTTTTAAGAACAGTTTAAAGTTCACAGAAAAACTGAGCAGCAAGTACAGAGATACTGCCTCTATCCCCTGCCCCTCCATCAGCATAGCCCCCTTCATATCAACATCCCCTACCAGAGAGGTACATTTGTTACAATTTATGAACTTAAACTGACCATCATCATCAGTAAGTCTACAATTTACAGTGGGGTCACTCTCAGTATTGTATATTCCATAGGCTTGGAAAAATATATAATGACATATATCTACCATTATACTATCATAGAGCAGTTTCACTGCCCTAAAAATCCTCTGTGCTTCACCTATACAACTGTCTCATCCCCCTAAACCCTGGAAACCACTGATCTTTTTACTGTCCCCATAGTTTCACTTTTTCCTGAATGTCATATCGTTGGGACCATACAGTATATGGCCCTTTCAGATTAGCTTCTTTCACTTAGTAAAATGTGGTTACATTTCTTCCATGTGTTATCGTGGCTTGATAGTTCATTTCTTTTTAGTACTTAATGATATTTCATTGCCTGGATAGACTACATTTTATTTATCCATTCACCTCTGAAGGACATTTTTATTGCTTTCAAGTTTTGACAATTATGAATAAAGTTGCTCTAAACATTCATGTGCAGGTTTTTATGTGGACATAAGTTTTCAACTCCTCTGAGTAAATCTCAAGGAGTGTAATTGCTATATCATTTGCTAAGAGTATTTTTAGTTTTGTAAGAAACTGCCACAGTCTTCCAAAATGGCTGTACCATTTTGCATTTCCACCAGCAATCAATGAGAGTTCCTGTTGCTCCACATCCTCATCAGCATGTGGTGTTGTCAGTGTTCTGGATTTTGGCCATTCAAATAGGTGTACGATGGTATCTTATGGTTTTAATTTGCACTTTCCTTGATGACAGATGATGTGAAGCATTTTTTCATATGCTTATTTACCATCTGTGTATCTCACATCTGTGAGATGTCCATTAAAGTCTTTGGCTCATATTTAATCAGTTTGCCTATTTCCATATTGTTGAGCTTTAAGAGTTCTCTATATACTTTGGATAACAGTCCTTTATCAGGCACATCTTTCCAAGTTTTAAAATGTCATTTTTTGTATACTTATTGAATTCCCAGGACAAGCCCTGTGCTTGTCATAGAAATTGAGCATCATTTATCAACAGAAAGGATATTCCCTCATAGAGCTTAAAGCATAATGAGAAGACAGACAATACGAAGTAAATCAAGAAAAAAAAACCCATAATTCAATTTGTGTAAGTGCTATGTGCATAACACAGTTCTGAAACAGAAAACTCTGAGGTAGATATCTATTTAGATAGAATAGTCTGGAAAAGTCATTACAACTTGAGCTCTATCCCCACTCCTCCTAAAATGAGGAAAATGTAGGCATATGAAGGTGAGAGGCAAGAAAATTCTAGGCAGACAAAAAACTTTGTAAAATATTCAAAGACGAGAAGGAACTTAGCCTCAGCTTGTTGGAAAACTAATAAAAAGTATACGTGGTTAGAACCTACTGAGCTAGAGTCAGCCCATGCAGTCTTGTAGGCAAAGTTAAGGGACGGGGATTTTATTCTATGATTTGGGTGTCAAATGATTTGAAGCTTGGAAGTTGCACGGTAATTTTCTTCTGTAAAATAACATTCTGAAGCTATATGGAAAGTAGATTAAAGAGAGCTAAGAGTGGAATTGGGAAAACTTATCAAGAGGCTATTGCAAGAGTTTGGGCAAGGGAATAAGGTAGACTGAAGTGAGGGTGGCTGTGGTAAAAATGGGAAAAATAAATATACAGATTAAATAAAGATTAAGTAGATAGAATCAAAGGAACTGATGATTGAACAAATAACAGGTGTAAGAGAGGGAAAGTTCAAGGATGTTATCTAGATTTCTGTCTGTGTCTATGAGTCTATGATGCCATTGACCAGAGATAGAGACTGAGGAGCAAAAGATTCCAAAGAGAAATCAAATGTTCCAATTCAGAGGAATTAAGTTTGAGGTGCCTGCTATTCACTCAAGAGGAAATGAGAACACATGAGGGCTGGAGCTCTGAAGAAATGTCCAGGCTGAAGACTGACAATAAGACCTATGTAATGTACAAAGGCTTGCAATGGATGGAATCTCCTTGAGAGACAGAGTTCAGAGAGGAGAGATCTGCTTTGAGCTTAAATGACCAACATTAATAGCTTGTTTTCACTTTTTTCAGATATGACTTCTATTGTCTCCATCCCTAATTGTTTATGTAACCATATATTTCACTATAAATTTTGCTTTAAAACCAAATAAACCAAATTCCCTTTTTAATTTGGATTCTATTAATTTAGAACTCATGATAACTAGGAAATCTGTGGTAAAGAACTTTACTTTTGCATTATATAATGCAAATAAGAAATGTTTCTCCTATTTAAGTATTATAATCCTCTTTTATAATTATCTCTAGACATACAAATTGCAATTAGCCTTTATTGAGGACTTATTTTTGTACCAAATGCTATGCTAAATGTTTTCCACGTATTGGTTTATTTTCTTAACATATTAATAATTTCATTAATAACATAATGCTATTATCTGGAGTTTTATATGCACAGAGATTAAGAATTCTTACTTACAATTGCAAAGGTAATATGAAAGCAACTGAAATCAAATGTATAAACTGTAATTCTAGGATCCCACTTCACCACTGAGATAAGCCACTTTTATTTAACTCTTATGTCTCAAAATATTTTCAATGAACACTTACAGCTTCCCAGAGAAGCAGGAAATACAGGATACAGATTTTAAAACTTTGAGGCTCACAGACATATGTGACTTGCCAAATGCATGATGTTAGAACTGGAGAGACTATTTGCCACAGTGATGCTGTTCATTTATACTTGATTGGGAAAGACTTTGGAGATATCAAAAAATGATTGGAGGCACATTGAGGACAATGAATTACAATTGAATACATGAAGTTTCATCCTACCCCCTTTTTATTACTAAAAACTCAAAGCCTAGCCAAGTGTCTTAGTGGTATAAACAAAAATTTTCTTATAAACCTAAATATTCACCTATCTCCCTAGATTACAAAGCACTGCTGTATTCAAACGACTTGTAAATAGCTTCCCTCTCCTCAATGGAAGGGATGGAGGAAAGGAGGGAAAAAGAAAAGCTCTGTTTGCTTGATTAAAAGATCCCTTTCTCAAAATAATAATTCACTCTCACTTTTCATTTAATACAACAGAATGTTTCTCAAGGAAATATAAAACGTGGACGTCGTTCAGTTTTTAAAAAGCTCACCAAAAGGGCTATTTAGTCTGTTGAAGTCCAAATAACCAGTGGATTAATGAATTCTTTCAATCCCCATTGTTTACATGGGCCTTGTATAGATGGGTGATCCCTACTCCTTTTGAAGTTTTCATTTCAAACAGCATCTTTTCTTTTTCAGTTCTTTATAAAATGCATTTGCCTTAATTTGTAAAAAAAAAAAAAAAAAAAAAAAAAAAAAAAAAAAAAAAAAAAA
>NC_045440.1:125906282-125917945 GCF_002776525.5 Piliocolobus tephrosceles
AAAAAAAAAAAAAAAAAAAAAAAAGAAAAAGAAAAAAAAAAACCAACAGTGGGTGAAATTTTGTAACATGCCTTGAAACTATTGGAAGCAACAACAGATTGGGAACTCCCTGGGTAGCTGCAGCCTGAATCACTCAATTGTTTTGCTGTTGTGTAGACATCGCTTCCAGGGCCAATGATGGATGAATGATGGGGTCAGCCTGATTCTTTACAAAATCCATTTTTGATGTGGCGGCCAAGGTCAAAAGACAGAGCTGGCTGGATCTCTGCACCTAATGTACTATTCCTGTTCTTTCAGGGGCTCTGGGGAGGGCCTTCAATGTAGGGGGCCAGACCTAATATCAATCCACTCTTTTTCTACTTCCCCACCCAAGATACACTCTCACCTCATTTCCATGATAAACTCATATGTTCTGGCCATCGTGTCAAAATGCCACCCATGTTTAGTGCCAAAATAGAAAAGAGGGATTTTGTTTGGCTGAGTTAATATGAATGTATTAAAAATTCCCACATAACAAATGTTGTCTGATTCAACCGTTCCATTTCTTCCCAATCCTATTTACTGAGAAGTATACTTTGGCTCAAATGAGTATTAACAAGGAAATCTATGTTTGTGGTGACTGCTCTGAATGGGCCCCATTCTTACAGAAAGTCTTCTATTATACCAAAAGAAAAAAAAAAAAGCCTGATAGGTTGGGGAGAGTAAATCATAGAGAAAGACGTGCTGACAGCTCTGAATTGAATAGCTTTCCTCCTCTAGAGCTTCAACTCCAGTTGGCCTCCAGGCTCAGGGAACTTACTAGAATCCCAGAACAGCAGTCACATCCAACTAAGTCCTGGAAGTGATTAGAGAAGAGACCTCCTTCCTGAAAATGCAGCTTTCAACTAGCTACATGTGGTCTTTTTTTAAACTAGGGGGTAGAATGAAATAAGGTTTTCAGACTCCAGGTTTTAATAAGTCCCTGATTTCTCTATCTACAATGGCCTCCTGTGTTTGGTGCGTGATATGTCAAATGGAGCCATCATGTTGAAATAGTTGTGGACTATTCAAGAGCAGACCAAAAGCATGAAGCCTATGATGAACTGGGATTAAATACTATCAAGTTGTTGTTTATCATGATGACAAAGCAGAGGGATGGAAGATGAAAGCATAATGAGGGTTATTTCCTTGATGTGCAGCATGATGAAAAGCAAAGAGCCCTGGTTGAGAGAAATAAGTCCTGTATTCAAGTCATAGGTTGTTGATAAATCTGGATGACACTTGACAATGTATTAAGATTAGCTAAGTCTTAGTTCAAGGGAGAAAAACAGGTGGCTCCTTGCTGAATTTAGGTACCTTTTTATTTAATTTCATTTAATAATTTCATTCATTTATTCATTTTTGCCTTAGATATGCTTTATAACATAAGTTTGAATGCTATAGGCACTGGGCATTCAGCCATCCAAAAATAGACAAAATCACTTCTGTCATAAAGCTCAAATTCCATTGCAGGGGATGATGGTTGCAGACAACAATTAAATTAAGCAAGTAATGTGTCAGGAATATAAGAGTTATGGCAGAAAGAGCAGTAGACGAATGCTAAATACCAGGATTGTAATTTAAGATGAAGTTTTTAAGGAAGGCCTTACTGATCTGGTGGCATTTGAGCAAAGACCTGAAAGAAAAGAGGCATGTCATGGAAATATCTAGGGAGAATGTGTTGTCAGAAGAGGGGATGCTGAGAGCCAAGGCCTGAGTGAATAATGCATTTGGAGTGCCCTAGAACAGAGTGGAGCATGCAGAAAGTGGTGGGGATGATGCTGGAGAGGTAGAGGAGGGAGGCCAATGACATAGGGCCTTGTAGCCCATGGCATGGACACTGGCATTTACTCTGAGTGCAATGAGGAACTTTTAAAAGGTTTTCTTCAGAAAAGTACAAGACTTCCCTTTTTTATTATGATAAATATACATAAGATTTAGCATTTTTATCATTTTTAAGTGTAAAGTTCTGTTGCATTGAGTATAATCACATTGTTGTACAACCATCACCATCATCCATCTCTAGAACTGTTTTATCTTCCTAAACTGAAATTCCAATCCCATTAAACACTAACTCCCTGTTACTCTCTCTCCCAGTCCCTGGCAACCACTGTTCTCTAGGAGTTGGATTACTCTAGGTACCCCGTAGACATGGAATCATACAATATTTGTACTTTTGTGAGTGAGTTTTTTCACTTACAATAATGTCTTCAAGGTCCATCTATGTCGCAGCATGTATCAAAATTTCCTTCCTGTTTAAGATGAGTGATATTCCATTGTATACATACATTGCATTTTGTGTGTCCATTTACCCATCAATAAATTCGTGGGTTGCTTCCACTTTTGGCTACGGTAAACAACCCTGCTATGAACATGGGTGTGTTACAGTGACTTGGTGTTACAATTTATAATCGTTCCATATACTTTTGACAATCCGACTTGTGTCTGACAATTAATCTAATCCCATTCTTCCCTTCCTGACATGTAGACACTATATTGATATACTTTTGCTATCAATCCCCTCTTTCCCCATTATCCCTTAAGTACCTCTTTAGGAGATACTTAACCTGAAGTATCCCTGAGCAGACATTTCTCCTGGCTCACCACAGTGCTACACCACTGTTGTAAACAATTAGCACTGAGACTCTTATTTATAATCTTTTGGAATCTGGAAATTTTCTAGCAAAGAATTATTTCCATCACTATGACTACTACTACTACCATTATTGGAAACTGACACACATTTGTGAAATACTCAGTAAATAGATAAATGGTAACCTGGATGTATTCCCCTAATTACATACATGGAACAATGAAGCAAAATCTGTCTTAATTTCCCCCTTGTAATTATTGTCATTAGTAACAGGAATCTCTTTTTGTTATTTTTATTTTTAATTGACACATAGTATTTCTACACATTTACGGAGTAAGTAAAATGTGATATTTCAATACATGTGAATAGAATAGTGGTTATCGGTAACTGGGAAGGGGAGGGGGAAGAGGGGCATGGTAAGAGGTTGGTCAGCAGATACAAAGTTACAATTAGAAAGAAAGAATAAGTTCTGGTGTCCTATTGCACAGTGGCATGATTATAGTCAGCAAGAACCTCTTAATTTTACAGAATCACTTTGACTACTCTGTTGAAAATACACTGGAGGTTGGTAAGTGTAGATGCAATAAAGTTAGAAAGGCATAGCTAAATCTTAATGAGCAATAATGGTAGCTTGGATCAGGGTGGTAACCATGGAGGTGGTGAGAAGGGAACAGATTATAAAGATACTGTGAAGGTAGAGCCAACAGTTTGCTAAAGAATCATGTGGGATGTGGGAAAAATTTCCAGACTTTTTAGTCTGAGCAACTGGAGACATGGAGTTGTTATTTACCGAGAACAGAAAAACTGAGAAGGTTGTATGTTTGGAGAGAGGAAATCTGGAGTTTCTGACACATCAATTTTGAAGTAATTATTAGATATACTAACGGAGGAGTCAAGTAGGCAATTGGGTATTGAAGTCTGGAATCCAGAAGAGGGGTTTAGGCAGAAGACTAAGTTTAGAAGTTAGTATTTTTTAAGTATTTGAAATTGCCAAGACCAAAATAAGGTCAGCTAGAAAATGAATGTAAATAAGACAAGAGGTCTAAGGACTTTCCTAGGGAGATACAAAGACAACAACAAAGAACTCCCTGTTATCTACCCAAGACATGAAAATCTATGTCTGTGTCCACACAGAAGCCTACACACAGACAGTCATCACAAATTTACTCATAATTGCCAAAAATTGGAAAGAACCAATATGTCATTCAATAGATGAAGAAGTAAATAAACTGTAGTACAGCCAGATAATGGAATATTATTCAGCACTAAAAAGAAATGAACTATCAAGCCAGGATAACACATGGATGAAACTTAAATCCAACTTAAATTACCAGGTGAAGGAAGTCAATCTGAAAGTGCTACGTACTGTATGATTCCAACTCTATCACAATTCAGGAAAAGGCAAAACTATGGAGACAATAAAAAGATCAGTGATTGCCAGGAGTAGAGGGGAAAGAGGAATGAAAACAGACAACAGAGGATTTTTAAGGCAGTGAAACTACTCTGTATGACCCCATAATGACAGGCACATGCATTCTGTTCAAATCCATATAATGTACAATGCCAAGAATGAACCCTAATGTAGACTACGGGACTCTGAGTGATGATGTATCAGTGTAAGTTCGTTGATAACAAGTATATCACTCTGGTGAGGAATGTTGACAATGGGGAGCCTATGCATGTGTGGGGCAAGTGGTTTACGGAAAATCCTTGTACTTTCTACTGCATTTCAGCTGTGAACCTAAAACGCTTGTAAAAAATAAAGTCTATTTTGAAAAAGAGTATTGAGAAGTGACCTGTGAGTTAGACCCAAGTGAAAGTGACATCCCAGAAGTGCAGTCATGGACGTGATTCAGACATCCAGCTTCAGTGTAACCTGCCTGACTCCCAAACTATTCATCTAAATCAGAGTTCGTCAAACCTTTTCTGTGATGATCCAGAGAGTGAATATTTTCAGCTTTCTGGGCTATGTGGTCTATTACAAGTGCTCAACATTGGCATTACAGTGCAAAAGCAGCCACAGACAATACATAAATGAATGAGTCATATGGTTTGGCTTTGTGTCCTCACGCAAATCTCATCTTGAATGAGATATTTCCACATATCCTCTATAGCCTATAATCCCCATGTGTCGTGGGAGGGACCCGGTGGGAGGCAACTGAATCACGGGGGTGTTTACCTCCATGCTGCTGTTCTTGTAATAGTGAGTGAGTTTTCACGAGATCCGATGGTTTTATAAGGGGCTTTTCCCCCTTTGCTTGGCACAACTCCTTGCTGCCATCATGTGAAGGACGTCTTGCTTCCACTTTTGCCTTGATCGTTAGTTTCTAGAGTATCGGGGGGAACCCCACCCCTGATATTTATCGTGGGTTCTTTTCTATTTCCTAGGTGTCTCGGCTGGTCTGAGAAATAAAGGGAAAGAACACAAGAGAGAGAAATTTAAAGCTGGGTGTCTAGGGGAGACATCACATGTCGGCAGGATCCGTGATGTTCTCCGAGCCGTAAAACCAGCAAGTTTTTATTAGCAATTTTTCAAAAGGGGAGGAAGTGCACAAATAGGGTGTGGGTCAGAGATCACATACTTCACAAGGTAATAAAATATCACAAAGCAAATGCGGAAGGGCGAGATTACAGAACCACAGGATGGGGTGAAATTAAAATTGCTAATGAAGTTTCCTCACGCATTGTCATTGATAACATCTTATTGGGAAACAGGGTTTGAGAGTAGACAACCTGTCTGACCAAATTCATTAGGCGGGAATTTCCTCGTCCTAATAAGCCTGGGAGCACTATAAGAGGCTGGGGCTTATTTCATCCCTTTGGCTTAGACCATAAAAGACGGCAGGCTTCTAAGGGGGCCGTTCACAGGCCTACCCTCAGGGTGCATTCTCTTTCTTAGGGATGTTCCTTGCTGAGAAAAAGAATTCAGCAATATTTCTCCTATTTGCTTTTGAAAGAGGAGAAATATAGCTCTGTTCCATCCAGCTCACCGGCAGGCGGCCAGTTCAAAGTTACCTCTCTTGTTCCCTGATCATCGCTGTTATCCTGTTCTTTTTTAAGATGCCCAGATTTCATATTGTTCAAACACACATGCTCTACAAATAATTTGTGCAGTTGACACAATCACAGGGTCCTGAGGCGACATTCATCCTCCTCAGCTTATGAAAAAGTTGACGGGATTAAGAGATTAAAGTAAAGACAGGCATAGGAAATAACAAGGATATTGATTGGGGAAGTGATAAGTGTCCATGAAATCTTCACAATTTATGTTGTTCTGCCGCAGCTTCAGCCCTTCCCTCCGTTCAGGGTCCCTGACTTCCCGCAACACCTGAGGCCTTCTAGCCACGCTGAACTGTAAGTCAATTAAACCTCTTTCCTTTATAAATTACCCAGTCTCAGGTATGTTTTTATTAGAAGTGTGAGAACAGACTAATACAATGAGCATGGTTGTGTTTCAATAAAACTTTATTTAAAAAACAGGTAGCATGCTGGGTTTGGCCATAGGGCTTTAATTTGCCAACTCTGATTTAAAATGGTGGATTTAGGCCAAGTGATTCATAAAACATTAAATTATACTCTAAAAGTGTGCAGGGTCTGTGTTTCTACTAAGACAGCCTAAGAGTAGTTCTAAGCAATTTACATTTGGATTTAGAATGTTGTGAGAAACGGACAGACATATACATCCAAACACACATTTGCCCTTCCTATAACAAACCTCAAACTCCTCTTCTATCAGTCCTAGCATCAGAAAATATATAAAACATATCTTCTTCCTCTGGGTCACAGTTACAGAATTTTCATTTTACAGCTCTATTCATTTGGCATATAATCCACCTGATGTCCCACATTTCCCAAGAATTTATCATGGAAGACACATTTGTAACATCAGAGGAAGAAAGGTGGGAGGTAGAAAGGTGAGAGCCAGTACCATATACAGATCTTTGCTTTGTTATTCATCCTGGGGCCCTAACTTATCTGAAAAGAGACCTCTCTATTGAAATGACACATTTTCTTGTGAAAAACTTGGATATAAAAATGATATGTTCTTACATTCTCCAATCTCTCATCTAAATGATACCCATTTTCAGGAGACCCTTTAAGGAGTCTCAGAATTTCCCCCAAGTTTCTACTTAGGGTTGGGATAAAGAGCCTCTCTAACACTGTAACTACAGCAATGCTTCAAGTTCTGCTCCTACCTGTCTGTCATCAGTCCACTACACTTTTTGTCTTGTGTTTTACTTGGGCTTCCTCTTTTTGTTCCCTTGAACAAGTAGCAATTTCACCAGGTCCACCTGGCTTTGATTGAGCTCTTCCTGCTGGAGATGCTCTGTGTGTTAACATTACCTTGGCTCCAAATGAGGCCATGGCAACATATCCCTGCACTGTCCCAGGTCCTCCAAACATGCTTCCAGGGCTTATCTGAAGAGGATATGGGGCAAAGTGCCAAACACTTCAACTCTTCCTGGTACTCAAAACACAGTGACGCACTGCAGCATTTCAGTAGGCTTCTACACATTGAGATGTCCTTCAAATCATCTTAAAGTGTTATTCAACCTCACCATCCATCCTCCTCCCTACAAAATAAATAATGGAATTTCAAATTCCCCTTTCTGGGCGTATGTCTGTCTCATTAACCATGCTGTATAGACCATACCCAAGGACGGGGCCAGGGATGGCCATGTGAGTTGCAGTGGTACGATGACCTCTGGTGGACACAAGAACTGAGGGAATGAAAGAAATCCAGAGAAGGTAGATCTTGAAAATAAGAACTCATGTGGAGAAAAATCAAGGCTCTTAATACTGTTTCAGTTTCAGCTTGTATCAGCAGCACAAAAAGCAGAAAGATGACTTTTGGCAGTTGGGTGTCCCAACTGAGTTTAGGCCAGCACTTAGAGTGTGATATGCTGGAAAGGACTGTTTCCTATTTCTTTAAGATGGAAATGGTAAACGGGTCACATTGAGGAGAGATGCTCTCCAGGTACTACTCCAAATAATTTAAAGACCACTACAAAACAGCACTAGGTGCCTGTGGTGTCTCTCATGTTTAGGTTTGTGTTTGTGAGGCTAGTGCTGAAAACCAACTTCCTCCTATTTGAGCTTCAGTTGGGAGTAAGCATCTCCAAAGTGGTATCTTGGCTGGGGCAACAAGGTGCATGACTAGGAAGCCAGACCTGGATTCAAATCTCTGCTCTGCCACTTTCCATCTCTGTGGTTCTGAACAAGTTGCCTAACTTTTCTGAGCCTCAGTTTCAACCTTTTCAGGAAGGGAATAATGATGTCTACTTTGCAGCAGTTTTGAAAGACCTGCAGGCAATATGAATGAGATTCCTGTCCCATTAAAGGGGGCTAAGTATTACATAAAAGTAGTACTATTTACAAGGACAAAAATGTATATAAATATTTATATCTTGATCTTAAAATGTACATTTGAGAAGTGCACATTTTAGAACAAAATATAAATAAATGTCACTATGTTGGCATTCATTAATAGACACAATATTTGCTAGATCCAAACAGTTTTATTCTCTGTTTAATGGAACATGGCTATCTCCCCAGCCTAGACAAGAATTACCTTACCAGGGATTCTCTGACTTACAAAGTATGTTCACACCTCTGGCATGCTTCTAAGTATCAGAAAAACCCAGGCTTCTAGTACACAAAGAAAGGACCTTCAATCAACATTAGAAGCTTATGAGTTATATTTTCATCTTTTCTTTTTTTTACCTTTTCCTTAGTAATGTATCCTTCCCCTCCTTACATATTTAGATAACCATAATATCTCATTCTTATTTTCATTACTATTCTCTTATAATTTTCTTTCTCTTGGCTTACTACTTGCATAATGCATTCTTGTAAGGGATGTGTTACCTAAGGACTTATATTATGCAAAGCCCACATTGCTGAAAGCACGCTGAGTATTTCTGTTCACCAGCTAAGTGGGAGCAAGGAAGTAAATACACTTTACTATCTACTGAGTCCTTTAACTTTGGAATTCTCCTCTTCTCAGTGAACTTTTAATTTGAAAGGTTTCACATTATTTCTAGTTGTATGCATAAAACAAGTCTTCCCTAGGGCTGTTGTAATCTCACCATTTCAAATAAGCATGATTCAAATTAGCATAAGGTTGATCGTGTTGATACTATTTGGAGAAATTTCTTTCCAATGACCATTCCCTAACTATGTCAGAGAAGATTAGGGTAAAAATTGCTGGATTTAAAGAGACAAAAGGAGCTATAGTCATGACTAAAGTTGTCACCTTGGAGCAGACACAAAATAAGAGGGAAGAAAACCCTTTGAGCTGTCTGTAGTTTGTTCCCAAATCTTGCCCAGTCAGTGCTCTTATTTTTTATTTAACTGAGTTAGGGTTCAACAAACATTTATTACGTGTTTACTATGTGCCAAGTACCCACCAATTACTTTCACATGCATTAGCTCGGACTCTATTATTCTCATTAAACAAATTGAAGAAAGAGAAAACAAGGCAGGTTGAGCTTCATAACCAAGATCACACACGTTATAAAAAAGCAGAAAGATATTTAAACCCACGTTTTCTAAACCCAGATCCTTTCAATATTCTACACACTCCAGTAGCATTTTTTTGAATCTACACAGGAATGACATTTTGGAGGAGGGACTAGAAGGAGAACAGGGGAAATTATAACAGATGCAATTTTGAAATAAGAATAATTTATAGTTTTGAATAAAGTATTAGTTGAGAGGAGAAAAGAAAATCAAGTTGGTTTGAGTTGTTCAGTAGTTGTGATGAGCTATGTAGCTCATGTTCCAGGATGAATGTGTTCAGTGTTCATCTGGTGGAAAAACACTGTCATTCAGTATTTAAGTCAGATATTTATTGTATTTTATTCGTTGCTTATTCGTCAGTTGGATGATCAGCTAGCTGGCTGGCTGCCAGGTGACTTAGTGTAAATCATTCAAATAAAAATAACTATCCTTAATGCCCAGGGCTATCTCAGGATCTTAAAGATTGTTACAATAAGAGACCCAGTCCTGGATAGCACAATATGCTCACATCAAATAGGTAGATGATAGAGATAGATAGATGATAGATAATAGCTAGCTAGCTAGATAAAATAAAACAGCCACAGGGCTCTATGAAGTGAAGCATTCTGTGTTCCCTTCCTTCTTCACTTTTGAATATAGTCCTGGGTAGTTAGGACACAGTTTTAATATGATACCATGCTCTTAAAACCCACTCATCCCAAATAACCCTTCTAGCCTGGCCCCACATGTTTCATGAGTTTCACAGCCATATCAGCTCACCGAACAAAACCACACCCCAAGAAACATATGCAGGAGGACAGTGAGGAAAGAATGGCCCTACCACATGTACAACTCCAGGAGACAATATTGACACTGCAATCAATGAATAGTGCCCCTAGAGTAGTGAAGTACAGAGCCTACATGACCATAGGCATCACTATAGCTTCCAACTGGTCCCCATCACATGACTCCAAGAGAACATTACAAACTGGATAGAATCTTAAACCTAGAAAGGATCTCAGCAATCAGTCCAATTACCAGACTAAATAGGTGAGGAGGGGGGGCGGAGCAAGATAGCCAAATAGGAACAGCTCCAGTCTCCATTTCCCAGCGCGAGCGACACAGAAGACCGGTGATTTCTGCATTTTCAACTGAGGTACTGGGGTCATCTCACTCGGGAGTGCCAGACAATCGGTGCTGGTCAGCTGCTGCAGCCTGACCAGCGAGAGCTGAAGCAGGGCGAGGCATCGCCTCACCTGGGAAGCCCAAGGGGGAAGGGAGTCCCTTTTCCTAGCCAGGGGAACTGAGACACACAACACCTGGAAAATCGGGTAACTCCCACCCCAATACTGCGCGGTAAGCACACCGGCACACCAGGAGAATATACCCCACACCTGGCCGGGAGGGTCCCATGCCCACGGAGCCTCCCTCCTTGCTAACACAGCAGTCTGCAGCAATCTAACCGCAAGGCAGCAGCGAGGCTGGGGGAGGGGCGCCCGCCATCGCTGAGGCTTAAGTAGGTAAATAAAGCCGCTGGGAAGCTCAAACTGGGTGGAGCTCACAGCAGCTCAAGGAAACCTACCTGTCTCTGTAGACTCTGCTTCTGGGGAAAGGACACAACTGAAAAATAACAGGGGAAGCAGCAGAGGCCAGTGCAGACGCGAACGACTCTGTCTGACAGCTTTGAAGAGAGCAGTGGATCTCCCAACACGGAGGTTGAGATCTGAGAAGGGGCAGGCTGCCTGCTCAAGTGGGTCCCTGACCCCTGAGTAGCCTAACTGGGAGACATCCCCCACTAGGGGCAGTCTGACACCCCACACCTCACAGGGTGGAGTACACTCCTGAGAGGAAGCTTCCAAAGCAAGAATCAGACAGGTGCACTTGCTGTTCAGCAATATTCTATCTTCAGCAACTTCTGCTGCTGATACCCAGACAAACAGGGTCTGGAGTGGACCTCAAGCAATCTCCAACAGACCTATAGCTGAGGGTCCTGACTGTCAGAAGGAAAACTATCAAACAGGAAGGACACCTATACCAAAACCCCATCAGTACGTCACCATCATCAAAGACCAGAGACAGATAAAACCACAAAGATGGGGAAAAAGCAGGGCAGAAAAGCTGGAAATTCAAAAAATAAGAGCACATCTCCCCCTGCAAAGGAGCACAGCCAATCGCCAGCAATGGATCAAAGTTGGTCAGAGAATGACTTTGACGAGATGAGAGAAGAAGGCTTCAGTCCATCAAACCTCTCAGAGCTAAAGGAGGAATTACGTACCCAGCACAAAGAAACTAAAAATCTTGAAAAAAGAGTGGAAGAATTGACAGCTAGACTAATTAATGCAGAGAAGGTCATAAACGAAATGACAGAGATGAAAACCATGACACGAGAAATACGTGACAAATGCACAAGCTTCAGTAACCGACTCGATCAACTGGAAGAAAGATTATCAGCGATGGAGGATCAAATGAATGAAATGAAGCGAGAAGAGAAACCAAAAGAAAAAAGAAGAAAAAGAAATGAACAAAGCCTGCAAGAAGTATGGGATTATGT
>NC_045440.1:125922945-126154194 GCF_002776525.5 Piliocolobus tephrosceles
AAAGGATATGAACAGACATTTCTCAAAAGAAGACATTCATACAGCCAACAGACACATGAAAAAATGCTCATCATCACTCGCCATCAGAGAAATGCAAATCAAAACCACAATGAGATACCATCTCACACCAGTTAGAATGGCAATCATTAAAAAATCAGGAAACAACAGGTGTTGGAGAGGATGTGGAGAAATAGGAACACTTTTCCACTGTTGGTGGGATTGTAAACTAGTTCAACCTTTATGGAAAACAGTATGGCAATTCCTCAAGGATCTAGAACTAGATGTACCATATGACCCAGCCATCCCACTACTGGGTATATACCCAAAGGATTATAAATCATGCTGCTATAAAGACACATGCACACGTATGTTTATTGCGGCACTATTCACAATAGCAAAGACTTGGAATCAACCCAAATGTCCATCAGTGACAGACTGGATTAAGAAAATGTGGCACATATACACCATGGAATACTATGCAGCCATAAAAAAGGATGAGTTTGCGTCCTTTGTAGGGACATGGATGCAGCTGGAAACCGTCATTCTTAGCAAACTATCACAAGAAGAGAAAACCAAACACCGCATGTTCTCACTCATAGATGGGAACTGAACAATGAGATCACTTGGACTCGGGAAGGGGAACATCACACACTGGGGCCTATCATGGGGAGGGGGGAGGGGGGAGGGATTGCATTGGGGAGTTATACCTGATATAAATGATGAATTGATGGGTGCTGACGAGTTGATGGGTGCAGCACACCAACATGGCACAGATATACATATGTAACAAACCTGCATGTTATGCACATGTACCCTAGAACTTAAAGTATAATAAAAATAAATAAATAAATAAATAAATAAATAGGTGAGGAAATGGTGGCTCGGATAAGTTGGATGAGATTTCTAAACACAGTATACAATGGCAGTGCAAGGGCTAGAACCTACCCCTCTGTGCCATATTATTCTCGATTCAGACAGTATCTGCAGGGTGCAACAATTAACATACAATTCCTCTGTGTATAGTTTATCGACTATTTCATTCATTTTATCATTTGGGAAGCCTTGTTTATTAAGTACTAACATACAGGCAATTTAACTTGATGAGGAGCTGTGAGGATCTTCTATGCACCAAGAACTGTAGCATGGCATGATGGTTAAGAGTGTGGGAAATGGAGTCATACAGACCTGAGTTTGAAACCTGCCTCGACATTTACTAGCTCTTTGACCTTCGACAAGTTCAACATCTCTGAGTCTTAGTTTCCTCATCTGAGGTCTTGATGAGCAAGCAAAGACATTCTGTCCATCCTGTCCGTATATACATGTATATCCCATCTGCTTCGTCATTCCAGCTCTACTTCCAACCAGTTCAAGCCACAATAACCTCTCATCTGGACTCTTCCACCGGCCTGCATTCTATACACAGAAGCCATGATGTCCATCAGATTATATAATTTCACTTCTAAAAACCCTTCAATGAATACTGCACTCAGAATAAAACACAAATTCTATACTTGGCATCTAAATCTTGCCTGGCCAGAAAATTTGCTTCCATCTCTATCTTCACCCACTGTTTCTGTTCACTACCTCTCAATTCACTGGTCTTTCTTTGTTTATTGACTTTTACAATAGGCAGAGCACTTCTCTGTTTTAGGGGTTTTGCATATGTTGATTTTTCTTTCTAAAACTCTCCTCCAATTTTAAAAAGCTAGTACATTTTCATCCTTCAGCCTCAGCATCGTCTCCCACCACATTATCTAAAATTGTGCTCTATCTTATCACCATGGTTGCCACATACATATTGCAGGGTGTACCTACACAAAGGATATTGTACAAGTTTTACCTATACAAAGGACATTATGTAGGTCATACTTACACAAAGAACATTGTGCAGGTTGTACCTTCACAAAGGCATCCAACCAAGGGAGGTCAGCAGGAATTGACCTCTAGCTCTCTGCTCCCCAAACTCTGTGGCATATGCTCAGAGAAAGTGTCATATTCTAATTTCATTGAAGAGGCATACCATGGACCAACAGTTGCACGGTCCATCACCTAATTTATTTCCTTCTTAGAATTGTCCATATTATTTTGTTTATAACTATTTGATTGCTTTCTTATTTATTGGACTACCTATTTGAATCCACTGCAGGCAAATAATGATAGGTCCTATATGTTTGTTTCATTTGCCATTGCTGAGAATGGACACAAGGGAAATGGGGTTTGACAGAAAACACCAACGGTGAAACTCCTCTGATGGAGGAAACAAATGGGACAATGATGGCTACACAGAGCAAGAGGTACAGACACCTACAGCTAGTGAGAAGAATAAGTTTTCCCGACTTCCATGACTCCAGGAAGACACGAAGCTGCCAATGAAACTGCTTGAACAAAAACAAGACCTCATTAAAACAATTGCCAAATATAACAGTACATTGTGCCCTTATTTATTAAGTGCAGAAAACTGTGTTGTTTATCACCACCAACCCTTAACCAACCTCCTCGTAGAGCCACAGCTCCCCTACCATGTTGTTTGCAGGGTGTCCCAGCATCCCCACTCTGCAGTAAGGCCACCCAATGGTTCCTCTTTTTTGTTGCTGTGGTTTGAGCCCTCCCACTTTGATATTAACCTCATTAAAGCAAAGGAAAATAAACCCAGGGTCCTTTTAAGTCCTCCTTTGAGATGACCACTCTTACCTCCTCCTGAGCCTGTCTTCCCAGCTTTTCTAAATTAATCTCATTAAGATATACCATGTCTTCTTTGGAGAAACATCTGTTCAAGTTCTTTGCTCATTTAGGAAAAGCCAGTCACTGAAGGACAAATATTGCATGATTCCTCCACATGAGGTATCCATAATAATCAAACTCATGAAAACAAAGAATACAATAGTGGTTGCCAGGGGTGGGGGGTGAAGATGGAAACAGAGAGTTGTTGTTCAGTGGATATAAAGTTTGTCATACTAGATGAGTAAGTTCTAGAGATCTGCTGTACAACACAGTGCCTATAGTTAACAATAAAATATTGTACACTTCAAAATTTATTAAGAAGATAGCTCTCAAGTTAAGTGTCCTTACCACAAAAAAAGGGAAGGTGTCGGATATATCTATTAGCTTCATTGTGGTAATGGTTATCACAAGGATTTGGAACTATCCAAACTTATCAGATTAAACATATTAAACATGTGTACTTATTTGCACATAAATTATACCTTCATAAAGCTGTTAAAAGTAAAGATGTACTATGAATTTGTCAAGCACCTAGAATTGGGGGTGAGGGGAGTTTTGCAAATAAGTTTTTATATTCTTTGCCATTAAAGAAACTTTATATTCTTAAATCCTATCTGTTGACATCCTTTTGACAACAGCATCACTTTACCCACTTACAAGGGCCTGGAACATGGTGGACACTTAATAAATATTTGTGGAATGAATAGAGTGTGAGGTGCTTTCGAGGAATGAATAGAGTGTGAGGTGCTTTCGACGCCCAGGCCTGGAAGTGGTGCACATTACTCTACCCACACTCCATTGGTTAAAACTCAGTCATAGGGACACATTAACTGCAATGGGCATTGACAAATGTATCCAGTTTCATTCCCAAGAGAGAAAAGCAATTGATTTGGTGAAGAGCTAGCCAATCTTTTCTATATCCATGCCCCCTGGTTTCACCTTCAAAATTCCAATTGGCAAAAGTATGTACAACTATTAGATACCAGAGAAAAAAACTCCTCTTGAATGTTATTTAACTCTATTTAATTCATCAGGTTTCATTCAAAAAGGTGTCCTATACAACTTAAATGTCGTCAAAGAAATTGAAATTCCCTAATCTATTAAATGAAATTACATGAGTCAACCAAATTGGGAAAACAAGCCCCTGCCTTGCTTGAAGAAGTCAAGTAAGTCAAGGGCTTGTGCAAAATCAGCTATTAATGTCTTAAAGAGCTAGAGGAAAAAGAAAAGTAGATAAAAATAATCATAAAATGTAGTTTTAGATGTTGAAAATAAAGAAATGGCATAAAAATCACTATAAATATTCTGTTGTCCCTCTGAACTAGATGCATACAAATATATTTATGAGCAAGATCCATATGTTTTATAAAAAAAACAATGAAACTAACAAGCAGCGCAGAAATTATGTTGTTTTCCTAGGCTGTTTCCTAGGTTGTTTTCCAGTGTATGCATCTGAACAAGGATTGGCACATTTAAGCATGGAAAATAAGACAAAATAAGGAATCATCTCATAAAAAATAGTTATTGTGAAAAATACCAAATGAGTCAAGTGGAAAAGTTAAACTCAGGGTCCAATGATGGGATCATGAGGCAGCCTACTTGACTTCCGTATTCCCTAGGCTTTCCCATCAAAAACTAAGGTGCAAGGGGGAAAGCATCACACTTCCCATGGGATATTAAGCTAAAATTACCTTGTGGAATGGATCACACTGGAAGCCTTAAGGATGACAGAAATCATCAAGTAAGAAGTAGCAAAATGGTGACGAGAGACAGCACTGGTCCACGGGTGAGGAGACACAGATCCTAGTCCTTATGCCTACTTGATATATAATGTAAAACACATTACTCACCCTCTCCAGGTTTCACATGTGGATTTAAATAACTTGAAAGCATCCTTTCAGCTTGACCTTCCATGATTCCAAGAAAACTTTCAACCTTCTCGGGTTGCTCTGAATCTTGAAGCAAATACTTTAGATGAATAAATAAGTGAAGTCATTGTGGAGACTACTTTAAATAAACAAATGAATCAAGCCATCACCATTGTAAACACTGCTGCTTTAAAATGATGCTTTTGTTCAAATATATTATTAAATAGAATGTTTGAACAGAGGGAGCAGGACAGAGATCAGGTTGGAAATATTAGAGCCTTATGAAAATAATCTGGAAGGATTTGCTATTTATCCAAATAGGAAAAAAATAGAAGTTGAGGTAAGCAACAGCAAAAACAAACAAATGAAAAAAGATACTGATTTTGCTTCAGATAGTGACCTATCATATGAACTAGTTGTGTAGACTGACGGCAGTCTGTTACCATCCCTCATGCTTAAATTAGTGAAAGGAAGCAAAAAGAGGAACACAACCATATCCAAATTAGCTGCGCATCAGAATCACCATGGTGTTGAGCATACAACCCTTTATAATAGTACTTTTGTGTCTGAACACTTGAAAATCACTGAGCTAAAGTAAAAATGTTAAAAAGACTTGATAGGCACATGTACTGTTAGAATTTACTGTCTTTTAAGGTAATTATTAAATCTCTAAGGAAAGCTAAAAAGGGGTGGGTAGTTTTAAATTGTTCTTGCTCTCCTGAAAGGTTTACTCTGTTCTCCTTTCTTTGGCAATAATAAAGCTTTGTAATACAAATAATTTAAAAAGTATGTTTTGTGAAAACAGAACAACTCTAGAGACTACATGTGTTTCAAGTGTGTGCACATGTATAATTGTATATGTATAATTCCAGGGAAGAGGCCACTGGGAAGTCTAAAGTCTAATAGTGTAGGGCATAAATGACTGTTTCATTTAAAATTTTCAGGAAGCCTTTAAGGAAATAGAGCCTCCGAGATGTTAAACTTGCCCAAGAGCTAGTTTTAACATCTAAAAGATTCTCGATACCAAGCAGGTGCATCCTCAGCAGCATCTAAAGACATGGCTGTTGCTGAGGATGCACCTGCTTGGTATCAAGAAGCTTATGAGCTGCAGGTAAAACCAATGAATGCCCCTTTGAGAATGTTCCAATCTCTCTCTCTCTCTCTCTCTCTCTCTCTCTCTCTGAAACTCTGGTGCAAAAGCTTACCACAAAAAAAAAAAAAAAAAAAAAAAAATTCTGGAAACTTTCCAAACACCCAATAGTGTGATCCTATCAAAAGACCCTCAAGTTACCTTACCATTCATTCTGGGGACCAATAGTGTGATTCTATCAAAAGACCCTCAAATTACCTTACCATTCATTCTGGGTATTTCTTGATTCCTAAAATAATAAATAAAATCACTATTTGCAAATCTCATGTATAGAAAAGAAATGCCTCATCTACTACTTCAAAAAGGGTTTGGTTTAAACACTGCATGTTCTCACCCACAGGTGGGAATTGAACAACGAGAACACTTGGACAAAGGAAGGGGAACATCACACAATGGGGCCTGTTGCGGAGTTGGTGGCTGGGGGAGGGATAGTATTAGGAGAAATACCTAATGTAAATGATGAGTTGATGGCTGCAGCAAACCAACATGGTACATGTATACCTGTGTAACAAACCTGCATGTTGTACACACGTACCCTAGAACTTAAA
The DNA here is from genome assembly GCF_002776525.5 of Piliocolobus tephrosceles. Lineage (NCBI taxonomy): Eukaryota > Metazoa > Chordata > Mammalia > Primates > Cercopithecidae > Piliocolobus > Piliocolobus tephrosceles. The sequence goes on from NC_045440.1 coordinate 125,929,233, forward strand.
AGTATAATAATTTTAAAAAGTTTGGTTTTAGTAAAATGTAATTTTCCTATTAACTACTAAAGGAAAGCCTCTATTCTGTCTTAAGTGGTTCGTGGTGAAGGTCTCAGAAGTCCTAGGCTATCAGAAATTACAGCAGTAAATCCTAGGAATTAAAGATAATGTGTAACTTATAGTACAAAGTTTTTGTACAAATAGGTTTATTACAGTTGTTCTTTCTGAGATGTATTTCACAAAAACAAATTCATTTCTTTTTGGTAGTATGTTCATAATTTTGTTGAGAATGACTTCAGCAAAGAGGCTTACAGCTGAAAATGTGCTGAAATTATTTAGTACATGAAATGAATAAAATACTAGATGGAGAATAATTAATTCCATTATGAAATTTTCTTGTTACTCCTCAAAGTCAAGTCAGTGAAGCAGACCAAGTCAAAAGTGTTAAGGTTACTCTATGAGTTTTGTTTGGGAGACAACCCAGATTATATAAAATGTAAAAGCAGAAGAACCAAATGAGCAAGAATGAAATTAAGTGGAAACTGTTATAACATAATGACTGTTTCTGCATCTGCACAAAGGCTCGATAAACATAGAAGAGTTTTGATTAAGCTGAGGTATGTAAACACCTGGGTTCTAGTCCTACTTTCTTTTTTCATAATAGATATGTCACTTTGAGCTGGTCACATAATCACTCTATTCCTCAGTTTCTTTATTTGCAAAGGAAAAAAACATCTTCCTATGTGATAGCCTGTTTGTTTGGACCAAATGTGGACTTAAGAGTGCTTTGTAAATTCTAACCTAGGGTAAAACTGTTCTTGACCACACAGTATTTCCAAAAATGAAGAAGTGAATGAATGGCTATCATTTAAAAATTGGTAGGATAAATCTAGAGATTTAATGTGCAGCATGAAGACTGTAGTTAATAATATTGCACTGCATACTGAAAATTTGCTAACATTAGATTTTAGGTGATCTTAACACAAGGAGAGTGAGGTAATCATGGAAGATGACGAATATGTAATTTTGTTTGACTGTACTAAGCATTTGACTATATATATATGTGTGTATAGCAGAACACCATGTTGTAACACCTTAAATATAACGCAATAAAAAAGGAAAAATAGATCAGTGGGATGATATCAAACTAAAAATCTTCTGTACAGCAAAGGAAAAAATTAAGAGAGTGAAGAGAGAACCCCCCTCCCCCCTCAAATTGAGAGAAAATGCTTGCAAATCATATATGTGAGAAGGAGCTAATGTCCAAAATATGTAAGGAACTCAAACTGCTCAATAACAAGAAAACAAATAGCCTGATTTAAAAATGGGCAAAATGAAAAAGAATGAGATTGTATCTTTTACAGGAACTTGGATGGAGCTGGAGGCCATTATCCTTATCAAACTAACACAGAAACAGAAAATCAAACACTTCATGTTCTCACTTATAAGTGGAAGCTAAATGATGAGAGCTTATGAACACAAAGAAGGAAACAACACACACTGGGGTCTTCTTGATGGTGGAGGGTGGGAGGAGGGAGGACAGCAGAAAAGATAACTACTGGGGACTGGGCGTAATACCTGGATGATGAAATAATCTGTACAACAACCCCCTGTGACACATGTTTACCTGTGTAACAAACATTCACATGTACCACCAAACCTAAAAGTTAAAAAAAAAAAAGAAATTAAAATTTAAAAACTAAAAGTGGGCAAAGAAACTGAATAGATATTTCTCAAAAGAAGATGTAAACATGGCTAACAGATAAATGAAAAATGTTCACCTTCACTAATTATTAGTGAAATGCAAATTAAAACCAAATGAGCTATCACTTCGCACTTGTTAAAATGGCTGTTATCGAAAGCACAAAAGGTAAGCGTTGGAGAGAACGTGAAAAAGAGGGAACCCTTGGACGCTGTTGGCAGAAATGTAAATTAGTACAGCCATTTTGAAAAACAGTATGAAGGCTCCTTAAACAAACTAAAAATAGAACTACCATATGATCCAGCAGTCCCACTTCTGGGTATGTATCCGAAGGAATTGAAATCAGTATGTCAAGGAAATAACTGCATTCCTATGTCCACTGCAGCATTATTCACAGTAGCCAAAATATGAAAACAACCTAAGCGTCCATCAAGAGATGAGTGGATAAAGGAAACGTGGTGTGCATACCTCATGGAATACTATTCTGCCTTAAAAAGAAGGAAATTTGCAATAACATGCATGAACCCAGAGGACATTATGCTAAATTAAATAAGCCAGGCACAGAAAGACAAATACCGTATGGTCTCACTTATATGCAGAATCTAAAAAAGTCAAACTCATAGAATTACAGAGCAGAATGGTGGTTACAGAGACTGCAGGAGGAGGGATGGGAAAAGAGGAGACGTTGATCAAAGGGTGCAGAGTTTCAGTCAGGCAGGAGGAATAAGTTTTAGTAATCTATTGCACAGCATGCTGACTCTTGTTAATAATAACATATTGTATATTTCAAAATTATTAAAAGAGTTTAAATGTTATCACCACAAAGAAAAGTATGTGAGGTAATGGATATGTTAGTTAGCCTAATTTAATCATTCTGCAACAGGTACATGTCCCACAACATCACATTGCACCCTATAACATATGCAATTATTATCTCTCAGTTAAAAATAAAATATAATTTTTAAGTGAAAAAAATATTTTTAAAATCAGAATATTGCATATAAAATGTGTATTTCAGCCTTCTATTACAAATCAGACATTCTGCAACACTGGCACCATATTCCTGTATAGCACAGTTGTCTGTAAGTGAGTATTAGCTGCTCTCTGGGAACAAAATTCTCTTCAGTTTCCTTAATCCCTAAAGTTCCCTAAAATCTTACTCAGGGGCCAGCCACGTAACCTGCTGGGACCTTCAGATATTAAGTTTACCTGCCTCCCCCAACCAAATAAATAAATAAATAAATTGCAAAGGAAGATTAGATGTTAAGGCCAGTAGTTAGTAGATTTCAAGTGTGAATGGATTATATTTATCAAGTCACAACTTGATAAATACAACTGACTATCACTACTTACTTGGAATTCCATTGCCTGGATTAGATTTTTGAGTCTAGGATCATTAAAAAATTACAGGAGATAACCCTTATACCACCCCTATACAATGAAAGCGTGGGCCAGTAAAAACAACCAACCAAACAAAAAGCATGCTTTTTAGAATGTAGTTATTCAGGCTACCAAACAATATTAGGAGACAGATGACTTTGCCAATAAGTATAGCAACCACTTTCCCAAATTTAACTGCAATTGTTTCTAGAGAGAAAATGTTAAAATCTGAAAAACACAAACTATGTAGCTGGGAAATTATTTTAAATCCCTATACAAGAAGACTTAAAGCAAGCATCAAATTTGAATCAATAAGACATTTTCACTTGAGAATCCTAAAAATCACTAGATATTGTTCTAGACATACTAACCTCCCAATTATAACTTTTTAAACTGCAAATAACATTTTTATCTTGGAGGTAGAAATTAATTATTCAAGGTCCAAGCCAAGCCCTTTTGACGACTCTAATGACCAGAAGAGGTCAGGTTGCTTAGACACAGACAACAACATGCCATCCAAAAATGGGAATGCCATTAGGAAACATTTCAAATTCAAGAGCAGAAATTAGCCTACTTTCTTATTTTCTAGTGGGGAGGACCCTGGTCATTGTGAGGCAACAGACTTTAAGTAGAGGATCTTAAGACTATGTGTAAGATGAAGAAGGAAGTAGAAGACTATAGGATGATTGATGCCCTGGATAAGAGAGTTACCAGAGTTACCAGTTTAAGAAGGCAGACAGGCAAGAGTTCCTGGGAGTACATTCATCCAAGTCTTATCTGACTTCAGATAAGACAGAGTGCTTCTAGCTTACGGGACCAAATGGAATCAACTAAGGGGAAACACACATATACTTGACACTAACTTATCTAAGGGGATTGATTGATTGATTGTCTTTCTTTTTTCCCTCCCTGCCTCCCTCTCTCCCTTCCTTCTTTCTTTCTTTTGTTTTTTGTACTGCTTGTTTTCAAATACTCTTGTTTCCAAATGTTAGTTTCCATTTGCATAGTCAGGCCATGGGACAACACAGATGATCTACCTTCTGTGTGAGCCTCTCTGTCTCTGACACCACTTAATGCCGGAGAAGCCACATATGCAACTCAACCCTTTCCTGCAACTGGATAGTAGGCTTCACCTGGTCTTTGCTTTTTTTTTTTTTTTTCAGTCTAAAATGGATGGACACAAGGCCTCAACCACTTTTCTGTTCTCAATTCTAAAGCTTGTTTGTCCGAAAAAATCAGCTCCTCTGCATCTAGGTACAGCTTCTGAATCTAGTCAAACAAATCAGAAGAGACATTGCCACAGACCTCATGTTTTCCACAGGCTTACTTCAGTAGAGTGTGATTGTCAACTGTCTTTCCATCTGGTGACTGGTTGCTTCACCGGTTGCTTGGTTCGGTTAACAAGAGATCTTTTCTGGTTATACATAACCTGAAAGTTATTTTCTAGAGAGAAAATCGAGAAGGGAATATAAAACTTTTCCTGCCACTAATATGTAGTCAGCAAACTGCAAAATAGTGAGTTCTGATCAGCAAGGGGGAATAACAGAGACATCAGTTTCAAGAGATAGCAGCTTTGAGTTCATTTTGTAGAATACAAAGTAGTTGTTAAAATGTGGGGATCATGGACACCCTTTGAAGACACTAAGAAAACCATGGGCCTTCTCTCCCTAAAAATGCACAATATTAGCCAGTTAAGAACTCTCTACCCCAATCCATAGACTTTAAGAGGTACATGGACCTCAAATGAAAACCCACAGTGAAGAATGTAAATAAACATGCATCTGTTTTCAATCAAAATCTTGGTAGAAACATCAGTTATACTATCAGTTATACTATACAGTTAACAGAAAATCTGTAAGAGACCTTCATAATATCAAAATATCATTTTACATACTATAAATATAATTTTACTTATCAATTAAAATTATATTAAGAAAAATATTAAAAGAAAAATGCATCATGATCAACCAGCAGTGCAAGCAGAGCTTAATATTTTAAAATATATTCAAATTTATCACATATATAGACCAAAGGAAATAAACCATTTGAGCACCTTGATTATTGACATTTGATAAAGTTGAACAATCAATCCTATACATATATACTTAAAAAAAGAAGTCTTAGAAACTAAGAATAAAAATATCCTTCTTTAACATGCTAAAGAATGTTTCAAATGAACAACCAATGTAATACTTACTAAGTGTTCTATGATGTCAAGAATTAGTCAAATTTTCCACTACAACCACTATCATTAACTATTATTTAAATTTTGGAGACAGTCACATCCAATACAGAAAGATAATACAAACCGAGAGGGAGAGAGATTTTTGGGTAATTACCAACTGAAAGGTTAAAAATTTAGTGCAACTTGGATTCAAAATGCTGATGCACAGGAAGGATTATTGTTATTTATTTTTCCTGTTTTACACATTAGAAATGGAGGCCTAGAAAAGGTAAGTTGCCCAAGTTTACTGGCTACTAAGTAATAAAGCTAGAATTCTAATGTACCAAAAATCTATGTTAATGGTGGCGCACTTGTGACTCACCTCAAAATACATTAATGTATACTCAGCAGGGTTCATAAGCGGTAAGATTTTTTCTCTTTACTTTGTAAGATCACTTAATCTACATAGAGAATTTGTATCTTGATTGAAGTGCACATGGCATCAAAAAAAGTGAAAAGTTCTATAGAAAGGCAGAGGAAGAAAGAAGACTATTTTATTTTCAATCAAAGTATGAGTATTATTAATTTATTTTTAAGACACTGCCTAAATAAGTGATATAATAATAAAAAAAAAAAAGCATAACGGTGTCTGGATCCTTGCATTCTTGCTAAATCTCTATCAGCTACTAGCCAAATAACTTGCCTGAGCCCTCATTTGCTTCATCTGTATACTGAAGGTGCTGACATAAATACTTTCTAAGATTCTATGAGTCTGTGACTCAAGTTAGTGATAGAGAACTTTGGAAGGCAACCTAAAGTTTAGGGTTCTGCTAACATATCATTCCAAGGACTTGTCCCTAATGGACCAAGACTGGGCTGGGTGTCCCCTCTGTGTTCCCTTGGAGTCCTCCACTTCTAACACAGCACTTATTACACTATTTACATGATCATCTTTTTATCTTATTAAAATGTAAGTTCTTCACATGGACACAGGGAGGGAACATCACACACCAGGGCCTGCTGGGGGAACGGGGGTAAGGGGAGGGAGAGCATTTGGACAAATATGTAATACATGCAGCGCTTTAAACCTAGATGATGGGTTGATGGGTGCAGCAAACCACCATGGCACATGTATACCTATGTAACAAACCTGCACGTTCTGCACATGTATTCCAGAACTTAAAGTAATTTTTTTAAAGTAAGTTATTTGAACACAGAGGCCTGAGTCATTTTACCATTTGTTGGAGAGGCAGAATAGCATACGGCGCAAGAGCACATACTCTGAAACAACACTGCACTGCCTTTCACATCCAGATCCACTGTCTCTAGCTTTGTGTCCTTGGGAGAGTTAGCCAACCACTCTTTGCCTTGAAATCCTCATATGCAAAATGGAGATATGATGACACCTAACGCAGAGAGTTATTGTGAGGTTTATGTAAGCTACAGCATGCAAATCATTTACAAGAGGAATTGGCACATAATAGATAATAAAGTCAGGTATTATTATTATCACTGGTGTCTGACATTTCTGGTATGTAGTAGATGCCCAGATATTTGCTTAAAAAAGTGAAAGATTAACTGTTTTCACAACATTTAAGATGTGAAACCAAAAGACTTCAAATTAATAACATATGCCTATGACTTTGGTTTAATACAAAATGAGGTGCCTCTATTATCTAGACTCATACTTTACATTATCTTAGGATGTATTTAGGAGCACTGTTGAGTAAGTAACTCAAAATGTTCTTGTGATTGCTTTAAAGTTTTAAGGTCTGGTGAAACCCTGCCCAAACTTCACAGATGAGAGGCTGTGACAAAGGAATCATCCCAATTGCCAACCATCTACCTTGGGATATATACATGAACAAAGACTCCAGTGGGATTTGGTCAGATGAGAGACTTGGAAGTGCTATGAAAAATCTCTATGGCATGACATTTTCTGATGGGAGCATGGCCTCAACTCTTCCTTCTAGTTACTGAGCCTTAATTTATGAAAGTTCCTATCTTGGTAGGTTTTGCATCATTCTTCACTGCAAATCCCTCCATTCTGTTTCCACTCTGTGCCTGGGTATGTGATCATAATACTGCCAGTTTTCCTAACACAATGCTGCTAACTCACTTATAACAATAAGCCCATTTAGAATAAATTTAGCTTGCAAATCATGTTTTGGTGTATCACATCTTCAGCTAAATAGACATATATATACCCAAAATAACTTTTAGAAATCTGTGTCACAGTGTCACTGAGCTAAATAGCCCCATATTTTAGCTTCTCTGTGCTCAGAAAAAATAAAATCCTAATAGCAAGTTCTTATTGATTATTTCATGAACAGGACAAACATTTAAAAGGGAGCATTTTTAAAAGGTATTCAAGAGATCTGAACTGCTGTTTCTCCAAGAAATAATTTCTATGCTTCATAAAGAAAATTCTGTTTCATATACATTTAAGCTCGATTTTCTTCAACAGATGCCGGAGTAGAAAGGTACCACATTACTCCTTGTAAGCATAGATTCTTAACTGTGTACCCTCTCTAGAATTTTGACCTGAAATTAGGGGAGATAAAAAAAGTGAGGGGGTTGGGACTCACCTCCTTGAGCAAGTGTCTTGACCTCTGTGAGCTTCAGTTTTCCTGTTAGGTAACCAAAGGACTGCCAATTTACCATTCCACTATAGTACTCCATAATCCTATAATCTCACCTCTGTCGATCATTAGACCAAATAAAACTATTTGCCTTCTTTCGCTCAGTAATAAGCAAACTATACTGACAAAATACACAGCACACATATTAACTTTGAAATATTTGGCTTCCAATGTGGCTTCTTAAAACAATACTGATGCTATGGCAGTTTAATTGGTCAGTAGGTTGACATTAAATTGTTTTCTCAGCTGTGTTAGGCAACAAGAATCAGTTCCACACATTTATCACACAGACTATGATTTATAATTCCTGAAATAAACTTGATATTTTCTTTCACTTATATATTTTTAAATTTTAATTCAAATGCCATTTCTGCAACCCCCAAGTATTATTCCTTTTGAAAAGCTTTCTTAATGACTATATTAAGGTAAAAGAAGAATCTTCAAATATGCTCTCTTATGCTACTTCAAAATACATTCTTTCCAGTTGTAGAAAATGAAGCAAATAACATTGAACATATAATGCTGCATATTCACTATGACGAAAGAACCGGCAAAGCTGCTTTAAAGAAAAAAAAAAAAAAAAAGCTCTCTTAACAATTGGGCTGTATACTGTCACCAAGGCAATGCCAAATGCTAACAGACAAAAATGCATTCACTTTCAGCGTGAACATATTTTAGATAAGCTTAATTGTGAAAGAAATTAGATCAGTCTGATTTTATGAGAAAAGGAAGAACTTTACCCAAATTTCCTTATGCAATGGGATGTGGTCTATTTTCAGAGGTTGAACAATCCCTAGACTTTCATTCAATAATTCACCATAATGTCCTGCAAGACATATTCATCCCAGCATCATTGCCACCACCAGCTACGATACATGACTAGTCCATCAAGAAGTAACAGGCCTGGTGAAATCAGGTGGTTGATTAAAGAAGTAGAATATTCCCAGGTTCTTTTACATATATCTTTTAAACTAGATTTCCAGAGATTTTTTACCAAGGCTAAAAGGGAAGACCATATCATGTTTTCTAAGGAGAGATTTTTTATTCATTTGATTACTTGTAAATGTAGCAACTGAAAATAAATAATAGAGGACAGAGATTGGCACTTTTAATAAAATAATATCTTAGAATAACCCATAAAAAATGACAGGGTCAAATAAGTTTGTTTGGGGAGAAAAGTATTGTTTGGGATGAAAAATACTGTTTCAGAAAATAATCTACATGTGTAGCACTTTATAAAGATGTTCTGTGTCCTGTAGTGTAATGCTAGCCTGAATTAACACAAGTAAATCAAAAGGTTGAAAGATAAGACGATTTTATCATTGGATTTGCTTCTAAATGTACAGCTAAAATTTGAGTCAGAGTTTCAATTATTCCGTTAGAACTAAAAGCAGAGGTTCTCACCTCACATGTTGTGAACATGCATTAGATTATCCACAAGTGTTTCTTGAATAAATGATGAAAAACTGAACATTGTTTATTCAAGTTTTGTCTAGATACCTCCTGCAGTCTGAGATTGCAGTCAAGGAGCAAGATGCTGATAAACATGCTGCTTACTAGCTGAGACCCATGAGAAGATTTTTTTTTTTTTAATTATACTTTAAATTCTGGGATACATGTGCAGAATGTGCAGGTTTGTTGCATAGGTATACATGTGCCATGGTGGTTTGCTGCACCTATCAACCCATCATCTACATTAGGTATTTCTCCTAATGCTATCCCTCCCCTTGCCCCTCACCTACCGAAAAGCCCCAGTGTGTGATGTTCCCCTCCCTGTACCCATATGTTCTCACTGTTCAACTCTCACTTATGAGTGAGCATATGCGGTGCTTGGTCTTCTGTTCCTGTGTTAGTTTGCTGAGAATGATGGTTTCCAGCTTCATCCATGTCCCTGCAAAGGGCATGAACTCATTCTTTTTTTTATGGCTGCATAGTGTTCCATGGTGTGTATGTGCCACATTTTCTTTATCCAGTCTAACATTGATGGGCATTTGGGTTGGTTCCAAGTCTTTGCTATTGTGAATAGTCCTGTAGTAAACATACATATGCATGTGTCTTTGGAAATTCTACCACAGGTTCTGTAACCAATTAATTGCATAAGCTGAAATTTGTGACACAAAATCACAAATGCAAGTTTTACCTATCTCCCCAAGCCTTATCTCCAACTCTATGCTTAGATAAAAATTGAGGAAGCTCTATAACTTAAACTTAAAAATCTGCATCTTTGCCTGGCATTTTACTTTGATATTTCATATCTATTGGATCCAGTTGTCACAGTTGAAATTTCAAATTCAATATCGCGTTACCTACCCAGAGCTTGTGTTTCACTTTGAAATTTTTGTTATGAAAAAAAAAAGTTATCCCTGCATTCTTTGGGAAACATGCAAAACTTGAGGAGAAAGGGGCAACAGAAGAAATGAGTGGAGGAAAATTTTTAAAAAATAGAACAGAGTACAATGAGTTGTCATTTTCAGCGTCATACCACAATCATATGGATTACTTTGACTTTTGATTATTGTAAAAATAGACCAAATATATGTATGTGCATGCACACCCACAACCATACACATATATTCTACTTACTCTTATAGAATTAAATAAGAAGCTTAAGTCTTCCATAATTATTTATGTTTTCAATATGAACTATATCAGTGATGTAAAAAAGTGAGCATCAACATACCAGAAAAAACACAAACTTCCACATAAAGAAGTGATAGACTGAAATTTTAAAAAAATGAATGATGTAGCTATTTCTACTTTTATTCTACCTCCACAAAGCAAACTTAAGAATTCATTTAGAGTGTGTTCTACGGATTTTATACCAAAAAACAAACAACAAACAAACAAATTGATACCAGAAAATAGTGTGTGAGGGCCTACTATCCAATAATAATGCTATCAGTATACTGTTACCTGGACATTCACCATGGTGGCTTATTTTCTTTGTGTTAACATAGTGTTATCTGATAGAAAGCAAGGCTTCTAAAGAAATGTAATGCATTCATCTGTTAATCATACAGCCACATCTTAGTGTGCACCAGAGTGCTGCCTGTGTTCCAGAATTTTTTTTTTTTTTTTTTCAAGACAGTCTCACTCTGTCACCCAGGCTAGAGTGCAGTGGTGTCATCTCAGCTCACTGCAACCTCTGCCTCTCAGGTTCACACCATTCTCCTGTCTCAGCCACCAAAGTAGCTGGAATTGAAGGCATGCGCCACCACACCCTGCTAATTTTTGTATTTTTAGTAGAGACGGGGTTTCTCCATATTGGCCAGGCTGGTCTCGAACTTCTGACCTCAGGTGATCTGCACACCTCAGCCTCGCAAAGTGCTGGGATTACAGGCATGAGCCACTGCACCCAGCCAGAATTGTTATATTTTAGATAGCATCCTGTATAGAGAGCTATAGCATTAAGTGTTGAGCACTGCTTAGGATGAAGGTCTAGCAAATTAGGAGTGGAAAAGTACAAGGGATGGATGAGGATGATGAGAGTGGATCTTAAATATTTCTGTATTTAATAGCATCTCAAAATGATTAAGATTAAGCTAAAATACATAATTTCCCCTACAAAACTGTTCTTCCTTCATTCTTCCATCCTTAAGTGGCACTACCAGTTATTCACCAAGTTACTCAAGCCAAAAAATCCGTGAGTCTGCCTAGATTTCTCTCCTTCAGCCTCCACATCAAATTCCACAGCACATCCTATTGTTTGACACCATCTCCGTATAATATCTGAGATCCATAAACATTTGTTGAGTCAATCAGTGAGTTCATTTTGGTCTGACTTAGGCTGTGCCTACATGATGCTAACATACTTAGAAGCAAAGTAAGAAACACAATCAATCACCCAGATATTTTATGCATGGAAGATTAAACCTTGAGACACTTGAGAATGTGTAAATAACTTGATTTCCTACTGAGTAACCTGAAAACATATCAACAGAGATATGCAAGCTTAGATTGTCAAGTTCTCAGAGACTGAGTCTGTGTAAGACTTATTCTTCTCAGTCAATTCTAAGTATAGCACAGTTCATACATTGAGTATTAACTGTAGCTTATTGAGTGTCTGCCATGTGCCAGGCACTTCACTCAAATGTTCTTGAGAGCAGTAAACAAGACACAGCTCTTGCCCTCATGCAGCTTACATTCAGGTGTTTACTTTGTATGATGAAGCAGTTGGAGAAAATAAACACAGTAATAAAAGTAAATAAGTTAATACACAATTATTTGGTTTACTAGAGACTTTATAATTACCCAAGAATTTTGTTAAAATGAAATCCATTAAGAGTTGTTTTATTTGTCTTTAATATGTATCTTCTATGTACCAGGTACTGTCCTTGGTGCTAAACATACAGAAAGAAATGAAGTACCATTCTGCCTTGTAGATGTTCACTAATAAGGGAAATTGTATGTACATAAAGAATCATTTTACAGCCAATAAAAAGAGAAATACACATCCAGGATTAACTAGGTTGAGAAGTCATCTCTTCCTCTTCCTATTTGAATATGAAGAAAAGATTATGAATAACATTAACTATAAACTAATGGATATCTGCCAATCAAAATTGTGGATTAGCATGAGAACCTAATAATCATTTTGCTAATAATAATTATTTACATGTATTAAGCATTCATACACAGTATCAAGTGTTGTTCATATATTATATAACTTGATTCTCATTTATGTCTATGAGGTAGGCATTATTATCCCCAGCTTACATATGAGGGAACTAAATCTAAAAGAACTTAAGTAATACACTGACACTAAACTTACACAATCTTTAAGTGACTGAGCTGGGATTACAAAGATAATTCAAGCATTTTCCCCACAGTAGGGTCACCTGAGATGGTCTTCAAAGAAGAAGTAATTTTAGACATTCAGAGATTGAAAGGAAAGGCATTCCAGGTATAGCAAATAGTTTTACTTCTAACTACAACTGTGTGTGGGCCTGGCCCAGAAGAATGGTAGTCAAATCTTTGGTCATCAGTGCTGAAATCAAAACCATGTGTATTTACCTACATGATTATAAGCCCCTGTTCAACAAAGAAGAGAAATACACACATGATTTTAGATAGATTTTGATAGATATTATAGTTTTTATTGAAATTGGCTTTGGATTTCCAATTCTTGTCCTAGGTTTACCCAAAGCCAAGACTGAAAAGAAATGACATCGAGGTAAGAAGGAGTAAACACTCTGAAAAAGAATTAACCAGAAAACAATGGTAATACATTTGGCGAGGAAACACAAAGAAAGCTCCACTTTGCTAAAGAGACTTAAAAGTAAAAATATGTTCCCACAAGGCATAGCATGAAATTGACAAGATTTTACTCAAGATTATGAAATAGCTCATAACCACAATATCAACACTCAGAAATACATTGTTGAATCATCTGCCCGTCTCTTAGGAAAAAACAAACAGGCTAGGCTTGGTACATCAGGAAGAAAATCCACAAATAATAGAGAAGAATTCAGACAGACCACTTATGGCTAAGGCAAAGCTCATTGACCTTATACAGAAAATCATGACACATGCACAAAATTTCGGTACCTTAAAAGATTAAGATTTTCACATGGGAATGGAGTGTTCTATAGTTAATTACTCATACATTTAGAGTTTCTACATCATAACATTCTTGTAATTGGGTGAGACTCATTTTCATAGGTAATCTGATCAACAATTTTGGCCAAAACTCAGATGATTATTTTCTTTTCAAAGAGACCATTACCACATCTTCCAAGAAGGAGTTGCCCAACATCTCAGAAACAAATACAGATTAAGTTGCAGACACCTTCCAAACATCCATGTAAATCATGGAATTCAGTATTGGTTCCCTATAATGTGAATTTTCATCCTCTGAAAACGTAACAGACAAAAATCTTCTGTTCACGTACATAATACCTTGCTCTCTCCTACCCAAGGGAAGAGGGTCAACTTACCTGATTGGTGAGCCTGGCAGACAAATAGGAATATGTCTAGCTCAGCAGCTTTTACCCTTCTATTGTGAAATTTATCTATTCCTGGAACTAGTGAATTTGGTTCTGGACTTTACACCAGAATGTAAGAACCCATGGGTTATGGCTCATCTGCTAGAGTATTTTATTTCTGTGATTACAATATTGGAGTTTCTGTACTAAATTTAAGGTGCTGCTTCTCCTTGTCTTCTCTGCAGAACTCAACTCCTTCTACTGGGTTAACTCTATGTCTAGAATTAAGGAGGTAACAATGGAAGGCTCCATCTTCTTCATGAATCCAAGGAGCATTCTATGACTTAGTTTTACCAATTATAGAGCTAACATTTATAAATCTCTATCTCTGTGACTCTTATATGTTTTAATTAATTTGTTCCAAACACAAAATGAGTAGTCAGAACCATAAATAATTATCACTCCCCTAACCCCTAAAATAGTTATCCAATACAAAGATTCATAGATAAGCCTAGCAACTTTAAAAATCAGGCAATAGGAAATAAGTGCCCCTTGGGTTTTGCCACTTATTCTGGACTCTTATTTTGGCGCCACCTCTTAAAATCACTATAATCTCAAGCAAAGACTCACTCCCCTGTAGTTTTTTTCCTCATCTCTACAAGTGGGATAATAATAGCCCCTACATCAGAAGTTATCATGGAGCTTAGTTGAGCTAAGTACAGTGGCTGACACATAATACATACTGTAAATCTGTTATTAATATTAAGAAAATGTGTTTCCGTTACCTGAATAAACAAAAATTCATCATTAGTCTCAGGACTGAAAGAGGTAAAGAACAGGTACTAGAAGCACATTGAAGGAAAACAAGAGTCAATTTCTTAATTGAACTCAATAATTCACATATAGACCATTAAGAGGACTACATTCACACCAGAAGAAATGTACTTATTTTCAAAGAAAATTTGAGTTATTTTAGACCCGTTGATCTAAGCACAGTCTAATATTAAATCAAAAGACTTCATTAAATAAAACAAGTGGAATTTATTAATTCATCGTATAATTATTGTGTCTCTCTAAAGTGCCAGTTACTGTTTTAGTTGCTGAGGATACAGCTGTGAACATGACAAATATGAGTGTAAACACACACAAAGTTAATTGCTTGTTAATGAGCTATTCCCAGTACAATACAATATGCTTTATCTAATGTCATTCTTATCCATCAGACTCTAAAATTGCCTCTAGCTTGTAACAAAAATGTGTTTATACAGATCTGTTCCTGCCCCTCCACTACCACCAAGGAAACATTTTCCAAGGCCATGTATTTTTCCTAGCAGTTATTTAATGGTTACAACTAACTGGGGCATATCACTAAAACTACTGTGCATATATGGATTTTTTTTTTTTTTTTTTTTTTTTTTGCTTACTTCAGACACGCAGCCCTTTTATTATTCCAGCAAAACTTTTATTATAATTAGCATGACTAATTAAATTTCAAGGAACAGTAGGCTTTCTTTTTCAAGTTCCTAAGATGACAGCATCCTACATCCACTGAGGAAAGAATCATCAGAAGCCAAATTCTGCTACCCAACTTGCCTTGCTCTGGTATAATTATTCCAGCTGTGAGTATTTTTTAAAAAAGGACTTTAAAGGGGAATAGACATAAGGAAGCTCCTGGGCCTATTATCTGGAGACATAAATATCTTAATCTTAATATCTGTTTTGTGTAACAAACTATTCTAATACTTAGTCATTAACACAAAATAGTATTATTTTCTCCCATAGTTGTGAGATTGATCTCATCTGGACCACTTGTGCAGTTGCAGTCAGGGGTAACCTGAGGCTGCAAGAATCAGAAGTCTTAACTGAGTTAGACATCCAGCCATTCACTTAACTGGAAATTAAGGCTGGTTATTGGCTGGCAGCTCACCTGAGGATGCAGACTAGCTTGCCAACACATGGTTTCTCCATTTGACTTGCACTTCTCATAAAACAGTGGCTTGGTTCCCATGGCAAGCATTCCAAGTGATCCAGAAAGAAGACACAAGACTTCTTAAGATATAACCTTGTAAGTCTCGAAAGTCACTTCTGTGGCATTATATTGGTTAACAAAGTTGCTAATTTCATCCCAGTTTCAGGAGTACAGGAGAAGTAGTATGTGCGGATAGAGGAGAAAAAAAAATAATGGTGGCCATCTCTAGACGTTATCTACCACAGCCATGCTCTGGCCATTACAATTCATATCCAAATATGTAAATCACACTTACTTTACTCCCAAGACCTCCAAGGCTTCATCAACTCAAAGTCGAGGATGATGTCATCTAAATCAGATTCGAGTTTAGGTGAGACTCATGAGTGTAGCTCCTTGGTTTCAGCAACTTGAATACAGTTCCTCTCAAAATCTGTGAACTAAAAAGACAAATTATTTCCTATGTATCTATCCAGTGGTGATAAGATAAATACTATAAACATATTCATTCAAATTCAGTGGTGGGAGGGGTGTTGAAAGCACATAGAAGTCACTACTTCATAGCAATTCTGAAATCCAGCTAGGCATATATCACCATTTCTTTGATGATGATGCAGCCCTGCTGCCTGGGACTTTGTGAATGTTGACCTTTTACTCTGTCATCCTTCCTTTTTTTAAACAAATGCCTTGTGTTTTCAGTTGAATAGGTTTTACAGCTTTCTTCTTATCCTAGAAAAGTTTGGAGTCCTGAGAGCTCTTTTCATTTTGAATTGTCATTGTCCTTTTTAAGTTCAATCCAATAGAACTTCAACAATATGGTTCTCTTACAAAATGTGTGGATCTCCTATGAATCCTCTAATTTATTTCAACAGACAAAAGTTACACCCACAAATCTCTTTGAAACTTTACCCTCTCTGAACTGGGTTGAGAACTAGGTTGTTGAGGGTAAATGCCCTTTATGATGTGTCTAATTGAAGAGGGTCTCTGAGGCATACCCTTAAAACTTTCTGAAGTCTAAGTAAAAGATCTTGCAACTATGCCCATAAGTTAATCTTTGCTTTCGAGTCATTTCTTATTTTAAGAACCTTTTACTCTGTAAAAAGGCTGGGAATAGAAACAGTTGTATTTTAAAACCCATAAAGCCATGGTTCGTTTATACTTTCCCTAAATTCTACTTGAAAACCAAACAGTTCCTTTTTTTAGTCCATTTCTCTCTAGCTTTACCTTATCATATGTGCCTGAAAGCAACCTGAAGCTATACCTTCAATAGTCTGTCTGAAAATCACCTTAACAAAATTCACCAGTTCGTTAGGTATGTTTCTATTTTCCATGCTACTTTAGAGGACAGTGTTGCCACACTTTCTGCTACACTATAACACAGTTCTTTCTTCTCAATTTTCTAATAACAAGTTCTTTGCTGTCTTGAAACCTTCACTTATGGGCTCCTCAAGGCTCTCCAAGCTTCTTCCAGCCAGCTGGTTCCAAAGCTAATGCCCGTATGACTTAGGTTTCTGTTACAGCAGTATCCTGTTTTCAGTATAGCTTCTGTTGTGGCTAACAATTAACACATAATAAATGTCTCATAACTTAGTAATTTAAAATATATGACTGTCTCTCATGGTTCTGTCAGTCGAATGGCCTCAGTTGGGCAGAAGCTGCAAGGATGCTTATGACCTTGGACTTAAAATCGAAGTATTAATTCCTTCTCACCTGATTGCTCAACAAAGTCACTAAAACCAGCACAGGACTGGAACAGTGGCTCATACCTCTAATCTCAATCCTAGGAGGCCAAAGTGGGAGGATTGCTTGAGTCCAGGAGTTCCAGACAAGCCTGGGCAACATAGGAAGACCCTGTCCCTACAAAAAATAAATTTAAACAAAATAGCCAAGCATGGTGACACACACCTATAGTCCTAGCTACTCTGGAGGCTGAGGCAGGAGGATCATTTGATCCCAGGAGTTTGAACTTGGAGCAAGACCTTGTCAGGTAAAAAGAAAAACAAGCCCAGATTCAAGGGGAGAAACTAGGTCCCACCTCTTAAGGTAAGAAGCAGAAAATACATACAGATAGAGAAGAGATTGATGACAACTGTATTTGTGGATCATCTACAACAAAATTCCTTTATTATAAACACATTTTATAGTATAACAAACGGAACATAGAAACTAACTGTGGAATTTTTAAAACCACTACAATCAAATCATATGTATTATATTGTTTTAATCTGTTTCCCCAAGCTCTGTTATTTTCCTTCCCTTGCTCACTCATTGTTTTACAAATGCTGTTTTGTAATACTCCTAACCAGATCATCAGACAATAGAGGTAGAAATTTGTCTTGTAGTGTTTTGCATCTCTGGCACCTAGCAACCCTCTAGATGTAGTCATTCTTCAAAATGTACTCAGTAATTGCATGTTCAAGCAATAATTAAAATTTCCTAGTTTTATATATAATGTTATAAAACATTTTCAGGTATATTAGATCATATATATATATATAATATATATAATGATTGATATCCATAGCAACAACCTGCAGCTCCCAATTCTTTTGCCAAATAGAGGTGAAAAATTCAGCATTGGAGAATATTGGAGCAGCAATGGAACTTAGGCTTGTCCTGAGCTCTGTTACTGCTCATAGCACTGTCTTCTTCCCCAATTTCTTCTAGTTGATTTCACTCCCTAAAGTTGGGTACATACATTGCTTTGTGACATGATACTCTAAACTTGTGAAAGCTATAAAGCACAATCAGAATAAGAAAATGAGGATTCCTTTACACAGTCCTTTTCCAAAGAGTGACCACTGCCCATTTTCCTCAGCAATATAAAACCAGGAGTTATCATAGGGAAATTGCTTCTTAGGGATCCCTTTCACAACAAAAGAAATGAATATTAAGTTTCTGCTTTAAATTTTTATGTATACATGACTGTATCCACACAATCCCCCACTGGTGTTTTTAAAAGAGCAGCTCTAGATGAGTCAATACAACAGGGACAGAAGAAGGCATGCCATTTTCAAAGCTGAACTATCAAAGTAATGGGTTTTGCATCAGCCTAATATTAGAGTTCACCATCACCTCTCTGCCCAATTTCCTGTCACTAGATGACTGTTCTGTGCCTCATCAACAGCAGCTGCTGTACAGCACCATGGTATTCTTAACCTTTGCTAATTATTTTCTGCAAGACATTGTCCCATTTTCAATTTTTTCCTTGTCAGCCACAGCCAGTGCAGGGGTGGATACGATTGATAGGCTTCTTTGGAAGCAGAATGAAGTAAGCAAAGCTGTAACTAGATGATCTTCCTAGTGGAAAAGATAGCTCCTCACCAGAACAAAGATGGTTTTTCAATGTAAATACTTTTTCTGCCATTTGTATGACTTACTAAACACATGGTGATAGAAGTCTGGAAATTCATTCATTATCATTTACCCAATCACATGTTGGTGCTAAAGATAACACATGTCTCTTCTTCTAAGTTCCAGGTATTTCTACATTTCCTTAGGCCCCAAATTTGTAATGCTTCTCCTTGATGCTCTTTACAATCTTAGAATGTATCTAGATAGATAGACAGGTAGATGATAGATAGATATAGATAGATAGATATACATACACTTGTGTGTACGTGTGGGTATGTGTGTGAGTGCATGTGTGTGTGTGTGTGTGTGCTTGAGAGAGACAGTGGGATGTATATGTATCTTTTTGTAGGACTTCAAGGGACCACAGCTGTCTATTTGTGATATTAAGAATATTAAGCTGTACATAAGTGAAAAGGTCTTTGACCTTTAAGTAATAGAAAATCCAATTCGAACTGGCATAAACATCCTGAAAAAGCATTAGCTCACAGAACTGGAAGTCCCAAAGTTAGATGACTTGTTTTGCAAACTTAACACAAAGGCTCTGCCAACTTCCATGTGTAGTCTTTATTGTCAAGCTGATAAAACGTCCTCAGCTGTTCCAGACCTCACATTCTGACAACATCCATGTAAAGGAAGGTCATTTCTTCCTGTAACTCCTCCTTTAAGAGCAAATAAACTTCTTGAAAGCTCCAGCTACCTTTCTCATAAGTCTCACTGGCTTGAATGGGGTTATGGGTCCATCTTAAACATATCCCAAGGAAAGTATTCAGGCAACCCAAGGAATGTCATGTGATAGTTGGCTTAGCCCTGCATTCCTGAACCAGTCATTGGAAACAGAAGATGAGATTATCCTAGATCACTCAGATTCACCTATAAAGCTGGGCAAGGGTTGGCTTCTCCTCAGACATGAGAACTGAAATCAAACCAACATTTTATGATCGAGAAGAAAGGAGAATAAAGTCAACATAAGTAACAAGTCTACCAGAGCTTGATTTGGCTAAAAACTGATTTGCAATGGATTTCATAAAAACATCCATTCAATCACAGAAACAGTGGACATATGTCTATTTTCTCATTAAAAATGGTTGGACCCCAGCCAAGTAGGTCTGTACTGGAGACGGTTTCAGACTTGATCAGGAAGCTAGTTTATTGAAGCTTTAAATAAAGGGTGGATGGGGGCCAGGGAGGGCAGAAGAGAGAAGGAAAGGGAGGAACCCCAAAGGCAAGACCAAAGAAGTCAAAGACCAGGGGGAAAAAAGACAAATTTTTTTTAAATTAGATATATCCAGAAATGGAATGGCAGAGTGAAACACAGCTGGGAGTGAAAACAAACTATCCAGGACTACATCCCCTCACAGGACTGGGATGTCTTCCTACAGCTTGTTCCTTCTTGGTCCTTGCTTTTAATGTATGTGAAATTCAAGGTAGGTCAGACAGTTTCGCTGTGAGCAACTCCTCCTATGCCTCCTCACCCTGTCCATTTCAGGACCCAAGATAGAATGCAGAGCGCTAGGCTTCCTTGGGGTCCACAATGTGCCTAACTGAATTCAGCTCCAGATAATGAGACTCATTATACAATAATTAAAATTCACCACTAAGCAGCTTTTTGGCTAAGACATTGAAATGCAAATACATTAATAACTTCATTCATACCAAGCCTTTACTAGATATCTGCCATATGTAAGATGCTTTGCTGGGCACTAGAGATCACTTGGCAGTCATAGGAGTGTGCTCTTCAGGTTCTCCTCAAAAGAGAACCTGGTGCGAGGACAGGAGTGAGTGGACAGTGTCTAACTACTGTGCTCTCTGATCCACTGTGGTGTTCATGCTGAGGACATGCCGTCACTGAGCTGCCCCCAACCAGTGACCAAGTACAGCAGGGGTACCACAGTCAAGCCATTCCCACCCAGTGTGGGACTCCTCTAACTGGTGATCTTTTCTCTGGAGCTTGCCATCAGCCTGGCTGAGACTTTCTCAAAGGCACCTTGTAGCACGAGAATCTTTCTACTCAATCTCCCTTCCTTTCCTCTCTTCCCTCACAGGAGTCAGACCTGCCTCACAGTCAGAGGCTCTCTCCAACAACTCTGGTTGCTTCTCCCCTTTATCCTTCACAGGTGTTTCTAACTCTATGTTGGTGTCTATTTCCCAGAGGATCTGAACTGACACAGATCATAAGAGGTGTTAAGATGTGCTCTTCAAGCCCTTAGCATCTATAGATGTTAAATCATAAGAGCTTGAAGAACCTTGATGCTATTTAGCTCAATCTCCTTATTTATTCAGCATCTTTTCTACAGCATTGTCAAAAATGTAAGCAGCAACTGTTTGAGCACTTCTGAGGACTGGAATTTCCACAATAAGTAGGACAGTCCACTCTGTGCCTGCGCAACTTAGCTTCCCCACTCGTTAAACTGCCTCCTTGTTACTTCTCCCCACCGTGATTAGTTTTGTCCCCTAGGACCACTCATAGTGGGCTTATGTTTTCTTCACATAGTGACCATGAAGGGCAGATGCCTACTTAACCTTCAAATGCAATATACTTGGTTCTTCCCACGGTTATCCATTTGATATGATTGGCAGAGTCATAATCATTATGCTTGTTCTTCTTTTGACACACCCAATTTCTCTATGCCTCTCTGAAAGCGTATCACCCACAGCTGCAAATAATCATTGTTTGTGTATTCTGCAAAATCCACTGTTACTCTAAGTACCACAAGTGCAGATAGCAAATCCCTGCTCTTTACCACACAGTTAATTCATGATAGAAACTCAATGTATGTTTATTGAATGAAGGAGCTTATTGAGGAGTTTATTGAGCAGAAGTAATTGAAAATGATACAATGCAGGTTCTTTTGGTTTAGTCAAGATGAACCCTCCACATTCTGTCTGAACATAAACTCTCTTTGTGGTAGGAGACTTTCTATCTCCTACTTGGCTGAAGGGTACAATAATCTGAAGAAATTCCTATC
Source organism: Piliocolobus tephrosceles (assembly GCF_002776525.5). Lineage (NCBI taxonomy): Eukaryota > Metazoa > Chordata > Mammalia > Primates > Cercopithecidae > Piliocolobus > Piliocolobus tephrosceles. Next base: position 125,951,322 of record NC_045440.1, read on the forward strand.
CTTCTAATTAAAGAGACAGAAAGAATAAAGGCAAGATATTAGAATCATTGAGGGCAAGCAAGCCTGATTACTAGTAAATATACCTCAGAAAATATTCTGAAATCCTACCAGTTTTGAGAATCTTTATTCCCTCTGAGTGTAGACTGAGTAGAATATGTAATTAAAAAGGAAAAATATTTAATCTTAACTTCTCTGGATGTTTTCAGGATATTTCATTTCTATTTCTTTCTGGGAAAACAATCATCAGAACATCACTTTTCTTGTTCACCAGGACACTTTTATATTGTTAAGAGTGAATTATATGGGGGGATTTTTTTGCCATCTTTTGCACATGCACAATATACTTGTACAGTATTCTATGGTAAGCTACACCAGACAACCTGACTAGGTTGTTAAGTGGAAGAGTAAATAGGGATTTTTTTTTTTCCATGAGGTACAGGGTGAGCCTAAAGTTAGTTTAATTAGCATTCTTTTTATTCTTTTATTTTAGATTTAGGGGTATATATGCAGGTTCATTGTATGGGTAAATTGAATGTTACAGGGTTTTAGTGTTCAGATTATTTTGCCACCTATGTAATAAGCATAGTACCCAATAAGCAGTTTTTTGATGCTCACCCTACTCCCTCCCTCCACTCTCAAGTAGGCCTCAGTGTCTGTTGTTCCCCTCCTGGTGTTTATGAGTTCTCATCATTTAGCTCCCACTTATAAGTGAGAATATGTGGTATTTGGTTTTCTGTTCCTGTGTTAATTTGCTTAGGATAATGCCTCCAGCTCCATCCATGTTGCTGCAAATAATATGATCTCATTCGTTTTTATGACTATGTAGCATTCCGTGGTGCATGGTACCACATTTTCTTTATCCACTCTCCCATTGATGGGCATTTAGGCTGATTCCCTGTCTTTGCTATTGTGAATAGTGCTGCGATGACCCTATGCACGCATGAGTCTTTATGGTAGAACAATTTATATGCCTTTAGGTACATACACAATAATAGGACTGCTAGGTCAAATGGTAATTCTGCTTTGAGTTTTCTGAGAAATCACCAAACTCTTTTTCCACAGTGACTGAAGTAATTTTTACATTCCCACCAGCAGTGTATAAGCATTCCCTTTTCTCTGCAACCTCTCCAGCATCTGGTATTTTTTGACTTTTTAATAATAGCCATTCTGAGTGGTGTGAGATAATATGTTTTTGTGGTTTTGATTTGCATTTCTCTAATAATTAGTCATGTTGAGCATTTTTGCATATGCTTATTGTCTTCATGTATATCTTTATTTGAAAAGTGCCTGTTCATGTCCTTTACCCTCTTTTGAATGGGGTTGTGTGTTTCTTGCTTGTTGGTGTGTTTAAGTTTCTTATAGATTCTGGATATTAAACCTTTGTCAGATGCATAGTTTGCAAATGGGAGAAAATATCTAGTTTCTTTTGCTCTGGAGAAACTTTCCAGTTTAATTAGGTCCCATTTGTCAATTTTTGTTTTTGTTACAATTGCTTTTCACATCTTTGTCATAAAATCTTTGACAAGTCCTATGTCCAGAACAGTATTTCCTAGGTTATCTTCCAAGATTTCTATAGTTTTAGGTTTTACATGTAAGTCTTTCATTCATCTTGGGTTTATTTTTGTATATAGTATAAGGAAGGGGTCCAGTTTCAATCATCTGCATATGGCCAACCAGTTATCCCAGCACTATTTATTGAATATGGAGTTCTTTACCCATTGCTTGTTTTTGTCAACTTAGTTGAAGATTATTTTATTGTAGATGAGCAATTCGAGTTTTCTATTCTGTTCCATTGGCCTGTGTGTCTGTTTTTGTACCAGTACTTTGCTGTTTGGATTACTGAAGCCCTGTAGCATTGTGTGAAGCTGAGTAATACGATGCCTCCAGCTTTGTTGTTTTTGCTTAGGGTTGCCTTGGCTATGTGAGCTTTTATTTGGTTCTATATAAATTTTTAAATATTTTTTCTAATTCTGTGAAGAATGTCATTGGTAATTTGGTAGCAACAGCATTGAATCAGTAAATTGCTTTGGGCAATACGGCCATTTTAACAATATTGATTCTTCCCATCCATGAGCATGAAATGTTTTTCTGTTTGTTTGTGTCATCTCTGATTTCTTTGAGCAGTGTTTTGTAATTGTTGTTGTAGTGATCTTTCACCTCTCTGGTTAGCTGTATTCCTAGGGATTTTATTCTTTATGCGGCAGTTGTGAATGAGATTGTGTTCTTGATTTGGCTCTAAGCTTGGATGTTGTTGGTGTATAGGAATTCTACCGATTTTTGTACCTTGATTTTGTATCATGAGACTTTGCTGAAGTTATTTATCAGAACAAGGAGCTTTTGGGCCAATATTATGGGGGCTTTCTATGTATAGGATCATGTCATCTGCAAACAGATAGTTTGACTTCTCTCTTCCTATTTTGATGGCTTTTCTTTCTTTCTTTTGCTTGATTGCTCTGTCTAGAACTTCCAGTAGTTGTTGAATGGAAGTGGTAAGAGAGAGCATCCCTGTCTCGCTCTGGTTTTCAAGAGGAATACTTCCAGCTTTTTCCCATTCAGTACGATGTTGGCTGTGGGTTTGTCATAGATGGCTTTTATTATTTTAAAGTATGATCCTTCATTGCCTAGTTTGTTGAGGGTTTTTAATATGAAGGAATGTTGAATTTTATCGAAAGCCTTTTCTGCATCTATTAAGATGATCATGTGGTTTTTGTTTTTAGTTCTGTTTATGTGATGAATCACATCTGTTGATTTGCATATGTTGAACCAATCTTGCATCCTGGAGATAAAGCCTACTTTATCATGGTGGATTAGCATTTTGATAATGCTGCTGGATTCAGTTTGCTAGTATTTTGTTGAGAATTTTTGTGCCTATGTTCATTGATGATATTGGCTTGAAGATTTATTTTTTGTTGTGTTTGTGCCAGGTTTTTGGTATCAGGATGATGCTGGTCTCATAGAATGGGTTAGAAGGGAGTCCCTCCTCCTCATTTTTTTTGGAATAGTTTCAGTAAAATGGTATCAGCTCTTCTCTACATCTGGCAGAATGTAGCTGTGAATTCATCAGGTCATGGACTTTTTCTTGTTGGTAGGCTTTTTATTAATGATTCAATTTTGGAGCTCCTTATTGGTCTGTTCAGGGATTCAATTTATTCCTGGTTCAATCTTCAGAGGTCATGGTAACTCCAAAACCAAAGTACCTTCTTACCTGCAAACAACCACACTAGGTCCCCAGCAATGGTTCTTAATCAGGCTGAAATGATTGAAATAAAAGAAATAGAATTCAGAATGTGAAAGGAAGGAAGATAACCGAGATTCAGGAGACAGTTGAAACCCAATCTAAGGATTCTAAGAAATACAATAAAATGACACAGGAGATGAAAGGCAAAGAACCAAACTGATCAAATAGAGCTGAAAAACTTACTTCAAGAATTTCAGAATACAGTCACAAGTGTCAACTGCAGAATCAACCAAGCTGAGGAAAGGGTCTCAGAATTTAAAGACTGACTCTCCAAAATAACTCAATCTGACAAAAATTTTTTTAAAAGTAATAAACAAAATCTCCAAGAAATACAAGATTATGTAAAGAGCTCAAATCTAATTAATATTCTCTATAATGCATTTTAGTATCTTCTGGGGGGCAAAAGCTAAACTTTCCAATGGCCATAGAAGACTAAAAGTATATATGCGGTAAACCACCCCAATAAAAATAAGACTGCAATTGCAGTGATTCAGTGCAGGCCCTTTCCCCAAGTGAACAGCTACTCAGCCCAAATGGCTAAAAATACAAATTGTTGGAAAGTGTTGAAAGAAGGAAACCTTTATTTTCTTATGCTCCTATTTGTTACAAATGAAAGTATACTCAAATAAACCTTTTGGTTCCTCTATCCATCTATTTTTCCATCTCTTCAGTGTAACAGAAGCAATCAATGTGATTTCTGAGACTCTAACCACCTTGACACTGGTGAGCAAAGTTTCTCTAACTCAAGTGCAAAGCAACTCCCAATCCTTGTCTTTGGTTCTGCATGACTCCTTAGATCTTTACGAAGTCCAGAGGTGATGATACTTCCAGAATCCAGGTAGTAAAAACACAGGACTATTGTGTCTATATCTGTGACACTCCTAGGCCTGGTTTTCTGCAATTCAGTAAAGAAAAAGAATAGTATGTCCTATACTATCATCCACATTCTTCAACAGAGCTTACCACAGTCATAAATTTGGAAGTATTTTGGCACTGACTGGCCATTAATTAAAATAACATTTTGACCACTATTGCTGCAAGCCCTTTTTATGCATACTTTATTAGCTAGAACCTGGAGGGTAAGAAACCTGAATTACTTATTTTAATAAGTTAATTGACTCAATAAGTGACAATATTCATTCCCTAGCTGTTTTGGAAATAGAAAATTTAGAATAACATTTCCTAAACTGTGGCACACAAAGTATTATTAATAATTCCAAAAGAGAGCAATATGTGCTGTTTTTAAAAATAAAATCTATAGTCAAATATGTTTGGGAAATGAGAGTTAAAGTTAAGCAGGTTTTTTTTTTTTTTTCTATAGCTTTTGATATCTAAAGCCCACTACAAATATCCAAGATAGAGGTGCAGTTTGTAATAGTTCCCATAATTATTTGCTCATGAAACTTGTTTGTTTTAAGCAGAGAATATTGAAGAGAGACCCTCACAGAATTTTCCTTACTTTGGAAAATTCTGATTTGGAGTATTTCTACAGAGCAAGCACCGTTTCTTAAATAAAAAATTTAAAAATTAAATTTAAAAAAACTCAGTAAGAACCTACTATATGCTGGGCATTGTATGTGACAATGAAAAAAAAAGTTGAAATAAGAGGAAGGAAGTATCTGCTTTCTAAGAGCTTATGTCTTCATGGAGAGGTAAGACCCAGAGAACACAAGGCAGAAAACCAATCAAGGGTTTAATGCATCAGACCTGATATGAAAAGTAACTCTGAGTTAAGGCTGTAGGAGAAAAAGAGGAGTAGCATGGGAGGAATTTATAAGAATCAAAAGATGTTTCTGGAATGTATATTCCATGCAAGACAATGTGTTAGATATATGACATATTACATTTCATATGAAAGTTCAAAAAGAACCTTACCAGAATGTGACTATCCTTTAAACAGACTTCTCTTGAAGTGACTGCAGATTAAATTGGTAGGATAAAGGAAAAGAATAAAATCAGAAATACAATGTTACAGGATAGTCAAGGCTGATCCCAATGTTTGCAGCAAGAGCTGCATTGCTGTGAATTTTAGTTTTAGCTAAAATCCACAGCAGTGAAGAGCTCATCATACCTCACAGATGAACATGATTCATACAGTGGAAGTATGGAAAGATAAAGTTGTAAAGCCACAAAGAGGGAGCTTTACTGCCAACTTTGAAGCTAGGCAGAAGGGACATTTAATTGGGAGAGATTTTTTAAAAATAAAGATGAAAGCATTTTGAACCAAGAAGTATTTGAGACATCTTCTACAAAAATAAATTAATTCCACATTACAAAAAGTGATTTTTGGAACTGCCAGCCAGAGAAATCAGGCAAGAAAGAGAAATAAAAAAAATATCCAAATAGAAAAAGAAGAAGTAAAACAACCTCTCTTCACTGATTGTATAATTCTATACCTAGAAAACCGTTAAGACCCAACCACAAGGCTCCTGGAACTGACAAATGACTTCAGTGAAGTTCCAGGTTACAAAATCAGTGTCTAAAAATTAGCAGCATTTCTATACACCAATAATGTTCAAGTTGAGAGCTAAATCAAGAATACAATCCCATTTACAATAGCAACACACACACACACACACACACACACACACAGAGAGAGAGAGAAATACCTAGAAGTATATGAAAGCAAGGAAGTGAAAGATCTCTACAAGTAGAACTACAAAACATTGCAGAAAGAAATCGTAGATGACACAGATAAACAGAAAAACATTACATGACGTTTTTGGATTGGAAGGATCAATATTGTTAACATGGCCATGCTACCCAAAGTGATTTACAGATTCAATGGTATTACTATAGATCTACTAATGTCATTTTTTGCAGAACTAGAAAAACTATCCTGAAATTCATACGGAATCAAAAAAGAGCCCAAATAGCCAAAGCAAGTCTAAGCAAAAAGCAGAGCTAGCAGTATCACATTACCCAACTTCAAACTACACTACAAGGCTATGGTAAGCAAAACAACATGGTACAAAATCAGACACATAGATCAATGTAACAGAATAAAGAAACTAGAAATAAAGCCACACACCTACAGCCATCTGATCTTCAACAAAATAAGCAATAGGGAAAGGACTTCCTATTCAATAAATGCTGCTGGGATAACTGGACAGCCACATGCAGAAGAATGAAACTGGACCCCTTCTTTTCACCATAAACAAAAATAAACTCTAGATAGATTAAATATTTAAATGTAAGACCTCAGACTACAAGAATCCTGGAAGAAACCCTAGGAAACAACATTCTGGACATCAGCCTTGGAAAAGAACGTATGACTAAGTCCTCAAAATCAATTGAGACAAAAACAAAAATTGACAAATGGGACCTAATTAAACTATGGAGCTTCTGCACAGGAAAAGAAACTATCAACAGAGTAAACAGACAACCTACAGAATGGGAGAAAATGTTCACAAGCCATGCATTTGACAAAGGTCTAATATCCGGAATTGATAAAGAACTTAAACAAATTAACAAGCAAAAAACAACCCCATTAAAAAAAATGGGCAAAAGACATGAACAGACATTTATCAAAGGAAGACATACAAGCAGCCAACAAACATATGAAAACATGGTCAACATCATTAATCACTAGGAGACATGCAAATCAAAACCACAATGAGATACCATCTCACACCAGTCAGAATGGCTATTACTATAAAGACAAAAAACAATGGATGCTGGTGAGATTGAAGAGAAAAGGGAATGCTTCATCACTGATGATGGGAATGTAAATTAGTTCAGCCACTGTGGAAAGCAGTTTGGAGATTTCTCGAAAACCTTAGAACTACCATTTGACCCAGCAATCCCATTACTGGATATATATCCAAAAGAAAATAAATCATTCTATCAAAAAGACACATGCATGCATATGTGTATTTCCACACTATTCATAATAGCAAAGACATGGAATCAACCTAAATGCTCATCAATGACAGATTGTATAAAGAAAATGCAGTACCCATACACCATGGAATACTATGCAGCTGTAAAAAGGAATGAAATCATGTCCTCTGCAGGAACATGGATGCAGCTGGAGACTGTTATCTTAGGTGAACAGGAAACCAAATACCAAATATTCTCACTTATAAGTGAAAACATGGGAGCTAAACATTCGATACTCATGGACACAAAAAGAATAGATACTAGGGACTAGAGGAAGGATGGAGAGAGGCAAGGGTTGAAAAACTAACTATTGGGTACTATGCTCAGTATCTCAGTGACCGGATCATTCATACCCCAAACCTCAGCATCACACAATATAACAGGTAACAAACCTGCCCATATACCCATGAATCTAAAATAAAAGTTGAAAAGTGTCTTTTAAAACAAAATTATCCCATAGAAGTAGCAAAAACTGTAGAAGGCATTCATGGGCACAGAGCATTTCATTGAGACCTCTGCAGCCCTGAGAGTTGTACACCCAAGGCATTCACTGTGCATGGGTTTGTGCAGTAGCGATTCAGATGCAAATAATTAGGTGAGTATAAATATGTTGCAGAACTTAGATAAGGTAGAAATTTGGAAAGATTGAACTTTTAAGTGACTGCAGATGAAGAAAAAGAAAACTCTGCAATTAATGTATCGCCAGCTCCAAAACAAAAGTGCCCAGTCTTGCATAAATCTCATCATGAACACGAATGGGGCAACCTAAGAAATGGAGTTATAGACAGAGACTAAGGAAATGAAAAGGAAGGGGACCCAAACTAGATGTGTGACCAATGCTCCCAGCAAAGGGCTTCAGCCAAAAAGAAGTACAGTTGGCCCTCCATATCCAAGCTTCTGCAATGACAATTTCAACCAACTGTGGATTGAAAATGTTTGGGGGAAAAAATAATAGAACAATACAAAGTAATATTAATTTTTAAAAATACAGTATAATGACTATTTACATAGTATTGTATTAGATATTATAAGTAATCTCCAGATGATTTAAAGTATATGGGAGGATTCACATAGGTTTTATGCAAATATGATGCCATTTTATATAAGGGACTTATGTACCCATAAATTTTGGTATTGGGGGCATCCAGGAATCAATCCCCTGTGGATACTGTGGGATGATTGTAAGGACTTCCACAGGCCTCATGAAATAGAGCAGGAAGTACCATAGCTGTCTTTCATTCAAGGGTTACAATAAGACACACATACAGCCTATTGAAAGTAAATTCAAGATTTTACAACAGATGCACTTCAGACTGATCCAAACCAGATTTACACAGTTGATTGCAACTGCCAAGGACAATCATTCTATCGACATGACTGTGTCCATTCTGGAAGTGCTTCAAGTTTGTCCATCTTTCCTCTTCCCCAGTAAATGTTTTTATGTGGAACGCTTAATTTTTCTTCTCTACTTTTCAGGCAACAAACCCCATCTTTGGTAAATTAACACATGACAATTTTCCAACTTCGGTATTTCTTTATAGGGTCTATGCAGGGAGAGAAGCAGAACAAATTTATCTCCCTTCTTCTTACAGCCTTGTCTCATGGTTCTGATCCAAATTCATTCCTCCCTTCCACAACTCCTTTTGCAATAAGTGTATATATACCACAAATTGTTACTCCTTTGTATGCGGTAAATCAGATTGTTCTTCTCCACTGCTCAAAACCTTCCCATGGCTTCCTTCTCATGCTAAATAAAAACAAAAGGAAAAACTATCTGAACTCCCTACTATAGCATTATAGACCCATAGGAATGCCCTCTCTGACCTCAGTCTTTCCTGGCCTGCCCTGGCTTCCTCCACTCCAATCTCCCTGGCCTCCTTGCCCTCCCTTCAGCCAGGTTGCTCCCCTTAGCCTTTGTACTTAATATTTCCTGCCTGACACACTCTGCCTCATCTCCCAGGTAGATTTAAGCTCATTCTCACCTCATTTGGGCTCCTCTCAAAAGGTCACCTTATCAGAGAGCCCTTCCTTGACTGCTGTATGTAAATAACATGCTACTTGAATCCCATCCTTACCACTTGATATAATGGATATTTATTCGTGTGTTTATTGTGTCTCTCTGCCCAGGGATCAGAGTGTTTATGCACAATGCCATGGCTGTTCAATTAAAGGGGTTGCATTAATAGATTGAAAGGTCTCTTAATTATTTATTCTCTGTATATCTTACCTGACTTACTTATGCAATCCCCCTAAGACACACGCAAAGCAACCTGTCTGCCCCTTTCATCTACCCCCACGTGGGGACAGGCCACTGGAAGTTAGTCTGCCACAGGCATTATTCAAAAATCCCACCAGAAGGCTCCTGTGCTATGCTTGTCTCCATGACCAGACCCTCTCTCTTATCCCAGACAGCAAAGAGCCTCATGCTGGCACATCCGCTTGCCCAAGAACTCCCCTCACCTTACCTATCCCTGCATGGGTAATAGACCTTTGAAATGCTTGTGGTTACTGACTCTGGTGTGGTGTGTACTGACATGCAATACCTGAAATGGGATGGAAGGGTAGCCCTGACGAGAGGCTAGGTAAGTCTGTAACACCCTGCCACTCTCACAGGGCACCTCCAGGTAGAGGGAGACAGAAGATTCCATCTTCATCACCCCGATTCAAAGTGCTTCTCTTGGAAACTTGCTGAATCTGAACTCAGTCTGGCTTTCAACCCTCTCAACTGCTAACCTTATTACTCATCCTACTATTTTCCTCTTAGTGTCTCCCTGGGATGCGATGTTAGGTCTTATTGATTCCTCTCAGGGAAAGCCTCAGTTTCCGTCTGATTCTGCTGCCACTGACCACATGTCAGTGGAGGTGACAGGTAAACTGATACCCAAGACTTGTCTCCAAATCTTGGGTGTCGATTTACCCCAACACCCCAGGAGCACCTCTTTGCTCTGAAGGGAGCTCTGCAATGGGGAGAAAATGAGAATCTATGTTTCCATAAACAATAAATATTTTCATCTTTAAAGACTCACAAAATCAAATACCTGTAGGAGTCAGACAGGTATCCTCAGTGTGAGAAGTGGCCGGGTATAACACAAGAGATTGTTGAGACTGCCACTGTGCAGTGCAGACCTTGCCTAGGGTCTTTCTAATTCAATCATATTTAACCTTGTTCTGTGCTGGTCAAACAAAAGAGGATTCAGCTCATGGGCTACTAGATTAGAACCCCTGAGATAGAGTTAATGAAAGGTATTAGAATTAGATGGGACAACCAAACCATTTGGACCAAGGTAGTGTTTTTCAACCTTGGCCACATATAATCACCCAGACACTTCAAAGTATTGATGCCAGGATCCGGTCCCTAGAGATGCTGATATAATTACTCAGGTTTACCCAGGGCATCAGATACTTTGAAGGATTGCTAAATGATTCTAATGTACAGCCAAGTAAGCACTACTTCTTTCAGGAGTCCATTTGAATACAACTTACTATGCTTCTGGTAACACAGGTAAAGTCTATCCATCCAATCCTTCTTTCCAAAGTAGTCAATATTTTATTTAATAACAGATATCACAAACTTAGAAGAAAAGCCAGTTGCTTATAAAAGAAACATAAACAGTAAATATTTAGGGGACTAGAGATTTCAGAGAAATACAGGGCATTATTAAAGTTTTAGCATAACAGCCAATTCCTAACCCAAAGTTTTCCCAACAGAACCTTAGTAGAACAAAATGCTTTAAACACATAGTGTACACCCTCATTGCATGTCCAGAAGAACCGGTATTATTTCAGGAAGAACAACTCATCTCTAAGGGCTTGAGCAACATTTCTGGAATATCTTAAGATGAAAAGAAACCATGTTTTCTTTGGAAGACTTGAGGGCATACATACCAGGAGGTTCATTTCATTTCAAACCCATGGATTTACCCACAGATGTTGTAAGCATCAACCCCCTCACCATCTTGTGGTGAGAGTGATGGAACTGAAATCCTGTAACATAAGGAAACTGTGTTTCTTTACTAGAGTCATTGGATGGGAGACTGGATGAAGTCAGTTTTGAATGAGTTCACTTCTTTTTTGTGTACCCATGAACCACATTCTTTGGAAAAAAACAAAACAAAACAAAACATGGTTTGTAGAAATGTTGTCCATAAATCATCGGGACTTTTACATTTTTGAAAATTGCTACATTGAGATTCCTGGATGCCTTAACTGTGGATTGCAGTGCCTTCTCAATCAAGCTAACCTCATCTAGAAGCATGGAGTTCATAAAGCTTGATGAGCCTGCAGCTCTCCTTGGAAGGAAATGCAGTCTAAGAAAGAGAACAGTATCTTGTGTTGCTTATACTGATGGGAATCACCACCCTGCCTGTATCCACACAGTGCAGTGATCATTAAAACTCTTGTTGTTTCAAATAAAGTGAAACAGAATGTCCCGTTGTGCTCTGTGAGAAGTTCTCAAAATAAGGAATTACAGTAAAATACATTTAAGAAAGGTGCACAACGTATCTCCCTCTCATAGATTCACAAAGCTCATTAGGATAGTAAAGGCTCAGGGTGGTGAGGGAGGGGAAACGGGTTTCAAAAAAAGAATACAGAATTCCTTTCTTTTTTAAAAAAATTTCATCAAGCATTATTCCATGGAATTACCATTTAGGGGTGTCCTTTTTTTAAAAAGACATTTGTGTTCAGTGCAGAACATTGTACTCCACAGCAGAAAGCCAAGGATCTGGTCCCTTATTTGGCATGAGCACCTGTGTGACTGTGAGGAAACCACTTAAGTTCTCTGTTTTCAGTTTGCAAAACTAAAAAAGGAAGAATTTTGGCTCAAAAATCTAACCTGGAGCTTGGAAATTTCTGGATTCCAATAATTTATCTACCACTCAATATTAATTCAGATCCACAATCCTTTATTCACAATTTCAAAATACAAAAAGGCTCTGGAAATTGAAAGGTTTTTGTAATTACTTAGTGACTAAATCTGGCCTGAACTTATGTAAGCCTATTTATATTTTCTTTTTTTTTTCCACTTACAACAATCATTCATCTATTGGGTTGCAAACTGCCAAAGTGTTTGATTATAAGGTGCCCCCGACCCTGCTGTAGCTGTTTTGTAAAATAGTATTTGCTTCATATTACTGTTCTAAAATCTGAAAAATTCTGAATTCAAAAACCTATCTCTCCCTTAGGATTTTAGATAAGAGACCATGGATCTATTGGAATACTCTGATCATCCTTATGTATCTGGCATTGTTCTAAATGCTTTAAAAATATTAACTCATCATTCTCCATCACTATATGAAGTAGAAACTATTATTCCTATTTTCATATATGAACACTGAGAAACAAAACAGATGAGTAACTTACTTAGAGTAACATAGATAGTGATGGAGCCAGTTTTCTAATATAGGCAGTCTGTCCTATTGGCAGTGTTGGTACTTCTGAAGTTACGAGTCTTATATAAATGCCTTTGGTTTCCTCATGTGTAATATGGTATTAACAACCACCTTTCAGGGAAAACTTACAGCCAACTCTCAATGGCCTTTGCAAAGGAGAATCCACTTTGAACATTCAGTAACTTTGATATAGTATTTTATCAGTTATGTACAGAAGTGCAAGGGGCGACACAGCTGTCTGAAAGAAGATCCTACATGAAGCTGGTTACTCCTTTTCATCTAAAGCATTCCCACTCTCCTGTGTAATTTAGACACCAACATTAAAATAGCATTATGCCCAGAGGCACATTACAAATTACCTAAAAGCACATTGCAACATGCCATTTAAAATTTAAATGAAACACTATAATCTCCAATCAAAGCAGTTTAATATCAGGAACTGTGAAGTTTGGGAGCTGATGCATAATGAAGGAATTGAGGGTCCTTTTACCAGCAGCTGTTCTAGCAGGGCACCCCATGATAAACACCTAAAAATCAGGCATATGAGCCGCCTGCTCAAGCTGGGGTAACAGCTGGACAAGCCACCAGGGAAGTGGAAAGGCAATAAACCAAATAAGCTTGATTTATTTTTATATCTCCCCAGGGCTCTGTATATTTTAGGGTTCATATTTTGCCTTCCAGGTGCATTTGGCTAACATCTTTGAGTCTAATCTTTGAATCCACTCTGGTCTTACCTTCTTCCTTATTTCCATGCTACCTTTACCTCCAGTCTGTTTAGCATTACCCTCCTGACCTTAGGCTGATTGTCTTCAATTAAGCCTAAGGATTTCCTCTTCCTGGACCAAAGTCAGGTTACAGAGCAGGAATAATAAAAGACTGAATGGAACTGTAGTATCATAACCAGAGCCCCAATGTCAACCTTTTGAAAACAACCTGACTGCAGATACCCCATTCCGCTGGGAGATTCAGCACAGCGGCATTGCAATCCACCAGTTTCAGAGAATTGGCATCTGTGCCAAGGAATGTTTTCTCTAGGAATCTGGTTTCTCATTAAAAGAATTGGGCAAAGGGAATCAAGAAGAAAAAAAATGGTAAGTTAAATCAAAATACGATATGAGTTCATAAAAAAAATCAACTGTGATTAATCATATGACAAGGTGATTTAATATGTTTGGAAGAAATTCAGAGCCAGTGAATTCACCAGCACTTTCAACAAATATGTACCCTAAAAAATAATTAATGGACAGCACATAAGTTAGGAATGTTTCTTAAGAGGCTCCATGATATTCACCTTAATCGGTATAAAATGCACATGTATACAGAATAAAGAAATAATTATAATTAGAATCACTTATTGTCATTTAAAGTAGAATCTTATCTATATTTTAATACAAAAACAAGCATGGTAAAACATCTGTGCTTTACCAAAGGCAATGAAAGGCTAAGAAGGCAATATTTTAAACAAGGCACATTTGGATTTTTTGTATAACACTCTCAACTATCTCATCAGTAAAAATCCTCAGAACACTCCTGGGAAATAGGTAAACAATACAGAATAGTTTCTACTCCAAAGTTAAATCCTATCCTTGTAATCCTTACTCTCTTCCCCCCCCCCCCACCTCCATAATCAAATAGCCATGGAAAGCCTGAGGATGGGGAGTTGAGAGCAGGAAGGAATGATGGCAGACAGCAGCAAACTTTAGACCAGTATATAAGGATGATAATTATGGGCAGCTTTTCCTCATTTCCTCATCAATATCTTTTTTTTTTTTTTTTTTTTTTTTTTTAATAAGAAGTCTTGCTCTGTCACCCAGGCTGGAGTGCAATGCCACGATCTCGACTTGCTGCAACCTCTGCCTTCTGGGTTCAGGTGATTCTCCTGCCTCAGCCTCCCTAGTAACTGAGATTACAGGTGCACACCATCACACGCGGCTAATTTTTATAGTTTTAGTAGGGACAGGGTTTTGACATATTGGCCAGACTGGTCTCGAACCCCTGATCTCAGGTGATCCGCCTGCTTCAGCCTCCCAAAGTGCTGGGATTACAGGCATGAGCCCCCGCACCCGGCCTGTTTATGAACATTTTATATGCAGATCTTTCCCCATTCTTTCATTCATTCCAACACATTAGGTTACCTACCACCTTCATGCCCTTACCCTTTGCTGCTCATCTCAGCATCATCCTAGTCCTAACACCACATATGTAAATAAACTGAAAATGTAACCAATTTCTTTGTTGCCAAATAAGCATATATTTAGCCTCAACTATGATTGATTCTGTCCATCCTGTACAGTTCCTGTGATAAACCAGGATTTCCCAAGCAATATGACCCTAGACTGCAGTACCTTGCCACTACTATGGCGTCAACACACTCATCTGTGGCATTCCTGCAGGTTGTGTCTGTTTCAGTGCTTTGTGCCTACTTACCTGATGCATTGGCCTTCTCTGCTTCAGCCCTACTTTGTCAACCCTCTTTCTTAACTGCTAGACAGGCAGCCTAATTTTGAATGTATTATGCTGACCTAGACCCTGGCACCTCTTTGGGAGACAACTTCCAATCTGTACCTTCACAGGATGAGAGGCACTCTATCCCCATGCCAGTCCTGCCCTCTGCACTACTATCAAGCAGGCTTTTCCTCACCAAAGCACTGTCCAACAAAGGAAAGAGATTGGGTACAAATGTTGAATCTTACAGCTATAAGAGATACTCTTTGCAACGGACCGAACTTTTCAGTTCACGATAAAGATGCTTGGTATCATATAGTTCATACCTAACCACTAGTCTAGAGTCAGGGAAACATATCTTTACCAATCTGTTTGCCCTCACTTATATGGTAGGACTTCTGTATTTGCATTTGTCTCTTCTTCCACTTTCTCCTGACTTCTAGCCCACACATTCAGACGGTTTAACAGCAATATTGGTAGAGTTTGTTTAGATTTTACTCAAGAGTTGAAATGTGCACTTGTCTAACTTCACATGAAAGCATAAATATGAACAAACTATTATATTAAAATTGATTTGCAGCCTAACAGAGCCAACCTGTCTCAATGAATAGATTATTTTAAAACTTTCCAACGTTCAGTTTAAAAGACACTCGTATTTTGAAGCCTCTTTAGTTTTTCCATTTTGAATTCTTTCTTCATCTTTTTGTTTACCTCAAAGAGTCCAGAGGTCAATTCATTAGGATGGATGGATAATGAAATTAATAGACAATTGCTAAACACAAACTCTCAGGTAGGTATGCACAATTTCTTGTCTATCACTAGGGTAATACAAAAACATTTGCAGTGTACTCCATAATATACAGCTTTGCCTTGTTAGGATAACCACATACCTTTACTCCATCATCTAGATGGTATAGTGTGAGCTTCCATAGTTAAAGGGTGGATGCCTAGCCGTCTTGGGGGGCAAATCATAATTACCTGCCTCACCACTTCCACTGCCTCAATCATAGTTCACTGGTCAATGGGTGGACACCAATCCCAAGTTAGACCAATAATCTCAAATCTTTTCTTGAGATTTCAACTGGAAGTGAAGGATTATTCCTTCTTTGTGGTGGTAACTCCAAAATGAAAATCTTAAAATCTCTGAGGTGGAGGAAGATAACGAGAAAGAAAAATTACATGCAGAAAACAGCAGAGATGAGAGACACAGTATCCAATAGTGCTAAAGACCCTAGTTTCTGTTTTTCTCAAAGCAGATGTTCCCAGAGTCCTATTGACCCACATTCTGATTTTGAACACTACTTTGATGCTGTGAACCTATGACTTCTTCATTTTGTCCTAAGCAAGCCTACATTTGGCTTTGACTACTTATGCTCAGACAAAAACTTACTATATAGTTTATTGATTAGATACTGCTATATAACAAACCATTTCAAAACTCATTATTTATAAACTGGAAGGTTCTTCTGCCCTCAGTCGAGCATTTCGGGACTTGTTGAAGCAAAGGTTTTTTAACCCTAAAACTGAGAAATGGGTGAAACAGTAGTAGTAAAAGCTCAATCTCCTAGAATGCACAAAAGTAAAAGTATAGCCCCCACACTCACTGTCACAACATCTGATGGTATTAAAGCAGTTATGTCTGGAACCAGTTCACACCGGCTCAACAAGAGTCAATGGTTGAATTTTTAAAAATCTGTAAGACAGTTGTTAAATACAAGTATATATAGGGCTGAAATATAGGGCAATGAACATTTCAATGCAGATGTCGATAGGATAACTACCTCTAATGTTTGCTCCTTAATAAAAAATAACTTATTTTTGAACAAAGGTAATAAATACTCAAAACTCATTGTTTTCTAATTATTTTATAAGCTCTTACTGTTATCTATGCTATTGAAGTTATTCGTGTCTATATTATCTCCATGGTGGGTAATTGGATCAATTACATTCACAGCTTGAAACTGGCAATGGTATTTATGCCCTAGAAATCATAAAATGCTAGAAATCAAGGTTGGTTTGTTTGTTTTTGGAGAGCTAGTTTTTAAACATTTACCGTCCCATCGCTGGAATAATAATCCCACTTCAGATTAAGAATGGCACAGGATAAACTTTTTCAAGTAAACAAAATGTGCCAGGGAAAATAGACATCTTCACAATTAAGTGAAGAGAGGAGAAATGAAGAAATCTAAGAAGTATGTCTGTAAGATAACTATAACCTTCCTTGACACATGAAACTGACTAAAATTAAACAGATAAAAAGCTACAATTTGGGGAAAATTACACTGCCTAAAGAACCATCAGCCTGGATTAAACATGAATGTATACTATTTGAGACTTAAAACCAACAGGGGATTCCCCAGTTATCTACGTGTAGATAGTGAGCTACAATCTCAGTCAACTCCTAAGTGAGTCATATTCGCCACTGCCCTCTTCAAGCATTGTGGCCAGAGAGAATAAAGGAGAGTAAACTCCCAGAGGGTGGACCTAAAGTTCACAGTGAGCAACTGAGTAGGGAGATACACCCTCCCCGCAGACTTATCAAGAAACATTCCCCACTGAGTCAGGAGACCTTGGTAATGCCTACCCAATGGAATTTCAAAATTGCTTCAGAAGACTGACTACTGTGTGTCTCCCATTCTTATGCTCTGTGAATGCAAATGTTGGTAATAATAAAGTCCCTTTTCTATCTTTCACATTAGTTGTGTGGCATAGGGAATTGGTGAGAGGAACACAGCAAGTAGCCTTCTTAGTCCATAGGTCTCTGGATCAAGAGAAGCCACATTCAAACCCGATATAGAAGCCACTGCTTACCACCTCCTAACGCAGAAATCATCTTACATAATCAGATATCCTGTTTTTAAACTAGATGATAGAAACGGATTGAATTTGTGAACTGATTCCTTTGAGGAGGCCATAAGTATGTTCAGCATATAGTAAGAGTGTGAACAGGATATTATGTGACCAGAAGTGTAAATGATGGTAGCCACTATTGTGTCTACCAAATATTTCCACCTCTTCTCTCATGCATTTGGTGTGACTACATTTCCCCCAAATCACTGAAGATGGGTGTGTCCCATGTAACGTGCAAGAGAAATACGAGCACCAGTAGCGTAGGTACATTGAAGAGCAGTGAGAAATTTACTTCTTTTTTCCCTCTGCCGCAAGGACCAGCAATGTTCCAAACAGTGGCTACTTTCTATCAGCATGGGTCCTAGAGAGGAAAATATGGATAAAAGCTACCAGCCAACCCAGAAAACTGTGTAGTATGAGCAAGAAATAAGCCCTGTGGTTTTAAGCCACAGATATTTTGATATAATCTAGCCCATCCTGCCTAGCACAACCACAATTCCATATTTTCTGGCAAAGCATCCCCAGATGTAGATACCGCTGTGTTATATTTGATTACTGAAATACATGCCAAGGTATATTGCATACCAAGAAATGCAACTGAAGGGAGGAAAAGGTTGCCAAATCCAACAAAATAACAGAGAAATTTCAAAGCAATGAAGTGCTGGTGTGACCGAGTTATGCATCATTCAGGACGGCCATTACATTGTCAAATATCAGTTTGTCTACAGTTCACTATGACTCTGAAGAGAAACTGCTTAACTTCTGATGTCAACATGAGATTCAACTGAAAAAAAATTACAAACAGGAATGTAGCAACATCAAAATTGAAGAGCATATCAGCAGTTCAAAAGATAAAGAGGATAACAGTGTTAAAAAAAATTCTGAGTCTTAATGATTAAAAATATTTCAGTGTGGAATATGAAGAAGTGCCTTCTTATGTGTATAAAAAGTGAACATAATACAATTCATAAATCTAAATACATCAAAAAGAGCTCTTTTAACAAGTATGACTCAAAATTCAAAATGTCAGGAAAGTATTACCCACATTTCCATTTGTAGGATCATTTCTTCATCCTTAGTGATACATAAAATAATAATGTGTCTTAAAATCAATGTTATGTTAGCATTGATAAAGTAATAGAAAAGTAATAATAATCACTAATAATGATTACAGGATATGGCTGAATGGTAGCATCATAATTTGTACTCAAATGAGCCATTTACTACAAGAGAGTAAAACAATTAGACTTTCAATACATTTTTCTTAATGAGAGAGAACAAGACCCACCCAACAATAAAATACCTTTTCCTGTATGACTGTGGTTCAAAAGTACATATACACACACATACACATGTACATAATAGAATTTTTTTTGGTTATTTTGTAAGTGAAGAATGGAGAAAAATGTTTTGCTATAGAGATACTTTCTTAAAAGTTCCAAAGGATTTGCATTTCTCTGATGGCCAGTGATGATGAGCATTTTTTCATGTGTCTGTTGGCTGTATGAATGTCTTCTTTTGAGAAATGTCTGTTCATATCCTTTCCCCACTTTTGGATGGGGTTGTTTGTTTTTTTCTTGTATATTTGTTTGAGTCCACACCAGTTAGAATGACAATCATTAAAAAATCAGGAAACAATAGGTGTTGGAGAGGATGTGGAGAAATAGGAACACTTTTACACTGTTGGTGGGATTGTAAACTAGTTCAACCATTATGGAAAACAGTATGGCGATTCCTCAAGGATCTAGAACTAGATGTACCATATGACCCAGCCATCCCACTACTGGGTATATACCCAAAGGATTATAAATTATGCTACTACAAAGACACATGCACACGTATGTTTATTGCGGCACTATTCACAATAGCAAAGACTTGGAATCAACCCAAATGTCCATCAGTGACAGACTGGATTAAGAAAATGTGGCACATATACACCATGGAATACTATGCAGCCATAAAAAAGGATGAGTTTGCGTCCTTTGTAGGGACATGGATGCGGCTGGAAACCATCATTCTTAGCAAACTATCACAAGAAGAGAAAACCAAACACCACATGTTCTCACTCATAGGTGGGAACTGAACAATGAGCTCACTTGGACTCGGGAAGGGGAACATCACACACTGGGGCCTATCATGGGGAGGGGGGAGGGGGGAGGGATTGCATTGGGGAGTTATACCTGATATAAATGATGAATTGATGGGTGCTGACGAGTTGATGGGTGCAGCACACCAACATGGCACATGTATACATATGTAACCTGCACGTTATGCACATGTACCCTAGAACTTAAAGTATAATAAAAAAAAAAAAAAAAAAAAAAAAAGTTCCAAAGGAATGACATATTGGATGGATAAATGTGGTACCTTGACTTTCCCAAAAACTAAACAGGCATAAATAGAAAATAAATGACTGTAATTCTTCCCAGGGAAATGTTTAAGTAAACGTGATGAAATGCCTTTGAAAGAAAACAGACTGTGAGGAAATACCTATGACAAAGCATCACATGTCATAATAGGTAAAAGGCTCTTATAGATCATCCAGAATGTCTTGTTTGAGCAGACACACAGTGTCTATATTTTTTCATGGGACATTTACTTTGAGAAGTGGCCCCTAGCTCTGGCCGTCCTATACATTGCATTCTCAATCTGCCATGAAAAGTGTGAGCTGATTTAGTTGTTCAGAAACAGGATGCCCAGTTAGTTTTCAAAGACACATGCATCAAATCACAGTCACTGTAGAATTTTTTCTTACCACTACAAGTTTCTCTGATTCCCTTCTCTGACATTTTGAGTCCTTAAAGTTGTGCCTGGTCCTTTAGCACTTAATCGCGTACTCTCTTGTGCTGGTCGCAAACCTCGATTATTTTCTGCCACCCTCCAATCATATTATAAGTTCTTGAATGTTAAAAATATGGCTTATACTTTTGAAAACCTGGTAATGAGTAATAATAATAATAGCTAGCAGTTATGAAATGTTTACTTTGTGAGATTCACAAGGCTAAGTGCTTTACATGTGTTCTCTTTATAATTTCCACAATAATCTGGTGACTTAATCATACAGCTAGTTAGAGACTCCAACCTGTGTCCCACTGCATTTTACTGCCACCCATGCAGCTCCCTTGAGTGCATATTAGATCTTCATTAGGGCTATGGACATTTTGATTCAGACGTGCATTAGTATGAATGTCTATCAGATAATCTTCCCTGACATATACTGCTTATCTAGTCCTCCATCTGGACACTGGTCACCTGGTTTAGATAGCTCTTTTCCAATACTGGGAGTGTCTTTTAACTCAGAATTTCATAATCTCGGCAATTAAACCCACATATTTTAAATGGACTCAACTCTCATTACAGAGCTAGAACTGTATCAAATATACAGTATATAGGTATTTGACTACACTACAGAATGTAACTACAATTAGAATGAGAAAGACAAACAGAAAGAGATTGATATTGAGATTAAGAAAACCCTGGGAAGCTGGGTGAAAAAACAGAATTAAAACCTGAATTTACAGACCCAAGGAGTTAAACAGTGATTATGAGAAAGAGAGAGAGAGAGAGAACTCATTATGATGGTTCAAGTGCAAACTTCCAATATATTCCTACTCTTTACAATGAATTTATGAAAATCTGAGCTCGATGAGGCCCATGATTCATCAGCATCAGAATCATCCAAGTTGCTTATTAAACTTCAGATTCCCAAGCACCATCCAATCTTGATTTGGAGAGTGAGGTCTGGAGACTTAACTTGGATCCCTCAATAGCAGACGCTGAGACCAGAATGGATAAGAGAAAATGAGGCAAGGATATTAAGGTACCAACACTGAATATGTTAATGAGCAGGTCACTGCTTCACACACCTGGGGCCGAATCTCTGTGGGTCTGGGAGATGGTAGAGAGCCGTGATTCTCAAATGTTTTGGTTTTGGAATCCCTTTACGCTCTTAAAAATTGTTGATGACTCCAAAGAGTTTTTGTGTGAATTACAGCTATTGATACCTATTATATTAGAAATTAAAACTAATATTTTTTAAACACAAGAATTCATAGGGGTGACATTATCACCTGTCAGGTAGCCTCTGGGATACTTCATTGTACCCTTGTGATAGAAAGAGAGTGAAAGAGGCAAGTGATATCTTGATAGTAGTTCAAAAATAGTTTTGATCTCAAAGACCTTCTAATAGAATTTTAGGGACCCTCCAGAGGTCCCCAGAGCACACTTTGAGAACCACTAGTGTAGAACATTATTTCAAAGTTGTACAATTTGAAGAATATGGACACTGGGGTATCTGTGTCCCAACTCTCACTCCTGATTGCTTGAGGGCATACTAGCTCCCTGGAACTTCCAGGCTGCTATGCACAGAGGTTGAGCATGTTTGTTTCTAGGTCTAGAGGGAAAGTTCCCAAGCAGAGAGTTAGAGATGCTTGTTGTATAGAGTCTTGGAGGTATACAGGAAGATGAGATGCCCGGAACATATGCAGTGCACTGACAGCAGCTGCCTCTCCTGCAAACCTCCATGATATTTAATTTAATGCACACTAAAGCTGAAGCACCATTGTTTTAGGGTCTAGAAGAATTATCTCTGATTCCATTCAACCAGTATTCCCTACTGTTTTCGTCTTTCCAGTCTGCACTGTGATGATTACACTTTTACATAAGAGCATTCGACGTTGCTTTTAGAAAACTCAGTCTCTCAGTTTACAATGGTTCGAAGTTCAGATTTTACTAATTATGGAGTGGTTCTCAAGTGTATTTCTTATAAGGTTTCAATTTCTACCAATATGCTTTACAAAAATTCTATCATCTGTAATTTATAATTTTAGAATTGACTGTTTTATTCATTTACTACTAAAACTCAACCCTGTCTCTCTGTCTCTTCAACATCCAGTAATCCATGTCTCTGTATTTCTGCTACAGTAGGAGAGAAATTTATAGCCCCTTATATTTTGGTACAAATAATATCTTCCAGATTGGATCCAAAAGGAAAACAGATCTTCATTATAAAGAAATATTTTTTGTTGATCACTAACATATCACTGTTTGTCCTACAGAAAAGAAGGGAAAGTTTCTAAGATCTTGCAACTCCATTCTCAAAATTACTAAAGGAGACAAGATTCAGGTCAGGCTTCTTTGTCCAGAAACAGGAATGGTTATCTGGGTTCCACTTGCCTTGTGCTGGCTGACCCAGAGTCCCTGAGTATGGAAGAATGTGCAGGAGGGTTAGAGGCAATGGTGTGCAAGCTTGCAAGAGCTGAGTGCACATTTCTTTCCAACTCTGCATCAGCAACGTCTAATTTGTAGCTTGAAACCACTCATGAAGGAAGTACCAGGGGTATTTACACCATGAAAATAGACAAACACTAAAACTCAGACCCTTTTGTTTTCTACTGGCCAGTTGTTAACTGGCACAACACAAGTAAGGAGTTCCAGTAACGTGAGGCTCTGCTGGCATGAGCAGCTTTCTTCTTGTCTAAGTATCTTCTCCAGGCTTATGCTCTTTCCAGTCTATCCAGGACAAACAGAGCTCCTTCTGGGATTCTGAGATATTAGAATGGGCAGGTCACAAATCTTTCAGCAATGACCACATAATACCCTATTCTTATGTCTAAGTGATCCCTAAATATAAAGAGACATATTTGGAGTTTCCTCCCAGAGTAACACAAGTCCTTCTTTCTGGAGCTCTCCTCACTGCTACAGTACAGAAAGGCTAATGGAAAACCAAAACATCACCATATTTATCATATTTTCATTCTGTTGGATGAAGGGGTGTCCCTTCCCTAAAGAACTCCATCCTATGGAGCATCTAAAGAGTCCCCCGTGTATTCTCACAGACACACAGGAGAAGGAGTCAAATCACTGTGCTTGTTCTGATCAATGAACTTACCACTCTCACCCCAGGTCAAGAGTCTACATCTTTACAAGCTCTATCACACAACTCCTCGCATTGTGATTTTTTTATAGTAGTTAAAAAGAAAGGAAGACCATAACTTAGAAACCTGACTACTGTTTATCAGAAAGGTTTTATACTATAAGCCTTTTTAGGTTCTCACCACAACTAAGAGATACTGACTCCTGATGAGGTATCATTATCAGACAGGAAGGTGAAATATAAAGAAAGTAATTGACCAGGGAGGTGAGCAGCCATGGAATACAGTAGAATAGGACTAACTCCAGCCTCAAAATGAACCAGCCTTACAACTCTTTTTTTTTCTTTCATGTAGGATTTCTCCTTTTAACAGGAAAACAGTTGGGGTTTAAGTATTGTTCTGCAACTTGCTTTCCTTTGGTTTGTATCTACTCACAGAATGGCAGTTTGAAAAGTTCTTAAAGACATCTTAATTTTAATTTTTCTTCAAATCATGATTTGTGGTGTGCTTGCATGGTTGTGTGATTCAGGAATGGCTGGCCTCTATTGATCTTGCTGTCGGATATATCAACCATGAAAAATAACTGCCTCGGCCAGCCAAGTGGCCAAAACGGTTTTTGAAATATTTCCATTGGCCTGAATCATTGAAACAGCCTCTGTCTCCCTCTATAGGCCATGTCTCTCATACCCAGTTACTGATCAATAAATGGAAATCTATTATAAACAAAGGTGGTTAAGAATGTGACAAAATTAATGCCTGCCCCCAGGAAACCATGCAAATACAAACCTTGAGTAACAGAGGTCTTTGGTATCCCTTTCATACAAAGCTGTGATTTGGGGGGAAAAAACACCTTTTCTATTGATAGGCAAGATCAGAATGATCAAAGAAAGTACTAAGTTTGACTCAAGAGGAAAAGGAAGGAAAAATGAAATAAATGCCCAAGAGAGCATAGACCCAGGTGGGGTGGCTCACTGGTTATGACTGTTAAATATTCATTCCATCCTCTCACACACGTGCATACACACACACACACGAAGAAATCCACAAGCTCTGGGTAAAAACAATGTTTCAATAAGACATTCAGTTCTCTGATCACGTTCCTATTGGCTTATTACATTATTGGATGAGCTAATTTTGTTCCACACCATTCCTATCATGACAAAACATAATGCTATTTGCCTCCTCCCCACCTAAACTAACATGGTACATGCTGTCCCACATTACAGAGCCTTCACTTGACAGCTGTAATCAGAAAGTAAGTAAATACAATTCTGCGGATACTTTTCACATAGTATTTAAGGGAAAGTCTGCCTGGGCTTTTCAGCACCAGGAATAAGAGATGCACCCACTAAGTCTTCAGAACTCAGATCTCTTCCTTCTAATCAGCTCAGACAGAACAAAAAAAACCAAACCCCTTGGAGAGTTGCTCTAATGTACAAGTGTGTGTCTATGCATTTAATGGCTTGATGTTAAAGAATTAGAAAAACAAATTGTTCTGATGTAGATACATAGATTTTACCCTCCAACCTCTTCTCATCTGGATGGCACCACTCTCTCCATCATTTCCACAAATAATCTCTTGACAGCACAGAATATATTTCCAAATATCTCACTCCTTTCAAATGTATTTATGCAAGCAAATTTCACCCAAAGGGAGAATTTTGGCAGCTTCTTGGAGTTGACTAAAATTTTAGGGCAACAGCAAACAGTTAACAAGAATATATTGAGCCTCTGCTAACAGCACAGTAAGAGGCAATGTTGTGACAGTTGAGAGCCCAGGTAGAAGTGGGTTTGAACATTAGTTCTGTCACTTACTAGCTATGGACTTTAATCAAGGCATATAATATTTCTATGCATTAGTATCTCATATAGAAAATGGAAATGTAATACTCACCCATTGGTCAGCTATATGAGGATTAAATATGATAATTCGTGTGAAAGCTTAACAGTGGACCCGGGAGCATTTCATGAATTATCAATATTGCTACATGCCATGCACTTAAGATCCAAAATGAATAGAAAAAGATCAGTGCTCTTAAGCACTGCGAGTCTGATAATGAGGGTCTACTTCATTATATGAGGTCGGGTTGGAACCATGAAAACCAAGAGACAGAGTGGAGGAGTTTTGTGAACAACTTTTGGGGTAGCACCCCACTCCACTCACAGGAGTGGCTTCCAACAGTCACATCTATGCCACACAATCCTTCCCTCTAACTTTGGCTTAGTCGATTCAATCAGGGAAGGACATTTGACTAAGGCCAGGACAATGAGATTCTAAATATTAAACTCCCAGGACTTTAGAATTTAGAATCTCAACCAAGAGTGTTGAGCAAGTCCTTGTGGGTAGCTAAGAACAATAACACATAAGCCTAGGAACAAGCATGTGGAATGAAGGAGAGAAATTTGGTCTTCAGAGAAAGTGGGTCACTCAGCAGATTAAGAAAAAAAAAAAAAAAAGATGAGAATAGAGAAAAACTAGTCTTTTCACTCCTGAGGCCTAACTACTTTCTGCTTTTAAATTATTTGAGACATTCCTGTACGCACATGATATTTTCCCCTTTCTTGCTAATGCTAGACGAGGTTGGTTTCTCTTACTCTCTAAAAAATAATGTCAGGTGGAAGGTTTGCTTTCCTTTTGGCCGAAAAATGACCACTGAACAGAGGCCCCCGGGAGACAGCATAAGGGCCACAGGTTTCAATGCTTCTGGTCTTAACTAGTTTGTTCACTAAACTTCCCCCAGTAGATATATTAGGCCTTATTATGCTCACATCTCCCAAATCCAGGCCAGATTGCTCCTCTGAATGCCATACCTATAAATTTAATTGCATACTAAAACTAATCATCATCCTCAGTGAAGCACTGCTTTAGGCATTTTGCATATAATGATTTTATATAATCTTATAACAACATTATTCCCATTTCACATATGAGGAAACTAAGGCTTGCAGAGTTTAAATGACTCACCCAAAGACTTAGGGAAGTAAGGGAAATGATTGAAAAGTGTTGGACTCCACCCCAAGCCTGAACTCTTTTCTCTCCACTATGCTTCGTTTGTTGTTGGTTTTTTTGTTTGTTTGTTTTTGTTTTTTTTGAGATGGAGTCTTGCTCTGTCACCCAGGCTGGAGTGCAGTGGTATGATCTCAGCTTACTGCAACCTCCGCCTCCCGCATTCAAGCAATTCTTGTGCCTCAGCCTCCCGAGTAGCTGGGATTACAGGCATGCACCATCATGCCTGGCTAATTTTTTTTTTTTTTTTTTTGTAGAGACAAGGTTTCACCATTTTGGCCAGGCTGGTCTCGAACTCCTGACCTCAGGTGATCCGCCCGCCTCTACCTCCCCACTGTTTTGTAATAGCTCCTCAAGGATGTCCCATAGCTCCTCATGGTCAATGAATTAAAAATGAATTCACTGGACTGGAAGTGGCATGGAAAGAGTTTAAATCCTGGTCCCATTTCCTAACATTGCATGATCCATAGCAGTCATTTAAACTCCCTCAGGTTCAACTTCTTCATCAGCAAACTTGGTCAATAGTAGCTGTCCTACCTACCTACTTAAGATTGTAGGGGTGATGAAGGAAGTTGATACATAGGAAAGCACTATATAAATACTGAAAAAGTATGCCAATGACATATCATTATTATCATTTAGACTTCATGGTTTCAGCATAATTAAGATAAAAACACCTAATCTACATCCTTTTCAGAATCTTTGTCATACCTAAAGACTTAAAATAAAATGTGTGTGAAAACACCTCATAAACTCTGAAATGCTATGTAAACTTAAGAGATTAGCATATTAAGTTAAACTTGAATCATTGCAGGATTGTATCAGATGGTCCCTGACCTCCTAAAGTTTATAATTTCTTAGAGAAGGCAGAAAGTTTAAGAAAGTAAGGACATCAAGCTTTAAATACAATATGCAAATTATCCAATGAAAATGCCTTTATCTGCCTCTCCTACTATTGGTCTCTGACTTTACCTTTATTTGAAACCTTCTCTAAACCCCTTGTGCAACCACTTTCTGTGGTGCTATGTGACTGCCTACTTAGCTTTATGTATAATTGCCAGGCAAGTATTTATGTGTCCCCAGTCTCCTCTAGACTATGCTTTGGTTGGCAGCAAGGTTTATGGCTTATTCTTTATATCATCAGCACCTAGCCATGTTCACCGGACTCAAGGTTCAGTAAATTCATTCATTCATTCATTTAACAAATACTTACTGAGCACCTACTAGGTACAGATACTGAATATGCATTGTTGAATAAAATAGAAAACCCCTCCCTCCAGGAATTTGCATTCTAGTTGGGATGGAGCTGGAGAATAAACAAATAAGTAAAATATATACTATGAGAGATGGTAGTAAGCATTGTGGAAAACAATAGATTAGAAAAGAAAAACATGGAGTATGAGATGGGGAAATGGTTTCAATTTTAAAGAGGGCTGATAGGAAAGGCCTTAGGTGGCTGTGTTCGTTCCTATTACTGTCATAATAAGTTACCACAACCTAGTGATCTAAACAATACAGATCCATTGTCTTAGAGTTTGGCAGGTCATAAGTCTAATAGAGGTCTCACTGGGCTAAAATCAAGGTGTCATAAAAGTTTTATTCTTTTCTAGAGGCTTGTATTAGTCCATTCTCACACTTCTATAAGGAAATACCCAAGACTGGGTAATTTATAAAGGAAAGAGGTTTAATTGACTCACAGTTTCACATGGCTGGGAGACGTCAGGAAACATACAATCATGGCAGAATGGGAAGCAGGCACCTTCTTCACAGGGCGGCAGGAGAGCATGTGAGCAAGAACAAGGAAGTGCCACATTTTAAAACCATCAGCTCTCGTGAGAACTCACTATCACGAGAACAGCATAGGGGAAACTGCTCCCATGATCCAATCACCTCCCACCAGGTCCCCCCTAAACACGTAGGGATTATGGGGATTACAATTGGAGAAGAGATTTGGGTGGGGACACAGCTAAGCCATATCAAGGCTCTGAAGGAGTATTCATTTTTTCCTTTTCCAGCTCCTAGAAGTCATTCACTTTTCCTTACTTCCTATTCCCCCTCTCTCATCTTCAGAACCAGCAGT
Source organism: Piliocolobus tephrosceles (assembly GCF_002776525.5). Taxonomy (NCBI): domain Eukaryota; kingdom Metazoa; phylum Chordata; class Mammalia; order Primates; family Cercopithecidae; genus Piliocolobus; species Piliocolobus tephrosceles. The sequence goes on from NC_045440.1 coordinate 125,980,087, forward strand.
GTTGCATCTCTCTGAATGTTATCCTGTATTTGCATCTCCTGGTGCAGCTTCTTCTACTTCCCTCTTCTTTTAAGGGCTCATAATTACATTGAACACACCGGAATAAATCCAGGCTTCTTCCCCTCTTAAAGTCAATGGATTAGCAATATTAATCCCTCTCCAACCTTAATCACTCTTTGCCATGTAACATAACATCTTTACAGGTTCCAGAGCTTCTTTTGGAGGCCATTATTCAGCCTATCATAGTGACACTTGAGTCAAGATGTAAAGAGGGTAAGGAATGAAGCTTTGTGGATATTTAGGAGACAGAGCTTTCCAGGAATAGGGAAAAGTGAAAACTGAGGCACTTATGGGTGTGTACTCTCGGGATGTTGGAGGAACAGCAAGGAGGGATGTATAACTTGAACAGAGTGAGAGAGTGGAAGGAGATGAAGTCAGAAATGTAAAAAGGGAAGATACTGCAGTGTCTTGTAGGCCTTGTAGATGACTGAAGGACCCTGAGTAAAATGGAAATAACTGAAGGAAGTTTACCAGGAGAAAGGCATGACCTGACCAAAGTTTTAATAGCATCCTGCTTGCTACTCTGTTGAGAATTTACCATAGTAGTCAATGTCAGAAGCAGGAGACCAGTTAGGAGACCAATAAAAAAACAAAATGGTGAGAGATAATAGTGACTTGAACCTGAATCCAGCAGTGGATATGGTGAAAAATGGTCAGATGCTACAAATATTTTGAAAGTAGAGCCAACAGGGTTTTCTGATAGAATTAGTTATTGGGTGGGAGAGAGAGGCCTTGACTGGCTTAAGCACTTGGAACGATAAATTGCCTTTTACCTGGATATGGATAACCACAGGAGGAACAGATCCTTGGAAAAAGATAAAAGATTAGCTCAGCTTGGGACATATTAGGTTTAAAAACTTTATCAGGTAATCAAGTGGAGATGTCAAGTAGGCAGTTAGAAGAAGACAATATATGTTATTTAAATCTATTTGATACCCAAGGAAATGAACGAAATAGGGGAAAAAAGGTAAGGTGGAATAAAATTTAAAGGAAAGAGAAAATGAAGAGTCAGCTTTTTTTTTTTTTTTTTTTTACAAAATCGTTTAAATTCCAATGCCTAATGTAATTTGCTAGAGTATAAACAAGAATGGATTCTCAAACGTTAGCTGTAAGGCTCTGGAAACAAGTGACAGAGCACAACATGGAGAAACCTTATCAGTAATAACATCAAATCTAATTTGTCATCCTGAAAGCCTTGCACATAGTGTTAGTGTTAGGGATACATAAACCCCAAACACTGGAGAAAATCAGTTAGAAAAAAAAAAAAAAGGCAAGACATAATACATTGGAACCTAAAGCTTTATTTTGTCCAAAGAGCTTAAACTACTTATTTCCACTATGGAGAAAGAGCAGTAAACCTGAAGATAATTATTTAAAATGTAAAGGTGTGACAACAGTTGGCTGTCTTGTCATTCTGTTGTTAAAATCTCATAGAATTGCAGAACATCATTTTTGGAGGAGTCATCAGTAGACATCTTATATCTTAAGCACTCAGTACACAGTACATAGCAGGTGCTCAGTAATTATTCTCTGAATGAACTACTGATTCTAGTCCAACACCTTCAGATTATATGTTAGAATAATAACACTAGCACCTTTTCACACACACTTCTGGGATCCACTCTCCCCATTCCTCAGTTATTTCATAGGAGCTGCCGTATTCCTACATGAACTCATGCTTCTCTGGCCACCGTTAATTTATTCCACCATAAATATCTAGCCCAAGCTGAGCCAACCAGAGCTTTTTCCTTTGTTTAATTTAATTTTTTAAAATTAGAGATGAAGTCTAATTATATTGCTCAGGCTGGTCTTGAACTCCTGGCCTCAAGTTATCCTCCTGCACATCTCCCTTGATCTCCATGAGCAGGACTGCTCTCAAATCACAGCTGAGACATGGGTGGTAATGGATGTGTTAACTAATATGTGGTAATCGTTACACAATGTATATGTGTATCAAATCATCATGTTGTACACCTTGAATGTAGTCCATCTTTACTTTTCAATTAAATATTTTAAAAATTAAAAAGAGAAAAAAGTCAGTGAATCAGACCTAGTATCATTGATCACCTACTTCTAATTGTTTCTGAGGCTTAGATGGGTCCCTGTCCTTCTTGAGTTTTGTTGTTCAACATTTTATTGGAATCCATGAGTCAGTTAATTCCCTTTAATTGGACTTCTCTCATTTACAGCCTAATGACTTGCAACCTAGAACTCATATAATGAAAACCTGAAAACCAGAGAAGTGAAGTCTTTTATTCACAGGTGATATCCATAATTAGTGAGAGAGTTAGGAATCAACAGAGGTTTTATTCCCCCACTTAATTCTCTTTGGAGTCTCCCCACTGAATAATATAATTCAAGTGATGAATTCTACCTTAAACTATTTCCCATATCTATTCCCTCCATTTCCACTGCCACCTCCCTAGTCCAAGCAACCATCATTTCTCACCTGCACTACTGTTTTCATTGTACAAAGAATAAAACCAAAATGCTTTAAAATGTTAAGCAGTGCTCTCCCATGCTTACTTTTCTGACCTCAGTTAGCCGCCTCTTCACATCACTCAAAGTGTTCCAGCCATGCAAGCCTTCTTTCAGTTTCTAAAACTTGAGTTCTTTCTCCCTTGGAACACTTGTATAGCTATTTTCTTTTTCTGGAATGTTTCTCCCTTGACTCTGCATGATTAGCTCCTCAACTTTCACTTCCCTGGCTGCTTGTGAGGACATCCTCCACCACCTATTAAGTAGGCTCTCACCCTTTATTCACTATCTCAGCACCTTGTATTTTTTATAATACTTTACTTTATAATACTTTACATAATTTTGAATTTGGATTAACACTGTGTTTGCTTTTTTAAAAAAAAAAATCTCCCGGTAACCTATAAGCTCCATGTGGGCAGGGAATTTATTTGTGTTCCTCACCACTACATACTCATGTCTCAGCCAAAAACATAGCATTCAACTTGACTCCTCGATATCTCTCACACACTATATCCAACCCATTAACAAATACTGTTGGCTCTAGTTTAAAAAATGTATTTCAAATATGGCCACTTCTCTTCATCTCAGCCACTACCACTGTAGTCTACATCAATATAATCTCTCACATAGACTGAAGTCATTTGCTTCTAGAAGGTCTTCTTACCTCCTCTATTGATCTCCTAAACTCTACTACTCCAAAGCAGCCTAGAGATTCTCTTAAAATATGAATATTGTATCATTCTCTTTAAAACATTCTGTTGTCTTTCTATTATTAAAAAAAAGTATCCAAAACTTGCAAATAAGGAGAGAGGGTGATTTTATGTTCTTTCAATATGAGGCGTTATTGAGGCTTACCTAAGAATTGTTTAATTATCAAGGAGAACACACCTTAATTTGTCCTTGATACTTACTTTTCACATAAAGCCCAAATTTTAGGAAGTGGCATGTTAAATCATAGATTTCTGTCTGATATAAAAGATAAACCCAAAGGTTACAGTTATATTGTCCTCTATAATATTAACCAGTGCATATGTATTAGCAAATTTAAGTTCAAAATTATTTGATATGAAAATTTAAATCACCATTCCTCCAATTCTCTTTTGAACCAGCTTTGCCATCTTACAGGTTACCTTATTAATTAATGAGTAGCATAAACACATTTGATACATGGTTATTTTATATTTGCATAAGAGTCATTCCAAGATTTTGAAAATTAAACTTGACAGTTTTGAGGTTCTCACCAAGATGTCCAAGTTGACTTACCTGTTCCAATGAAACTATAGTTTTCCAAAAAAGTATGTGATAGACATTTTAAGCTCAAACACATCTCTTTTTTCTCCTCAAATGATACTTAAAACACACTAGAAGTTTATCTTTTTTAAGTCTTTCTCTGACTCTGTGTTTTTGTTTATCATTCTGGTTCTTGGCTAGGTTTGGTTCTAGTTTCATGATGCCCCACTCATTTTCAGATGGATTATTTTATACTGTAAAATATCCAAGACTGGACCTCTCTGGACTTTAAGTTTAATAAATTAATTATTAGACTACTAATAATATTATCTGACATTCATCAAATGTTTATTATGTACCAGGTGCAAATATACAAGCACTTTAACCCTATGAATTATGTAATCCTCATGTCAACTTTAAAAAGAGGTATTATTATTTCGATTTGACAGATGGAAAAATGTATGCACACATATACTTTTTTATTTTTAGTTGGTTTATAAAGCAGTTTCCACATACATTACTTCACCTGGATAAAGACTCTATAAAATTGAAAGTGTCATAATTCTTATCCCATTTTACAGATGGGGAAATACAGCTCCAGATATCAGATGACTCGTCTGAGGTCCCAAGTTTTCTGCTTTCAAATATAGTATTTTTGCTTCCATACTATACTCTCTTAATATAAATGAGCAAAAATAAAAACAAAGACATCACAACAAAACCCCAAAAAAATAAAAACAAGGAAGTTGAGGACTATACTCAGGAAAGAAATTACTTAAGTTAAATTTTAGATAATTACCTTAGATAAATCACCAAGAGCCAACTGAATTTTTTTTAAATGCTAAGTCTTCATTATAAAAATGTCTGCCACATTTAAAATAAATAAACACAACATACACATTAAAACCAGAATATTAAACAGAATCTTTTTATTTTACCTTGGATAGCACAAAGTTGTTTTCTAAACTACTGTATATTGAACGTATCAGCAGTTGTTTTTGGTAACTTCTGAAGTGAACCAAGAAAAGTCAATTTAAAAATATATATATATATTGACAAGTTACCACTATTGTTCTTAAGAAATTATGGCTCTAACTTGATCGAGCTCCAAAGGGGCTTCAATTAAAGTAAATCTCTCTTTGCAGGATTTAAAAATTAATGTTCACCAGACTTCTTGCCAACTCCACAGGAAGAAGTAACTTAAAGCCCAAAAATATGCTTAACATTAGATTCAAGTTACATGTCAATCTGAATGGAGTGAATATAATAACCCAACAAAATTGAACCTGAATTGCCCTAAGAAAATCTGTAGATTCACTAAGGAATTCTACTCCACATTGTCATAACTGAGATTAGGAGATTCCTATTAAGGGCAAAACAAGACAAGATTTCAGAATCACACTGAAAAGTGCTTCTATTGATCAAGAATGGGGTTTAAGACTACTAAAATTGAAATAATACCAAATGGTTATGAACTTCTAAATCTATCCAACTCAACTCTCCTGCTTTCTTAAAGAAGATAGTGGATGGCTACATATTTGGATAGTGATTAACCTTTTATTTCTTCCTTCTTTCAAATTATATCCTAAAATACTTCAGCTACTTCTATAACATTTTTGTGCTTGTGATATTTAAAGTTCCTATTTCAGTTTCTTCTTCAAATTACAAACCTCATCATTCTGCTTTAGTCATCCAGAAAAAAGTATTGATTAATGAATTGGATATAGTGTGTGAGAGATATTGAGGAGTCAAGCCTATGCCAGATTTTTCTTTTTTCTTTCTTTTTTTTTTTTTTTTTTTTTTTTTTTTTTTTTTTTTTTTTTTTTGCTAGATTCAATATATTTCAAAAGGCAACCTATTTTGCTGCCGATGTTTACTGGCATATTGTGAAGAAAACATGCGTTCACACACACACACACTGTCACACATATACAGTAATATGTGACAAATGCTAACTCATATTCCTCATAGAGGTTTTCTCTGACCTTTTTTATAAGGCAACCACCACCCCTCTGCCCTTATTGAAAAACACCATCAGCCACACTTCTATGAGATTAATACTAATCAGACCTGTAGCCATTTTTATGGCTTAAAGTTTACATCAACCCCAGTGTAGACACAATGGAAACAGTAGGTAGAGGGGAGTGATATAAAAGAAATCAAGGCATCACCAAGGCCAACATCAAGAATTCTTTTTTTTTTTTTTTTTTTTACTGAGGATAGGGGGAAAACTGGAGATAGGTTGATAAACCTGTTTCATGTGGCTTTACCTTCCAAACTTTAGAGACTGAAATTTGTATTCAAACAAACCTCAGTTCAAATTCTGTCCTTATGAGTACTATAATCTTTTAAAAATTTTTATTCTCTTAAGCTTCAATTTGGCTCACTTGTCAAGCTGAGATAATGGTACTTGCCACACAATAACAAAACCCCCAAAATTAAGATAATACATGTAACAGACTTAGTGAGATTCCTGGCACTACGTTGGAAATGGTAGATACGGTTATGATTATTCATGGTGGTTATCAAGTATCTATTCATCCATTCAACAAAGAATAATTAAGCTTATACTAATGTATTTTCTCAATTCTGAGACCAACCTTTTTTCACATTTCAGCAACCAAAGCGCATTTAATATACATAATGGCTTTTTTCTTCTGCAAAGATGTCTATTAATTTGCTGATATATCAATAAGTGACAATGTCCTAGGTCTAGCCACTGTGCTAGAAAGTGGAGGGAGACAAAAATAAGTAAGAAAGCCCCTGCCCTTTTTACAGACCGTGATGCCTGGCAGAGAGGCCACATGACTTCAGCCTTCAGCTTCAATTCTAAGCTACCACTACATGCTTCCATATGCTGTTCCAATTGTTCCAAAAACTAGGGGTATCACAGACCACTCTGAGAATCTCATGAAAGTTGTGGGCTTTCTCTACAGTACAAAAGTACACATACATATGAGTTTTACAAAGAATCTTAGGAGTTTTGCAGACTCTCCAAAGACAATCCTCCGTGGTGTCCCCTAAAAGAATTTATAAAACGTAGGTAAGAATCCCTGCTTGCCCTCTTAGTAAAATTCCCCAGTTATTCTGCAAGTCACTTCTATGATACTACAACCCTTGGAGTTTAAGCATAAGTATGCCCTGAAGATGAGGGGTGGAGTGCAAAGCTAGGAATCACCAGCTCAGAGAGTCCTTGACAACATTTTATGTCGGGCTGGGAGCCAAAATAATCCAATATAAGAAGAGAGAAAAGGGGGTTTACATCAACCTTAGGAAAAACAATGTACAACTCGTTACTTTCTTTATTCATTTAGCACAAGTCAACCAACCACAGTATCAATGTTTGATTTACTCCCCCACTATGATCACCCATCTTTGTAGCCTCATGATCGCTACTCCAAATCTAGACTCGTAGTTTGGCTGCATCTCAAGCCTTTCACCATAAATGTCAATTTAAATGCACATTTTCTAGAAGGATGACAAAATTCAAAACATTCTATTTTCAGGAAACTAATGTGCAAATGTACCATTATAATATCCTTTTATCTACAATTTATAAAACTCTGGTCAAAATGTTTGTCTAAAAAAATTCCTGGCGGGATGCTGACATGAGCCTCCAGGCTCTCTCTTCTTTAACATAGGCAATTCATCAGGCTACACACAAAAGCACCCAAAAGTCTGCAGTGGTTCTCTTTAAATAAAGGCTTGAAGCATGCAGGGGCCTTTTGTAGAAAGAGAAATAGAGGAGACCCCCAAGGTCAGGGTGCTGTACACAGAACAAGGATCTTAAAGCAGGAAGAACTCATTTGTGACATGGTCATTGCAAGAGCAGAGATGAATAAAGCCAGGAACCAAACCTGGACTCCAATGTCTAATTATCGAATACAATCAGGAAGAGTGAAAAATCTATAGAAGACTATAAATGGATATTAAAGTTGGATATTGAGTCAAAATTTGAAACAAAGGAAGAAATGTCATAATTTAGAATATAAATGGTGGGAAGAGAGTGGGTAAAATGGGTGGTGGGAGCCTGATTTGAGAGATGATCTCAGACACCATCTGGATTTTGCAGCTTGTTTTAATGATTAGTTGAGATGTGTTGGTTGTAAGGATGGACTTGGCTTAAAAACCTGAAAATGGGGTCATAAAAATGTTTTTTTAAATATGCATGACTTTTTTAATAGCAGGGTACTTTTAAAAGCTATAGAAAAATCTCATGGTGCATTGAATTCTGAAACAACACATTGAATTTGGAATATCTTGGCAGGTTCCAACAAAGCTGAATATTTCAGTAATATTCATGATACTGTGTCCTATCTAGTGATTATTTCCCAGTAGCTCATAAAGCCAGGGTGTGTTTGTAAATAGAGCCACATTCTTTCATTTGTGACTCCTTTCTCTGTACACACACACACACATACATATATATATACACATTAAGACTACATACAGATATATGCAGTCATATGTCTTCTTCCGATTTAAAAATAATAATAAAACATGTTGCTGGACCCTAGGCATCTCATGCATAATTGTAGTAAATTGACCCTGGTTGTAAACACTTTTTCAGTTCTTGGTGAAACCCAATTCCTGAAGCTGAGGCTGAAAACAGAGACTCTAGGATCTAAACTCAAGGGGAAAGGGTTATGGAGATAAGACATAATGTGGAGTATTATCTACACCTGCCACAAAAGGGAGATGGAGCGTGTCATCTCTTGATGTAAGATTTTTGGCTAAAAATATACCATGTTTAAAAACAACTAAAGAACATGTCTCAAAAGCAAATGCACAGACAATACCTCGGTGATTCTCTACCAGAGGTGAAATAACCCCACTGGGGGGCTCCTGAGTAAGTAGGAGGGGGCTGGTTGTCATAATAACCAGGAGGAATTTGCTACTGCCCTGTAGGGGGTGAGAGCCAAGGAGGTTAAATGCCCTACAATGAGTGGACAGTCCATGCGATGAAAAATGGCCCGGACCAAGATGCTAATATCACCTCTATGAAGAAGTCAATCAGATTGACTTAGAAGACAATGTTTAATAAAGACAGAAAGAACAAGAGACACTTTTGTCTCTCTTAGTTACATATGAACAAACTAGGAAATAAAATGTTCTGTTGAAAGATGGCTAATGATCTAAAGTAATGTTAATTGTCACTTAACCTCTTTGTGACAATTCTTTCATCTGTAAGTGGGAATGATAGTAATTATTTCATAGGGCTATTAAGATTTCATTGAGTTAATATATTTAAAGCATGTTCAATAATACCTGGCACATAACAATCCCTAAATAAGGCTTATGTTATTATTTCTAAGAAAAAAATTGAACTGTAAAAATTTCCTTTGAAGAAAAGTAACTTTTAACTTTGCTTTTGAACAGAAGTCAACCAACATGTGTTCAAATAGCCTTGCTTCCATAATGAAAAGGTTTTCAGCATTACCATAGATGTTTTTCTCCTCTCTAGCTCCCTAACCCCACCCATCTACAGAAATGTGCAGGGAATGTCCTTTCCACCAGACCCCACTGCTTCTCCAGGCAGAGACGGCACAGCCCAAGGGGATTGAGAAAGAACAAGCTGTCTCTGCCAAAACCTGTCTCCCAGAAATCATCAGACCTGCTCTGGCCCCAGCTGGACTCTGAAGCCACAACTTAGGTAATTAGCAGTGGCCTTTGCCAACCTGCGGAGTTCACAACTCCTGGTTCTGCGCTGCTCCAGAGCCTCCTGAGTCAACTCTGATGCCACGGCATATGGTCTGCAGTTTTGCCTGGGGTTCTTTGTTGGGGATGGCTCCAGGGAGTTTACAGGGGATGCAGCCTATCGGTACCACAGGACCTGACATCTCCCATGTTGCGGACTGGTCCCTTAGTATCTCCTAGGACACTGCACAGATGGTGCAGGTATAGTCATTTGATTTAGCAGGACTTTCCAGCTTCATTTCACCACAAACGAAGAGACTTGGAAGATTTTCAGAGTACAAAGCTAATGACAGTTTAGGGAATCCCATAATTTACATGCTGATTATGTCTTAATCCATTGACAAAAACAAGACATATAAACAAAAACCTAGTTTTTAATCCCAGGAGCCTAATTGCAAGTCAGTCCATCAGTCTTAACAATGAGGGGGTTAGAGGGAACTGAATCCAAGATGAAGAATGTTTTCTAAACTCTACTGCAGGCTCCACATCCACCTAAGGAAAAAAAAAATGTCCTGAGTCTGTAGAAAAAAATATATTACCTTTTAATAGTATGTACAAATAAGAAAAAGTAATTAAAATTGGTTAGAACCTTGGCTCTACTACTTACAAGGTATGAGATTTATGCAAGTTTTTAGACTTCTGTGAGGCTCAATTTCCTCCTTGTTGATTAAAATAATAGTATTGACCACCTCATAAGATTGCCATGAAGATTAAATGTGATAATGTAGTTCAGTATTTAACAAGTACTTGGCACACAGAAAATCCCCAATAAAAGTGACCATTATTATAACTATTATTATTTTCATTAGCATCATGTTCATTACTTTTTTTTTTTTTTTTTTTTTTGAGATGGGGTCTCACTCTTGTTGCCCAGGCTAGAGTGCAATGGCATGATCTTGCTCACTGCAACCTCCGCCTCCTAAGTTCAAGCAATTCTCCTGCCTCAGCCTCCAGAGTAGCAGGGATTATAGATGCCCACCACCATGCCCGGCTAATTTTTATATTTATAGTAGAGACGGGGTTTCACCATGTTGGTCAGGCTGGTCTCGAACTCCTGACCTCAGATGAACCATCCTCCTCGGCCTCCCAAAGTGCTGGGATTACAGGCATGAGCCACTGTACCTGACCTCGCTAATTTTTTTTATTACATTGCCTCTCAATCAAATAATTGTGGGTTCACTATATTTTAATTTACCAAATATTGATTGACCACCTACTCTGTGTTAGGGACTATCCTAACTGCAGACAGACAAGTTCTTTTCTCTAATGAGGTTTATACTCTTCTGTGTGTGTGTGTGTGTGTGTGTGTGTGTGTGTGTGTGTGTTATAATATAATATACATATTTGGTCTTTGTCCCTAATCTGGTTCCTAGCACAGAGATCCTAAAACACAGTTTCTTGAATGAGAAAAGTATGTTTTATTATTCACGCTGGGAGCAGTAGCTCATGCCTGTAATTCCAGCACTTCGGGAGACCAAGGCAGGCAGATGACGTGAGGTCAGGAGTTCGAGACCAACCTGGCCAACATGGTGAAACCCCGTCTCTACTAAAAAATAGAAAAAATTAGCTGGGTGTGGCAGCTTACACCTGTAATCCCAGCTACTTGGGAGGCTGAAGCAGAAGAATCACTTAACCTGAGAGGCGGAGGTTGCAGTGAGCAGAGATTGCACCACTGCACTCCTGGGTGACAGAGTAAACCCTGTGTCCCCCCCAAAAAAAAAAAAAAGTATCTTTTGTTATTCATAATGAGTTCCTTTTGACCATACCTGAGCTTATGCTAAGCAGATGACTCATGGTGAGAGTGAGAGGAGAACAAGGAGGGAGCTAGACAGCTTCAGGATGAGGGCTGGTCACACCAGAAAAACCAACCACATGATTAGAGGGTTAGAATTTTCAGTCCCCAGCCTCCAGAGAGAGGAAAGGGGCTAGAAATTGAGTTCAATCACCAATGGCCAATAATTTAATCAATCATGTTGCCTACATAATGAAGCTTTCATTAAAAATCTGAAACAAGGAGTCTAAGGAAACTTCTGGGTTGGAGAACTCATCATCATGAGGGAGGGTGGCACACCCAAAGTTCTGTGCTCCACCCGCCACCCCACTTCCCACTCCCTCGCCCACTATTACCCCCTCCAGTGTGTGTGCGTGCGCATGCGCACACACACACATACACACATCTATCCCCAAACCTTGCCTCATCCATCTCTTTCACTTGGGTGTTTCTGAGTTGTGTCCTTTATGATAAACCATATGGGAACCTCCATATTTGTAGCCAGCTCAGATAGAAGTGTGGGTAGACTGGGCACCTTGTTTGTGTTTGCATTGGAAGCGGGAACATTCTTGCAAGACTGAGCCCTTAAACCCTGGGTAGTTAATGTCAGAAGTGAATTGAATTGAATTGTTGCCCACTCTGTTGTTGTCAGAGAATTAGAGAATTGGTTAGTGTTTGGAAAAAAACTACACAATGTGTGTATTGGGGGTGGTGGCCGGAGACAATCAACAAACAGATAGATAGGACTCTGTCCTTTTACAAAATGATAAATGCTGTGATGAAAATGATAGAGTGGTGCCAATAAGAGTAACAGATGTGGTGGCCACATTTGATAGGGTGGTAAGGGAGGCCTCTCAGAAGAGGAAACACCATGCTAAGTGCAACGAGTATATGGATCATTGAAACCCTAAGCACTATGCAGTATATTGTTCATTTTATGGGAAAATATGCTGAAGGAGAGTGAGATTAATCATTTGCCATGGTCACACAGCAAAAAAAATGGTAGAGCTAGAATTCTAACTTAATTCTTTCTTATCATCCCAACATCCCGTACCTATTTCAATCTGGTCCATGCTGTCCAGTAGAACTTCCCAGGGACAGTTCAATTTCTGTGCTATCCTCTGGTGCATATGTGACTACGGAGTGCTGGAAATATGACTAGCGAGACTGAGAAACTGAATTTTTTTATTTTATTTAATTTTCATCATTTGAATTCAAACAGTAACATGTAGCTAGTGGCTTCTATCTTGCACAGTGAAAGTCTAGGATTTCTTTCTTGTGTGACACCTGATGTTCTGAAGCTTTCTGAACTCCACTTTCTAAGAAAGACGTCTGACAGCAAACACACCTGCTAACGATTAGCTACATTCAACCCCCCACAGGCCTGTGTCATTATAATTAGTCACTGTGTTCCAAAAATGGATATTAATTATCTGTCTTTATTTCATTTTATATTTTACATACTTTTTTTAATGTTAAAAAAACTGCAATGTTTTAGGCACACCCAAATGCCAGAAGTCTATTCAACCAAAGGTGCAAAGGAGAATGCTGATTGAGACCACATGGGCATTTTCTTAGAACAAACCTTAGAGAAAAGAAAGGCAGTGTGAAGGGAAAGCCTCTGCCTCATCAAATGGCTGCAACTTTAATTATCAAGAAGTAAGCGATGTTGTCAGGCAAACCTCACAGACAGTGATCATGGATGGATTGACTTATTTTACTCTTTCTGCATCGACTCCCAAAAGCAAAAATCAGCACTGCAAACAATAAAACAATGCCACAGTCCAAAACCATACTCTGGAACCTTCTGTATTCTGATGGACTGACATGAGTCATGCTATGTGAACAGAACACAGCTCATGTGTGATTCAAAATCCATGAGTTTCAGACCTAGCACAGCCACCCAAATTTGCTAAATGACTTGGGAAAATCATTTACCTCTCTGAGCTCAGCTTACACATATGTAGAATGAAAATAAAAACAGAACCAGCTGTTTTGGTGTTTGTTGAAAATTAAATGAGATGATAATTGTGCAGAATGTAACATGACATCTGATATTAATATCGAATATGCAAAATGAAGAGATTGAGAAGGGAAAGTGGCTGACTAGACACAGCCAGGTGGAACAGCTGCCACCGAGAGACTGAGACAACTGGTGCACTCCTAACAGATCTTCAGAGGGAAGGCACTGAGAGTGGATGGAGGGAACACACAAAAGCTGGGCTGAAGGGGGAGGAAGCTGGGAACCCTGCACTGCCCCCCAGTGACCCCAAGGGAATGGGTGAGTTGAATTGGCAAGGAGTAATTCGCTCTTGCCACTGGTTTCTGGAATCCTGGCAGAGGAGATCCTTTGACCACCATAGACACTTGAGTTGGCAGAGAGAGCTGCTTAGAGAAACGGTAGGAGTAACACACCAGCTAATGCATAGCCCAGAGGTTTGGTGTGGGAGCATCTGTAGTGGCGTACAGCCAGGGAAGCCCATCTCCCTAAGCTTAACTTGCTCCCATAGGAGACTAGCCCTGGGGGAACTGTCCTATCTGAACTCTGTAGGGTGGCCTTGCCCATAAGATGAGGCCAGTCCTATCTGAGCCCACCCTTGGCCTGCTGGCCTCTCCCAGGGCCTCAGCCTGACTACGCCTGCTTTCAGGGCAGCCTCAGGTGGCAGGAAAGGGGAAGGACCTGCATTATAACTCCTGCACTGGCAGACTGTGCCTGCCCAGTGAAGAGAGCTCCAGCAGGATGGCCCCCAGAAACACAACAACCCACCCACTCTCTCCCCACATTGTAGCTTCCCCCAAGCCGATGGCAAGCCCTCACATTGCTTTGCCAATGCGTGTATGTGCTGGTTGGTTTTGCCTTCCTTGCCCAGTCAGCACACCTATGTGCGTGCACCCTGCCCTGTCACTGCTGAGGGAGTGCACTCCACCTCCCACACACCTCCCCTATCCCAAGACCACCATTGCACTTGGAGTCTTGGTAGGCACAGAGCTAGCCAACCTTGACCCTGCCTGCACCCAGCCCTTGCAGGAACTAGGCACAGGGAACAGTGGACCCTCCCCCACTCTAAGCTACCTTCCCTGCCTGTGGTGCACAGAGAGGCCTGCTCCCACCAGCACCCCACCCCCGTGCTAACAATCACTATTAGACCATCAGGGCACACAGTCAACAGCAGGGGGGCCCCACCCCACCCCAGCCATGCTGCCTCTGCCACTGCCATGAACGACCATATGGCCCCAGGTGCCCTGGCATCAATTAGCACAGCAAACGAGCATGCACCCTGCCACTCTGCCACTACCGCTTCTGCTGGCACATGCAAATGAGAACAGATCCTACTGCCACAGCATGACAAAATGCTTTGGATGACACCACCCATCAGAATGTAATGACCACCAGTCTGGAAGCACCTCAGGGTCTCTCCCCAGTGCAGTGGATTCCTAACCTTGAGGAGACAGAGAGCAATGTTGGAGCCGAATACAAGTCCTCTAGAGTCAGAGCACACAGTTCAGGAGTCAAGAGCTGAGCACTGACCCCCTAAAATCTTTCAGAAATAAAGCCAGTTAGTTGAATCTACCTGATACCACAATCAAATCTTCAAGATCATCAAATAGGATAAAAGGAAAAAAAAAATTCATCCAAAGTTCTGCAACTTCAAAGACTGAAGAAACATCAACCTACAAAGACGAGAAAGAACCAATGCAAGAAGTCTGATAACACAAAAAGTCAAAGTGCCTTCTTTCCTCCAAATGACTGCAACACCTTTCCAGCAGGGGTTCTGAACCAGGCTGTGAGGGCTGATATGACAGAAATAGGATTCAAAATATGGACAGGAATGAAGATCATTGAGTTACAGGCATACATTGAAATCCAATTCAAGGAAGCTAAGACACAGTAAAATGATACAGGAGCTGACAGACAAAATAACTAGTATAGAAAATAACATAACCAACCTGATACAGCTGAAAACACACCACATGCATCTTATAATGCAATTACAAGTATTAATAGCAGAACAGACCAAGCTGAGGAAAGAATATCAGAGCTTGGAAAATGGCTTTCTGAAATAAGATAGTCAGATAAGAATAGAGAAAAAAATGGAAAGTAATAAATAAAACCTCCAAGAAATATGGGACTACGTAAAGAGACCAACGCTATGACTTATTGGGGACCCTAAAAGAGATTGGGAGAGTGTAAGCAACTTGGAAAATATATTTCAGGATATAATCCATGAGAATTTCCCCGACCTAGTTACAGGCCAACATTCAAATTCAGAAAATGCAAAGAATCCCAGTCAGATACTGCACAAGAAGATCATCTCCAAGATACATAATTATCAAATTCTCTGAGGTTAAAATGAAAGAAAAACTGTTAAAGACAGCTAGAGAGAAAGGTCAGGTAACCTACAAAGGTCAGGTAACCTACAAAGTCAGATGACCTACAAATAACCATCAGACTAACAGCAGAAACCCTACAAGCCAGAAGACACTGAGGACCTATATTCAATATTCTTAAAGAAAAGAAATTCCAACCTTGAATTTCATATTCAGCCAAACTAAGCTTCATAAGTGAAGGAGAAATAGAAACCTTTTCAGACAAGCAGATGCTGAGGGAATTTATTACCAGACCACCTTACAAGAAATCCTGAAGGAAGCACTAAATATGGAAAGGAAAAATCATTACCAGCCACTACAGAAACACACTTAAGCACAAAGACCAGTGATACTATAAAGCAACCACACAAACAAGTCTGTATAATAATCAGCTAATATCATAAGGATAGGATCAAATTCACACATATCATTACTAACCTTGAATGTAAATGGGCTACATGCCCCAAATAAAAGGCACAGAGTGGTACACTGTATAAAGAACCAAGACCCATTGGTATGCTGTCTTCAAGAGGCCCATCTCACATGCTTAGACATCCATAGGCTCAAAATAAAGGGGTGGAGAAAAATCTACCAAGCAAATAGAAAACAGAAAAAAAAGCAGGGGTTGCATTCCTAATTTCAGACAAAGCAGAATTTAAACCAGTAAAAATCAAAAAAAGGCAAAGAAGAACATGACATAATAAATAAAGGGTTCAATTCAACAAGAAGACCTAACTATCCTAAATATATATGCATCCAACACAGAGCACCCAGATTCACAAAGCGAGTTATTAGACACTTTCAAAGAGACTTAGATTCCCACACAATAATAGTGGGAAACTTTGGCTGGGCATGGTGGCTCACACCTGTAATCCCAGCACTTTGGGATGCCGAGGCAGGTGGATCACAAGGTCAGGAGATTGAGATCATCCTGGCTAACATGGTGAAACCGTGTCTCTACTAAAAATACAAAAAATTAGCCAGGCATGGTGGCACACACCTGTAGTCCCAGCTACTCAGGAGGCTGAGGCAGGAGAATCATTTGAACCCATGAGGCAGAGGTTGCAGTGAGCCAAGATCATGCCACTGCCCTCCAGCCTGGGCGAGAGAGCCTTGCTCTGTTGCAAAAAAAAAAAAAAAAAAAAAAGAAAAATTGATGGGAAACTTCAACACCGCACTGACAGTATTAGATATATCACTGAGGAGGAAAATTAACAAGGCTATTCAGAACTTGAACTTAGCACTGTATTAAATGGTACTGATAGACCGCTACAGACCTCTACTCCACCCCAAAGCAACATAATATACATTTTTCTCATCACCATATAACAAACACACTAAAATCAACCCCATAATTGGATACAAAACACTCTTCGGCAAACACGAAACAACCGAAATCATAAAAATCACTCTCTTGAACCACAGCACTAGTAAAAGAAAACCTTCAGGTGAATTCAATTTAAAGGAGTTTAATTGAGCAATGAATGATTCACAAATAGGGCAGCCCCCAGAATCAGAGCAGATTCAGAGAGACTCCAGTGCAGCTACATGGTGGAAGAAGATTTACAGACAAAAAAAGGAAAACGACTTACAGAAATTGGAAGCAAGGTACAGAAACAGCTGGATTGGTTACAGGTTGGCGTTTACCTTATTTGAACATGGTTTGAACAGTTGGTTACATTTGATTGTCCAATACTCAGTGATTGGCACAGGTGTAGGCTATGGTCAGTTTACACCTCCACTTGTTATAGTTCATGATGTACTGAAAAACTTTTAGGCTGAACTTAAATATGTAAGGAGGCAGCTTTAGGTTAAACTCGATTAAAAGCACAATAAAATTAGAAATCAAGACTAAGAATTTCACTTAACACCATAGAATTACATGGAAATTGAATAATGTGCTCCTAAATGACTTTTGGGTAAATAATGAGATTAAGTCTGAAATCGAGAAATTCTTTAAAACTAATGAGAACAAAGACACAACATACCAGAATCTCATGGACGCAGCTAAGGCAGTGTTAAGCAGAAAATTTATAGCATTAAATGACCATATCAAAAAGTTAGAAAGATCTCAGTTTGACAACCTAACCTAATTGTCTAAAAGAATTAGAGAACCAAAAGCAAACATATCCCAAAGCTGGCACACAACAAGAAATAACCAAAATCAGAGCTGAACTGAAGAACACTAAGACATTTAAAACTATTCAAAAGATTAATAAATCTAACAATTTTTTTTTAATGGTCAAATAGGTAGACTGCTAGCTAGGCTAACAAAGAAGAAAAGAGAGAAGATTCGAATAAACACAATTAGAAACAACAAAGGGGATATTACCACTGACCCCACAGAAATACAAGTAATCATTAGAGAATATCATGAATACCTCTATACACATAAACTAGAAAATCTAGAAGAAACTGATAAATTCCTAGACACATACACCCTCCCAAGACTGAGCTGGGAAGAAATTAAATCTGAAAAGACCAATAGTGAGCTTCATAATTGAGTCAGTAAAACATAGGCAACTGACCAAAACAAATCCAAGACTAGACAAAGTAACAGCCAAATTCTGCCAGATTTACAAAGAGCTGGTACCATTGCTAATGAAAATATTCCAAAGAACTGAAAAGGAGAGATCCTTCCCTAACTCATTCTATGTGGTCAACATCATCCTGATATCCAAACCTGGCAGAGACACAACAAAAAAAGAAAACTCCAGGCCAATATTGTTGATGAACATTGATGCAAAAGTCCTCAACAAAATACTAGCAAACTGAATCCAGCAGTGCATCAGAAAGCTCATCCACCTTGATAAACTAGGCTTTATCCCTGAGATGCAAGGTTGGTTCAACATACACAAATTTTAAAATGTGACTCATCATATAAACATAACTAAAAACAAAAACCACATAATTATCTCAATACATACAGAAAAGGCTTTCAATAAAATTCAACATCCTTTCATATTAAAAACTCTCAATAAACTAGGTGTTGAAGGACATACCTCAAAATAATAAGAGCCATCTATGACAAACCCACATCCAACACCATACTGAGTGAACAAAAGCAGGAAGCATTCTCCTTCAAACTGAACAAGACAAGGATGTTCTTTCCCACCACTTCTATTCAACATAGTATTGGAAATCCTTTCCAGAGCAATTAGACAAGAGAAAAAATTAAACAGCATGTGAGTAAGAAGACAGAAAGTCAGACTAACTCTGTTTGTAGACATGACACTATATCCAGAAAAACCCATAGTATTGACCCCAAAACTCCTTAAGCTGATAAACAACTTCAGCAAAGTCTCAGGATACAAATCAATGAACAAAAATCTGTAGGATTTCTTTTTTTATATATATACTTTAAGTTCTAGGGTACATGTGCACAACATGCAGATTTGTTACATATGTATACATGTGCCTTGTTGGTGTGCTGCACCCATCAATTCATCAGCACCCATCAACTCGTCATTTACATCAGTTATAACTCCCAATGCCATCCCTCCCTCCTTCCCCCTCCCCATAATAGGCCCTTGTGTGTGATGTTCCCCTTCCCATGTCCAAGTTATCTCACTGTTCAATTCCCACCTATGAGTGAGAACATGCAGTGTTTGGTTTTCTGTTCTTGTGAAAGTTTGCTGAGAATGATGGTTTCCAGCTGCACCCATGTCCCTACAAATGACACGAACTCATCCTTTTTTATGGCTGCATATATCCACTATGGAATGGATTAACATTTTCTTAATCCAGTCTGCCACTGATGGACATTTGGGTTGATTCCAAGTCTTTGCTGTTGTGAATAGTGCCACAATAAACATACGTGTGCATGTGTCTTTATAGCAGCATGATTTATAATCCTTTAGGTATATACTCAGTAATGTGATGGCTGGGTCATATGGTATCTCTAGTTCTAGATCCTTGAGGAATTGCCATACTGTTTTCTACAATGGTTGAACTAGTTTATAGTCCCACCAACAGTGTAAAAGTGTTCCTATTTCTCCACATCCTCTCCAGCACCTGTCGTTTCTTGACTTTTTAATGATTGCCATTCTAACTGGTGTGAGATGGTATCTCATTGTGGTTTTGATTTGCATTTCTCTGATGGCCAGTGATGATGAGCATTTTTTCATGTGTCTGTTGCCTGCATGAATGTCTCCTTTTCAGAAATGTCTGTTCATATCCTTTGCCCACTTTTTAATGGGGTTGTTTGTTTTTTTCTTGTAAATTTTTTTGAGTTCATTGTAGGTTCTGGATGTTAGCCCTTTGTCAGATGAGTAGATTGCAAAAATTTTCTCCCATTCTGTAGGTTGCCTGTTCACCCTGATGGTAGTTTCTTTTGCTGTGCAGAAGTTCTTTACTTTAATTAGATCCCATTTGTCAATTTTGGCTTTTGTTGCCATTGCTTTTGGTGTTTTAGACATGAAGTCCTTGCCCATGCCTATGTCCTGAATGGTACTACCTAGATTTTCTTCTAGGGTTTTTACGGTATTAGGTCTGACATTTAAGTCTCTAATCCATCTTGAATTAATTTTCATATAAGGAGTAAGGAAAGGATCTAGTTTCAGCTTTCTGCTTATGGCTAGCCAATTTTCCCAGCACCATTTATTAAATAGGGAATCCTTTCCCCATTTCTTGTTTTTCTCAGGTTTGTCAAAGATCAGATGGTTGTAGATGTGTGGTATTATTTCTGAGGGCTCTGTTCTGTTCCACTGGTCTATATCTCTGTTTTGGTACCAGTACCATGCTGTTTTGGTTACTGTAGCCTTGTAGTATAGTTTGAAGTCAGGTAGCGTGATGCCTCCAGCTTTGTTCTTTTGGCTTAGGATTGTCTTGGCAATGCGGGCTCTTTTTTGGTTTCATATGAACTTTAAAGCAGTTTTTTCCAATTCTGTGAAAAAAGTCATTGGTAGCTTAATGGGGATGGCATTGAATCTATAAATTACCTTGGGCAGTATGGCCATTTTCACAATATTGATTCTTCCTATCCATGAGCATGGTATGTTCTTCCATTTGTTTGTGTTCTCTTTTATTTCACTGAGCAGTGGTTTGTAGTTCTCCTTGAGGAGGTCCTTTACATCCCTTGTAAGTTGGATTCCTAGGTATTTTATTCTCTTTGAAGCAATTGTGAATGGAAGTTCATTCATGATTTGGCTCTCTGTTTGTCTGTTACTGGTGTATAAGAATGCTTGTGATTTTTGCACATTAATTTTGTATCCTGAGACTTCACCAAAGTTGCTCATCAGCTTAAGGAGATTTGGGGCTGAGATGATGGGGTTTTCTAAATATACAATCATGTCATCTGCAAACAGGGACAATTTGACTTCTTCTTTTCCTAACTGAATACCCTTGATTTCTTTCTCTTGCCTGATTGCCCTAGCCAGAACTTCCAACACTACGTTGAATAGGATTGGTGAGAGAGGGCATCCCTGTCTTGTGCCAGTTCTCAAAGGGAATGTTTCCAGTTTTTGCCCATTCAATATGATATTGGCTGTGGGTTTGTCATAAATAGCTCTTATTATTTTGAGATACGTTCCATCAATACCAAATTTATTGAGCGTTTTTAGCATGAAGGGCTGTTGAATTTTGTCAAAGGCCTTTTCTGCATCTATTGCTGCTGCCTTGCAGTTAGATCTCTGACTTCTGTGCTAGCAACGAGGGAGGCTCCATGGTGTGTGGGACCCTCCCATCCAGGTGTGGGATGTAATCTCCTGGTGTGCCATTTGCTAAGACCCTTGGTAAAGTGCAGTATTAGGGTGGGAGTTACCCAATTTTCCAGGTGTTGTGTGTCTCAGTTACTCTTGGCTAGGAAAAGGGATTCCCTTCCCCCTTGCACTTCCCAGGGGAGGTGATGGCTCGCCCTGTTTCAGCTATCGCTGGTCGGGCTGCACCAGCTGACCAGCACCGATTGTCCAGCACTCCCCAGTGAGATGAACCCGGTACCTCAGTTGAAAATGCAGAAATCACCCGTCCTCTGTGTCACTCGTGCTGGGAGCTGGAGGCTGGAGCTGCTCCTGTTCAGCCATCTTGCTCCGGGCCAAAAATCTGTAGCATTTCTATACACCAACAACATCAAAGCCAAGAACCAAATGAAAAACACAATCCATTCATTACTGCCACAAAAAGAATAAAATACCTAGGAATACAACTAACCAGCGAGGTGAAAAAATCTCTATAAGGAGAAGTACAAAACACTGCTCAAATAAATCAGAAATGACACAAACAAATTTTTTAAAAATTCCATGCTCATGGATAGGAAGAATCAATATTGTTAAAATGGTTATACTGCCCAAAGCAATATATATATTCAATTCTATTCCTATTAAACTACCAATGACATTCTTTAAAGAACTAGAAAAATCTATTTAAAAAGTTATATGGAACTAAAAAAGAGTCCAAATAGCCAAGGTAATCCTAAGCAAAAAGAGCAAAGCTGGAAGCATCATACTATCCAATTTCAAACTATACTACAGGATTACAATAACCAAAACAGCATGATATTGGTACAAAAACAGACACATAGACCAATGGAACAGAATAGAGAGCTCAGAAGTAAGGCTGCACACCTACACTATCTGATCTTGGACAAAGCTGACAAAAATAAGCAATGGGGAAAGGACTCTCTATTCAATAAATGGTACTGGGGTAACAAGCTATTTGCAGAATATTGAAACTGGACCCCTTCCTGACACCAAATGCAAAGACTAACCCAAGATGGATTAAAGACTTAAATATAAAACCCCAAACTACAAAATCCCTGAAAGACAACCTAGGCAATACCATTCTGGACATAGGAATCCACAAAGATTTCATGACAAAGACACCAAAAACAATCGCAACAAAAGCAAAAATTGACAAATTTGATCTAATTAAGCTAATGAGCTTCTGCACAGCAAAAGAAATTATCATTAGAGTAAACAGACAACCAACAGAACAGGAAAAACTTTTGCAAACTATGCATCTGAGAAAAGTGTAGCATCCAGCATCTATTAGGAACTCAAACAAATTTACAAAAAAAAAAAAAAAAAGAAAGGTAAAACAAAAAACAACTCCGCTAAACAGTGGGGAAAGAACATGAACAGATATGGTATTGGTACTTTTCAGAATAAAGGCATACATGCAGCCAACAGACATATGAAAAAAAGCTCAACATCACTGATCATTAGAGAAATACAAACCAAAACCGCAATGAGATACCATCTCACGCTAGTCAGAATGGCTGCTATTAAAAAGTCAAAAATAACAGATGCTGGTGTGGTTGCAGAGAAAAAGAAACATTTATACACTGTTGGTGAGAGTGTAAAAATTAGTTCATCTGCTGTGGAAAAAGAGTTTGCTGATTTCTCAGAGAACTCAAAGCAGAACTACCATTCGACCTACCAGTCCTATTATTGGGTATATACCCAAAAGAATATAAATTGTTCTACTATAAAGACTCATGCATGCATAGGTTCATTGCAGCACTATCCACAATAGCAAAGACATGGAATCAACCTAAATGCCCATCAATGCTGGACTGGATAAAGGAAATGTGGTACATATACACCATGGCATACTATGCAACCATAAAAAAGAATGAGATCATGTCATTTGCAGGAACATGTATAGAGGTACAGGCCATTTTCCCTAGCAACCTAATGCGGAAACAGGAAACCAAATACCACATGTTCTCACTTATAAGTGGGAGCTAAATAACGGGAACACATGGACACATAGAGGAGAACAACAGATACCAGGGCCTACTGGAAGCTGGAGGGTGGAAGGAGGGAGATCAGGAAAATTAACTAATGAGTACTAGGCTTAATACCTGGAGGACAAAATAATCTGTACAGCAAATCCCTGTGATAAGAGTTTACCTATATAATAAACCTGCACTTGTAACCCTGAACCTAAAATAAAAGTTTAACAAGAGAAAGTTAGTAACAACCCTCACCTCACTAAAAAGTGTCACCACTAAAAAATATCAAATGTTCAAAACAAATGTTTTGATGATAATTAAGAAATTATTCTTTTCATTCCGTGGCCATCCTTCCTTCTGGATTTTAATAAATATTAAAAAACAAATGCAGAGCACATAATTCATATGAGATACTCAGCTAGATGTTTCAGTATGGCATACTGAGTTCTCACAACAATCCTGTAAAGTACACAGGGATCTCCACAAGGATACTGAAACTGAAACACAGGAAGGTTAAGATATTATGCAAAGACACACACAACCAGGTGGTCCAACTCAAATTTCTCAGTCTATTTTCTCTCTCTCTCTCTCTCTCTCTCTCTCTCTCTCTCTCTCTCTGTGTGCATTACCAATAATTCTTGATTAAGGTCTTCACTAGTGTTCTTGAATCTTTTAAACTTATCTTAAAAATAACTTTATGTTAATGAATTTATTTTTTTCTTCTTCTGGACTTCTAAGTCACAATGCATATTTTTGACAATTCTTGTTCTCCCTCTGTCTCTCTTTCCAATTTAGTCATCTTTTTCTAGGGCTTACCACTTCATTGCATTAGGCTCTGTTAAAAAATCAACTTAGAGGTACATTAACATTTTAAAGGTTTATTTGAGCAAACAGGGATGCATGAATCGGTCAGTGCCAAACCACAAGCAGTTTGGACTCCACCAAGGAAATGAGAGGGTAAAACTTTTATAAAGTGCTGGAAGAAGCAAAACAAAGAAAATATTTGATTGGTTAAAGCAGAAAGTCCCTAAAGATTACTTAGTTGTTTCTGATTGGTTAACCTTGCTTTGTTTTACCTTTTACAGTGAGTTGAGTTTCAGTTTCCTTACATAGGAACTCAAGGCATTGAAGTCGGCTCAGCCCAATGACCTCCCAATTAATTATTTTCACAGCTCCACCTTTTTTATTTTAATATTTGATACAGGGTCTCTCTCTGTCACCCAGTCTAGAGTGCATTGACTCAATCATGGCTCACTTCAGCCTTGACCTCTTAGGCTCAAGTGATCCTCCTACCTCAACCTCTGAAGTAGCTGAGACTACAGGCCTGTGCCACTACACATGGTTAGTTTTTTGTTTTGTTTTGTTTTTCGTTTTTTTGGTGGTTTTGGTATTTATTGCAGAGCCAGGGTTTCACCATCTTGCCCAGGCAGGTCTTGAACTCCTGGGCTCAAGCAATCCTCCCTACTTGGCCTTCCAAAGTATTGGGATTATAGGCATGAGCCACCATGCCCAGCCCATCTTAATTTTAGTATCAGCCACTGACTAAATATGGGACTAAAAATCTAAGGTCTCTCTTTCTCTAACTTCACTCCAATAGTTCATGCGGTAACAGTTCCCTTAAAAGTCTCAACAGGTATTTTTGGATTTTCCTAACAGGTATCTCACATGTATAATATATGATAGAGTATAATAGATGATATTAGGAGTATAATAGATGATAGACAAATAGATGACATACAGATAGATGATGGATAGATAGATAGATAGATAGATAGATAGATAGATAGATAGATAGACAGATAGATATGGAGATAAAGCTTCCCTGTGGTGTCTTATTTCCCTCTTTGTCCCATCACAGTGGGTATCAGCATGTCGACCTGCCATCCCCATCCTTTGGGCTGCGTCAACCTATAATAAGAACATCTGGATGTACCAGGTATGCCCAGACCCTGCCATAGATGCACAGGAGCCCTTGGGAGAGCAAGCCTCACAGTGCTGTGGGAATACATGGCTCATTTTTTCTGAGAAGCCACAGCAGAGCCATTCAGTGACTTGCAGCATTTTAAAATGAGAGAATGTCTCTTTTGCTCTAACTTACACTGCTAACTGCATCTCCCTCTCCATTTCAGTAGGACTCAATCATACACAGATGCTCCCCAAATTACAATGGGATTATGTCCTAATAAACCCATCATAAGATGAAAATGTCCCAAGTCAAAAATGCATTTAATACATCCAACCTACTGAACACAGTAGCTTAGCCTAAACATGCTCAGGACACTTACATTAGCCTACAGTTGGGCAAAATCATCTAACACCAAGCCTATTTTATAATGAAGTGTTGAATACTTCAAGTAATTCACTGAATATTCAAATACAGCTTCTGCTGAATGCATATCACTTTCACACCATCCTAAAGTCCAAAAATCCTAAGTCAAACCATGGTAATTCAGGGACCATCTGTATTTATGGGGACCTAGTTTGGAAAACTAATGTCAGTGAAAAATACTACAACAGATGATGAATTTTGCATCCATTCTGAGAAGGAATGTAAACTGGTCCCCTAGAATAATTTCCCTCGTTCTTCCTTATGTGTCTCATCAGATCCTCAAGTAACAGGGGTTCAGGGAGACTCACATCTCAGTTATTCAAAGAAGCCCAGGTAAATTTTCCCCAGACTCAAGCCAAAGCTTGCCTCTTAAAAACTGCTAGGTAGAATCCAAAATTCATTTCTAGGACGAAATACATACAAGAAATTCTGATTTGCATGAGAGAGAGTACAATTCACCCTCAACCAACCCAGCACAGAGATGTCTTTCAACACCAACACACTTTAACATGTTCACCCCACTCACTGTTGAATTCCTGTAGCCAGAGTCATACAGTTCTGTCATCAAAGAAAACACCTCTGGGCAAACTAATTTTCCTTGAAGCCCAGCAAAATAATAACAACTTCCCACGCCCTTTCAAAGACCTGCTCAATAGGCAGGTTTTTGTTGCATGAAGTGGGAGTGGTGGTTGACTCTGTCAGCATCATCAACCTTCACAATGCACAATCTAAGCTTGTGGCAGATCGTCAATGACAACGAAGTTAGCTGATTACTATAATCGACCATAATTTTTTCTTTAAATTTGATAACAACTGATATTTGGGGAGAAGGAGAAAAATAAAGAACTACATCATATCTATTTTCTGATGAAAGACCACATGCTAACGTGACCAGTTCATACTGAGCTCAGCAGAAAACCTTTGAGCACATATTGAGTGCCCAGGACATATGCGTATACACAAAAAGGTTAATTTCAATAATAAAGTGTTTCCCATGCAAATATGGGCTAAAGTTATATTGAGGTAATTCACAGACATACCAAAAGCTAGCTGATATATTAAAATATGATCAGCTTTATTGGTAATCATAGAAATTTCAAATAAAATAATTAGAAATCAATTTTACCTAATAGAATGACAAAAAATTTAAGGATTGTTAATATGTTACTAAACGTTGTAAAGAAATGGTCACTTACTTTCATTGTTAGTAAAAGTATAAACTAATTCAATATTCTGGATGGGGATTTGACATTCATTAGAATTTACAAGGTACATCCACTTAGATGAGTAATTCAACTTCAATTCATCTGTGAAATCTCTCCCACCAAAATAATTGCACTTGAACACAAAGATGTTCATTGCAGTATTGTTTATAATAGCAAAAGACAGAAACAATAGAAATCTCTATCAAGTCATTTCATAGTCACACTAGATAACACAAAGAAAGGGACTTTTAAAAGGAGGAACTGAATACTGAGGAATTGAATATTGAGGAACTGAGTATGGCATTGTCATGGAAATCTCTCCATGATTTAGTGCTAAATGAAAAAAGTTAATGAATAGTAGTCATAGTATGATCCCATTTATGTTTTCTGAAGGTCTGAACAAGTGTGTGTACATGTACATATGTAGGCATGGAAATTAATAAAAAATAGGTATGGATGGATAGGTAATAAAAGATAAAGTCATTATGTCTGGGGAGGGAAATAGGTGAATAGTGGTATGAAGTGAGGAGTGAGGCCGAGAGAGGAGTAAGGGGAAAGGTGGACACAAGACTCCATATGCTTTGGTAATACTTGAATTTTCAATAATGAATACTCATTCATGAACACTATGTTATTTTTTGAAATAAAATAAATTAAAAGTAACTAATTATATTGCAGTATGAACATGTCACCATCCTGGTCATTATTGATAAACCAGACAGCTAAACTGCCCAGACTGACTATCCTGCATTCTGATTTGGCTACCCCCAGGAAGTGCACCTAAGCACTTCCACTCCCTTATGATCTCAGATTCTCAGCATTTTAAAGAATCTTAAGAGTCATCCAATCAATGACTTATTCAGTGCTTGAAGCCCCTCTTAAATATCTCTGCAAATTGATCTTCCAGGTTTTGCTTGATAACTCCTCTCACTAGAGGGTCATTGCTCCCCATGGCTTCCTACTCTCCCTTCCAGCAGCTCTGCTGGGAAGGACTCCCTTGTCTTAAGCCACAATATGTCTCTATCCCCAATCCTACAGATTCTTCTTTTTGTTGTTGTTTTTTCTTCTTTTTCTTTGTTTTTAATGGACAAATTATAATTCTGTATATTTATGGGGTAATATGTGATGTTTTGATCTATGTATACATTACAGGAAGATTCCATCAAGCTAATTAATATATATATATCACCTTATCAATTTATTATTTTGTATGTGTGTGGTAAGAACATTAAAAAGCTATTGGAGAACCTTTAAAAAGGCAATCTCATAGAAACGGAAAGTAGAAAAGTGATTACCAGAGGCTAGAGGGAGAAGGGAAGATGGGGAAAGGGGAGATGTTAGTGAAAGGGTGCACAGTTTCAGTTAGACTGGAGGAACACATTTTAGTGAACTGTTGCCCTGCATGGTGCCCTTGCACCACCCTAAATAGAGCTTACAGACCCCTCTTCCTCCATGAGAAGAAAGGCATCTTCACTGAACACTGCCCCCGACCTTAGGTGAATTAGAAAGACTTTCCCTCTACCTAATGTCTATCACAGCACTTACCACGCACTTACCATAATTGTCTGTCTACAAACCTAGACTGTAAGGCTTGAACAGCAAGTACTTTTGTATCCCAGTACCTAGATCAGTGTCAGGCTAATAGGAAGTTCTCAAGTCCCATGGTGTAGTGGTTAAAAGCATAAACTTTTTAATAGTCCATCCAAATCTCAAACTCCTTTGCTAAATATAAGTTCTCATTTAGACTAAGCAAAACAGTTGAGTCTTCATTTCCTTAGTGGTGAGAATGAGATAAATATCGTAATATCTACTTCATAGTTTGCTTAAGAATATGAAATAAGAATAATGAATGAACGAGAGAAAGAATGAGTGAGCGAACCCATCCACCATCCAATTTCTTGTAGAACCCCACCATTCCCAAACTCTCCTTGTGTTGTGGAATTCTGTTAGAGCTTTTGAAAGGAGAAAGCACAGCTTAGATTTGGCTAAGACCAACCTGAATTCAATCAATTCTAAAACAAAATCAAGAAAGAAAGAAAGAAAACCTGCATACACCAGTCACTACTTTCTATTTTTCTAGGATGTGGGAATATGGACAAGATCAAGAAAGAAAAAAAGAAAGCCTGCATCTACCAGTGACTACTTTCTATTTTTCTAGGAGGTGGGAATATGGACAGGATTGATCTCTGTAGCTCCTTTTTTGAACTTGGGACAAATCTCAGATCTCACCTGCGGGGATTTCATAGCACAGCAGTAGAGGGTTAAAACTTACATGAACTTCGTTTGAACTTCATATGGGCTCCTCTCTTATTTTAAAAAGTTTTACATCAAATTTTGTAATGTAAGGAGAACATGCAATTTAAATTAAAAAATTGGAGGAGATTTGGGTATTTTTCAGCCTAGGTCAGCAAACTCCAAAGGCCTATAATTAGGTTTTCCCTCTGTTTCTTCTTAATCATTAAAACCATGAATGAGAATAAAGCTTAATCAAATAGATTGCCTACTCTTCTCTTAAGAGATGAATCAATCCCAGCACTTTGGGAGGCCGAGACGGGCGGATCACGAGGTCAGGAGATCGAGACCATCCTGGCTAATACGGTGAAACCCCGTCTCTACTAAAAATACAAAAAAAAAAAAACTAGCCGGGCGAGGTGGCAGGTGCCTGTAGTCCCAGCTACTCGGGAGGCTGAGGCAGGAGAATGGCGTAAACCCGGGAGGCGGAGCTTGCAGTGAGCTGAGATCCGGCCACTGCACTCCAGCCCGGGCGACAGAGTGAGACTCCGTCTCAAAAAAAGAAAAAAAAAGAAAAGATATGGATCCATTACAGAAGCAAAATATCTTCAAGGATATTTTGTAAATAATTCCCAAATATGCTGGGTTGGTTGCAAATCTGCTAGGCCTCTCCCCTCGTCATGAAATAATATATATAACAGATTAAAGCAATTCACCACGTATTTATCAGTAACTTTTATAAGCCTGTTCCACATAAATTAATAAAAATTATTTTTATAAACTGTATTATTTAAATGCTTTATGATAGCTACCTCTTCAATGGATCGTATCATTACGATCTTGTTATATCCAGTACTTCTTCTCCAATGCCAATATTCTGCACCTCTCCCCTCGTTATGAGATAATCTGCTCTGATGTTATTCACCCGGGGAAGACTAGAACCACCCCCACCTGCCACCACTGGCTTTGAAAAAGTTCTAAAGAAGATCGAGTTTGATGTTAATGGCTCCAGCCTGTCTATTCTATATTGTTTTGCCATTCCTTCAGCTCCCATTTTTTAGTGAAAAAAATCAGCTTATTCTGGTCTGTCCCATCCTTTCAAATGATTCTAACCACAAAAAATGTAAGATCATTCTTTATTTTTATCTAAAAATGCACAGATTCCAACTTGAGGAAAGTGGCTCTTTATTTTCTGATAGTAGTTTCTCAAAATACATTTCTAAAATATAAGAAGAGAAATGATTGCCCAATTTCAGGCCTGTATTCTATCCGATAGTGACACCAAAAGGTACATTTAGGGCAAGAAATGAAAACGATAGTTTGGAAAATCACCTCTAAAGCCTATGATTTCTCTTAATAAGTCATCATTTTTAGGCTATGTTCACGTGGCGCATACACACCTGACTTTCTCTAGGATGTGCAGCAGTCTGATTTATCTAGTGGGAAATACACAGGTGGGATCTTGGTGCTTCCGATTCTAAGTAACATTATAGAACTCAGATGATGTGTTTATGCATCATTTTCCTTATCTATGAAATGGAACCTTAATGATGGCCAGAGGAGGATAAAGAAACTCCCCCAAGACCCTTTACTGTGGGTTGGAGCCATGGATCCTATAGCCTCTTCCCTATGCCCGCCTTCCCCTGTACCACATATCAATCATCAAACCACCCCAGTGAGCCACACGCTGTGTTACACTGGAAAGGGGAAAAGTCATCAAGCTGGCTTCTGAGATCAGAGAAGGAGAATTTAATCAGCCTCATATAATATATATAACAGATTAAAGCAATTCACCACGTATTTATCAGTAACTTGTAGAAGCCTATGTTCCACATAAATTAATAAAAATTATTTTTATAAACTATGTTATTTAAATACTCTATGATAGCTACCTCTTCAATAGATCGTATCTTTAAAAACATTTAAAGCAAATAAGATGGTCAAATTGTAATATGTCAATGTCAAACACCCCTTTGTAGCTGGAAAGTAATGTAACCACTAGGCAAAGAAGAGAGAAACAAACTTCCCTAGACACAAATTAGTTTTGTTGGTAAAGATTTGGTTTCTTCATGGCAAAAAAAAACAAAAAAATGATTATATAACAAATTACATGAACTTGCATATAATAATTTACAACATAGTATTTTCTCAGTTGATCAATTAAGACTCTCAATGATGTTGTGTAGTTACATAAAGTAGGTGTACGTTGTACAGATAAAGATACAGTCTCTAGGTATGTCACAGTGATTAAGAGTCTTGCACATGTTTACTCAGTTAGCAAGTGGAAGAGTAAAAACTCCACTCTTGTTATATTCAGTACTTCTTCTCCAATGCCAATATTCTGCACCTCTCCCCTCGACATGAAAAAATCTGTTCAGGATGCTATTTACCTGGGGAAGACTAGAACCACCCCCACCTGCCACCATGGCTTTGAAAAAGTTCTAAAGAAGATCGAGTTTGACGTTAATGACTCCAGCCTGTCTATTCTATATTGTTTTGCCATTCTTCCAGCTCCTATTTTTTAGATGAAAAAATTCAGACTTAGAAATAATAACTTTCTGGAGATCTCATACATACATCAGTTGATGAGCAAATCCATGCCCACCCTACTTCAAGCCATGCTGAGTAAAATATACTAGTTAAGAACCCTAGATTTGAAATCAGAGGAGTCTGTTTCAAATTCCGGTTCCATCAACCACCAATTGTGTGACTGTGAACCCCCTAGGAGCCTCAGTATCATAACTTCTTGTAGTTATTCAATTAAACTATGCATACAATATAGTACCTTAAAAAGTAGCTAAGATACAATTGTAATTCATCAAGCTGCTTTAAAGAAATGTACTGTGGACTGCAGGATTTCAGGCACCAGATTTGTGATGAAGCTTAGGGGTCCTCTCAGAACACCAAAATTCACATCACATAGAAATATGTATTTTCTGTATGGAGCAGAATCAGGGACAGAACAAAAATAGGTCTTCAAGTCCACGAAGCCACCACCATGAACCACCATCTCCTCCCCTAGAGCCCTGCTCCCTTCCTTCTGCGGCTGCCCAGCGATTCCCTCCATTCTGAAGTCACTGCTATAGAGAATGTGGGGAAGCAGCAGGTCTGAAAGAGCAAGCACGATAATGCAAAGCAGACAGGTCCCTCCAGGTAGACTCTAGACTCAAAGATGAATGTTTCCCTTTGAAAGAGGTCACCAGGATGGCTATCAGTGCTAACTATAAAAGGATGGCCTCATAGTATGAGATTTACACAAGCACAGACCCCTTCTGTCACAACAGACCTTAAGAGGAAGGGTGAGGTTCCCCTAAGGCCTTCAGAGTCCTAGTCGTGTTCCCCAAAGTAAGGATCTAAAATCAGGAAAGGGATTTCTTATGATCATTTGCTCTTCCTGACTCCTTACTGTCTAAAGGCAACTGATGCTGATTCATAATGCCAGGACAGCCATGCCACAGTCACCATCCAGCCCGTGATGGAAATGGAGTGGACTCTCACAGGACAGATGTGGGTGTGAATCCCAGGCTGTGTTAAGTTGAGTAATTTATGCTCTCCAAGCCTCAGGCTTTAGCTTACAGAATTTATCATTAAAATGTACTTTTATTATTACCATCCATTTTTATTATGCATGTTTCTGTTATCCGCACTAAAAGAGACACATTAATTTGCTTACTACATTTATGAGAGTATATTCTTTATTTCCCATTTGCACCTCAAGATCCACTTTCCACCCTTCTACTCTGTGCCCCAGAAAATCTTCTATAATCTGTGTCAACATGTTCCCTTGCCCTCCAGTTTTCAGTTTTGTTCAACTGAAGTTGGGGAGTGGATATCAGAGATGACAGAGAATGAGGGTGGGGTGTCCAGTCTCCTGCTCTGCCAGGCTACTATGGGTTAGCTATGTCCCTTTACCAAAAGCCACAGCTCCTATCACAGTATTCTTTTAATGCATCTCTTTCCAGGTTACAGTAATTGTTCCCTCTCCTTGCTTCTTCTGTCCTGGGGATGATAATGGCTCCACATTCTTGGTACACTATGATACTGCAGTATGCCTTGCTGATTTCCTTAAACTCTGCCTACACCTTTATAAACAGTCTCTATATTAAATTCTCTGTAATTACCCAATTTGAGTGAGCCATTATTTTCCTACAGGGGCCTTGACACATATATCCATAAACTACATAATTAGATCAAAGTAGCATTCCAGCTAGCCATGACCAAGACACAGAAGCAGAAAATCAAGGATTAATCTCTGCCTTTTTCTACTTATAATTCCCTCTCCTTGGAATCTTCCCTAAATTGTTCCTTTCCATCATGGTAGTCAGCTTTCTGTCCCTAACCATGGCCCAGACGCTAAGCATTTGTTCAGTCAACTTTAGCCTAAAATATCGCTTAATTTGTTTGCAGTTAAATTGTGTTTAATTTCCCTTTCCTTCTTTTAAGAATGGCCTTTATATTTCCTTTTTCCTGTTACTGCCCAAACCAGCCCTTCCCCCTTATTAACAGTGTCTTGGTTTCATGCTACTATGAGGCACTGGTATACACAGGGAGATGGGACCAGCCCCAGGGATAAATCATGATTGACCTTCTCCAGTCACTGCAATCACCTCTCTCACCCAGTGATGGTTTAAGGTGATAGCCATGTGTGCAAGATCTAGACTATGATAAATGAGGGGAAATCTGAAGAGGGGCAGCGGAAGCTGGATGTTAGGAGAGATTTTTCTTCTTAAGAAAAAGATACAACAAAGAAAAATGTTCTCTTCCTTTCTTCTTTCTTTCCTTCCTCCCTGACTTTGATGTTGTTATTTGAAAATGTGGTGTTTGAAGTTTAGTCAGCCATCTTTTTACCAAGAGGAGGAAGTTAAGAGAATCAGAAGGAAGCTGACCCAAAGCCCTGACATCATTGAGCTTCCAAATTAGCCTCCCTCCAATGCACTCCCCCAGATTTCTCCTTGCATGAGATAATAAAGCCCTCTGCATTAACCACTTGTCTTAGTTTGGGCTGTTATAACAGAATATCACGAACTGGGTGGTTTTAAAAAACAGGTATTTATTCTCACAGTTCTGGAGAATTAGAAGTCCAAGATCAAGGTGTCAGTTGAGGGCACTGGATGTCTGTTGAGGGCATTATTCCTGGTTTGCTGATGGTCATCCTATTGTGTCCTCACCTGGTGGAGATCAGAGAGGAAGCAAGCTCTTCTTTGTCTTTTCTTATAAAGGAACCAATCCCATCATTCTCTACCGTCATGACTTAATTACCTCCCAAAGGCCCCATCTCCAAATACCAGCCCATTAGGGATTAGGACTTCAGCATATGGATTTAGGGGACACATAAACATTCAGTTCATAGCACCACTTTTTTTTTCATAGCACCAATTTTATTTGGATATTCTGTTACTCATAGCCAAAAGAATACTGAATGAATCACTACCCAAGGCTAGCTGCATCCCCATTATGCAGGCATATTCCTCTCATTTATTTCCCCTATACATGGCAGCAATAAGCTCTTTAAGATATTAGATGTGTCTTGAAATCCCTGAAAGAAAAGAATGAAGATAAGAGACTCATTAGGTGTTCTTTCTATGCTATGGTCCAGGATCCCATACAGGTAAGACTCTGGCTTCCTAATCCAAAGGTTAGTGGCTTCAAATATTTTCTCTTTCCTTTTGGGAAAATACAGGTAAGACAGTTTTGTCTTGTAAATATTAATATCAGAGACCAAAATTGGGGACAAGCAGTCTCTTCATGCTGTTTTACCCAGACCTAGCATACAGAAGTTGTTAAGTAACTATTTGATGGATAAACAGATACATTCCATACATTCTCACATAGAAGAAACTGATTGCAATAGGTAGGATTAGGTTTGGCAGCAAATGGCAAAAGAAGTAACAGTGGATTAAACAAAATGGGAAATATGTTTTCTTCTCATGCGAATATAGGTGAGTGTAGAGCCTTCCTGACCCTTCAAACCTCCTTCTCTCTCATTGCCCTACTATCCTTAATGTGTGTTTTCACCATGTGCTATAATATTTCTGCTCTGGTTCTCTCCATCACATCTGAATTTTAACCAGCGGGAAAGAGAAGAAAGGAGTGGACACACCATTTATATTAAGGACACTTCATTCAGTTGCAAATCCACTAACCAAAGCTCCACCCCATTGATCAGAACTGAATCTCCAGGCTTTCCCTTCGTGCTGGATATTTTCTGTTTGTCCCTTCACCACATCCAACTCCACCCTTTTCTACACTGTCTTGTGCTGTCAAGGATTTACCTGAATTTATGACATCAGTGGGCCCCCTGGCCTTCAGGCTTCTGCTGAGTACAGCCAGTGGGAGACACACTCAGGAGAGGAGGAGGTGAAGGAGGGTAAGACTGGCCCTCCAGCTTGCTCTCTTCTAAGTCTATATGGGTTGGCACTCTCTCTCTATCTAGTGCATGAGCAAGAATGGTCTACTTCAGGTTGCAAACACTAAAGGCTACATTGCTTGTAGATAATTTAAAAGCAATAATAAAGCCAAATAAAAGACTACCAACTTTTTATTATCACCATCCACAGACAATTCTAAACAAGGTCAATAATAAAACACTCTTCCTGCCAGGAACAGACCATTTCCATCTCCACCCCTTCCCCAGGGCAGCCACCACCTCTCCCAAGGCAGTTCCTGTCAATCACCCCTTCCTACTCAGTGACTCTGGAGGTTTGGTGACCACTTCTTCCCCTGGCTTCTCAGGACTAGGGATGGTAACAGCTCTCTGCATATGCTCCACTGAGTTTCTAAAAACCCTGCACTGCACACATCTTTGTAAACAGTCTCTTTATTAAACTCTGGTCGATTATCCAGTTTAAGTATGCCATGCATTTCTTACTGACACCTCAGCTGATACTATCCAGCAGCAAGGAGGTTTTTATTCTGAAGTGGTCACAAGCCAAAATAGAGATGTTATTATTGAGAAAAAAATGGATAGAATAAATATTGGGAAAAAATCAACCTCTGCCACCCTTTTTTTACTATACTTTAAGTTCTAGGGTACATGTGCAGAACGTGCAGATTTGTTACATAGGTATACACATGCCACGGTGGTTTGCTGCACCCATTAGCCCATCATCTACATTAGGTATTTCTCCTAATGCTACTACCCCCCAGCCCCCCACTCTGCAACAGGCCCCAGTGTGTGATGTTCCCGTCCCTGTATCCATGAGTTCTCATTGTTCAACTCCCACTTATCAGTGAGAACATGCGGTGTCTGGTTTTCTGTTCCTGTGTTAGTTTGCTGAGAATGATGGTCTCCAGCTTCATCCATGTCCCTACAAAGGACATGAACTTATC
Organism: Piliocolobus tephrosceles; assembly: GCF_002776525.5. Taxonomy (NCBI): domain Eukaryota; kingdom Metazoa; phylum Chordata; class Mammalia; order Primates; family Cercopithecidae; genus Piliocolobus; species Piliocolobus tephrosceles. Next base: position 126,016,458 of record NC_045440.1, read on the forward strand.
CTTTTTTATGTCTGCATAGTATTCTATGGTGTATATGTGCCACATTTTCTTTATCCAGTCTATCATTGATAAGCATTTGGGTTGGTTCCAAGTCTTTGCTATTGTGAACACTGCTGCAATAAACATATATGTGCATGTGTCTTTATAGTAGAATGATTTATAATCCTTTGGGTATGTGCCCAGTAATGGGATTGCTGGGTCAAATGGTAATTCTAGTTCTAGGTCCTTGAGGAATCGCCACCCTGTCTTCCACAATGGCTGAACTAGTTTACAGTCCCACCAACAGTGTAAAAGTGTTCCTATTTCTCCACATCCTCTCCAGCACCTGTTGTTTTCTGACTTTTTAATGATCACCATTCTAACTGGCATGAGATGGTATCTCATTGTGGTTTTGATTTGCATTTCTCTAATGACCAGTAATGATTAGCTTTTTTTATACGTTTGTTGGCTGCATTTTCAGAAGTGTCTGTTCATATCCTAGGTATTGACGGAATGTATCTCAAAATAATAAGAGCTATTTATGACAAACCCACAGCCAATATCATACTGAATGGGCGAAAGCTGGAAGCACTCCCTTTGAAAACCGGCACAAGACAAGGATGCCCTCTCTCACCACTCCTATTCAACATAGTATTGAAAGTTCTGTCCAGGGCAATCAGGCAATAGGAAGAAATAAAGTATATTCAAATAGGAAGAGAGGAAGTCAAATTGTCTCTGTTTTCAGATGATATGATTGTATATTTAGCAAACCCCATCGTCTCAGCCCAAAATCTCCTTAAACTGATAAGCAACTTCAGCAAAGTCTCAGGATAAAAAATTCATGTGCAAAAACCACAAGCATTCCTATACACCAATGATAGACAAACAGAGCCAAATCATGAGTGAACTCCCATTCACAATTGCTACAAAGAGAATAAAATACCCAGGAATACAACTTACAAAGGATGTGAAGGACCTCTTCAAGGAGAACTACAAACCACTGCTCAATAAAATAAAAGAGGACACAAACAAATGGAAAAACATTCTATGCTCATGGATAGGAAGAATCAATATCATGAAAATGGCCATACTGCCCAAAGTAATTTATAGATTCAATGCTATCCCCATCAAGATAGCATTGACCTTCTTCACAGAATTAGAAAAAACTACTTTAAATTTCATATGAAACCAAAAAAGAGCCTGCATAGCCAAGACAATCCTAAGCAAAAAGAACAAAGGGTGAGGCATCATGCTACCTGACTTCAAAGTATGCTACAGGGCTACAGTAACCAAAACAGCATGGTACTGGTATCAAAACAGATATATAGACCAATGGAACAGAACAGAGGACTCAGAAATAACACCACACATCTGCAACCATCTGATCTTTGACAAACCTGACAAAAACAAGCAACAGGGAAAGGATTCCCTATTTAACAAATGGTGTTGGAAAAACTGGCTAGCCATATGCAGAAAACTGAAACTGGACCCCTTCCTTACACCTCATTTTTTTTTTTTCTTTTCGAACTTGGAGTTTACAAATCAACCAAATGAAAATACTCTTGTGATTGTTCCCAAAGCTTTCACTCCTCTGGCAGCTTTTACCACTTCCCTCCAAGGAAGCTTTCAAGGAAACTACCTCAATGGGTGCAAGTGAATGATACATCAAATTTCTAGCCCTAAAGCCAAGTAAAAGGAATTTGACTATGTCCTGATCTCCATTCAGATATGTTCTTCGGTAAAGATTGTGTTTGTAGCACTGCCCAACTAGCCAATCAGCACGGGATCCTAACCAATTAGAACAGACATTCTCCAGGGTGCCATTCCAGCCCCTATCTGCTGCATATCTTCCCTGCCCCTAGGAAAGCTGAAAGCAGAGCAACTTGGCCTCATCCCTGCACCCACTAACTCTGGACACCTCCTAATATCCCTGTCTTTATCCATGTTTTGCAAAGTCAGGCCTATCTATACCAGCCCAACCTTGCCTCCTGGGCTGGATCAGTGTCCCCACAGGAGGGCAACTTGACAGATCCTGTTTCTTAACCTTCACTCCAGCTAGCACTCACTTTTAGCTTGTCATTATCTGCATAGCTACTGCCCTGGAGTATGAGTTTTATTAAGGTGAAAGCAATGTTTAGAGGCATAACATGGTTTAGGATGAATGATTAATTGAAGAATTTTTGTTTCCCTCTCAACCTCCAAAATAAAGTACCTAGTAAATTTGGATTTCATTGTCTGGTTGCAAAATAACCTGCCCTGGGGGAGGCTCTGAAAGGAGTCACCAGGCAGCGATGAGATGTGCTTTTCAAAGCCATGTCACGGTCATGGTAATCAGCAGACAGATCCCTATTGTGCAGAGCCCTGCCGCAGGGCCCACGGGGCAGGGCTTCCTGTGAGTGGGCTGCTGGTTGTTTGTGGTTGCTACAACAAAGCCTTAGAGAGAACTTTCTGGGGGGCCAATGTTCAAAGTCCACACAAGCCTGAAATCAGGTCTCAGTTCTGCTCCTTGTGTTTGACTAGAAATGCCAAGCTCTTCAGAAAGTGAGACAGAATATTATCCAAGGAAATCTGGAGGGTGAGTTTTGTTTTGACTGGTTGTTTTCATGACGTGCCAGACACTTCACACACACACACACACACACACACACACACACGCATCACCTCTAATCTTCACAAGAGCCCAGTGAGATAAGTATCACTGTCCTTGTTTGCAGAAAAGGAAACTGAGGCTCAGAGATGTAAATAACTCTGTGGCCCCTCAGGAGCTGGGAAACAGAGCAGTGATTGGAACTCAGGTTGACCTGACTCCAAAGCCACATCCTACAGTCCCCACCCACCTTTCCCAGAACTGTGCAGAGGGCCAGAGGTAAGGCCCGATAGATACAAATCTTCAACCATGGCCTCCAGGGGTTGAAGTGGGCTGCACAGCAGATCAAGTTGCTGCCCTGGAGAGGAAGACAATTATATTATCATGGTAGCATCACGGCAATGCAGGCCAACTTCTTGAGCCAGGTGGACAAGGTGATAATCAGCAGAGGATGAGAAAATAAGATAAGATTAGGGAGACTGAGGTGGGTCGACCATAAAGTCAGGAGTTCAAGACCAGCCTGGCCAAGATGGTGAAACCCCGTCTCTACTAAAAATACAAAAATTAGCTGGGCGCAGTGGCAGGCACCTGTAATGCCAGCTACTCGGGAGGCTGAGGCAGAGAACTGCTTGAACCTGGAAAGCGGAGTTTGCAGTGAGCCAAGATCACGTCACTGCACTCCAGCCTAGGCGACAAAGCGAAACTCTGTCTTAACCAAAAAAAAAAAAAAAAAAAAAAGACAACATGGGTTTGTCAATTATCTTTTGCTATATGACAATCCACTTAGAAACTTACTGGAGTAAAATAATAAAATTTATTATTTCTCATGATCTGTGATTGTGCTCGTTCTGCCCTACTTTGTATCACACAGGGGTCACTTATGCAAGTGCATCCTGCTAAAGGTTGGTATATTTTGGAGGTTTAGAGACCTCTCTGAAGAGTTTGGGCCTTGGTGCTGGCTGTTGGCTGAGAGGCTTCAGTTCTTTTCTATGTGGCCCTTAGTACTGTGTGGCATTTTACCTCTCAGTGTCTCTCCATATGTCCTCTCTCCTCAAGAGGATAGCTTGGACTTCCTTACATCATGGTGGCTGACTCTGAGCAAACAAAAGCAGAAGCTTCCAGGCCTCTTAAGGGCTAGTCCTGGAACTGACACAGTATCATTTCTGCCACATTCCATTAGTTAAAGTAAATAACAGGCCAGCCCAGATTCAAGGAGAAGAAATAGACTCCCATTTCTAAGTTGGTGGGGCAACCTGTGCACCGAGGGAGGTGGTAACTTGTTGGCAGTTATCTTTGGAGAAAATCACAGTGGATATGCCCCAGATCCCCTCAGGCAGCAAATACCCTGCAGAGGCTGTGGGGAGAAGGGTATCTCTGCAGCATGGTGAAGGGCCTTGTCTAGAATGCCAACTCTAGTGATAGGGTATGGCTGCCCAGGGTACACAATGAAAAGGCTTCTAAAGCAGCATCTGGGACCAGCAGGAAAAAGTTTTTTAACTGAGTCATTCATTCATCCATTCATTCCTCCTTTGTTTGAACAAGTATTTATCAAGCACCTCTGTTGTCCCACTCTTTCAGGCACTGGGGATAAAGCAGTAAAAGTTTATCCTTTTTCAAGGAGTTCACACTCTAGTGAGGGGAAACAGACAATAAATAAGTAAATAAGCGTATGATGTGTTAGGTAAAACTTAGTGCTAAGAAAGAAAATAAAATGAATAAGTGATAGGAGACTGCTATGGTGTGAAAGTTTGCATTCCTCCAAAATTCATGTGTTAAAATCTCATCCTCAATGTGGGGATATTAGGAGGTGTGGCTTGTGGAGGTGACTGAATGATGAGGGTGGTATCCTCATGAACAGGATGAGTGCCCTAATAAAAAAGGCTTATTAGTGCCCTAATAAGAAAAGGCTTGAGCCCTTCCACTATGCGAGGACACGCAAGAAGACACCACCTATGAGGAATAAGCCCTTACCAGACACTGAATCTGCCCACACCTTGAGCTTAGACTTCCCAGCCTCCAGAACAGTAAAAATAAATGCTATATATAAATTACCCAGTCTAAACAACTTTGTTACAGCATGAGGAACAGACTAACACAGAGGCCTTTCTAACAAGGTAACATACGAACAGATGCATGAATGAAGAAAGAAAACTGGCTGTGGCCGGGTGCAGTGGCTCAAGCCTGTAATCCCAGCACTTTGGGAGGCCGAGACGGGCGGATCACGAGGTCAGGAGATCGAGACCATCCTGGCTAACATGGTGAAACCCCGTCTCTACTAAAATATACAAAAAACTAGCTGGGCGAGGTGGCGGGCGCCTGTAGTCCCAGCTACTCAGGAGGCTGAGGCAGGAGAATGGCATGAACCCGGGAGGCGGAGCTTGCAGTGAGCTGAGATCCGGCCACTGCACTCCAGCCTGGGCAACAGAGCGAGACTTCATCTCAAAAAAAAAAAAAAAAAAAGAAAAGAAAACTGGCTGTGTGGGTAAGGCAGGGAAGAACATTCCAGAGGGAACAGTAAAGGCAGAGGCCCTAGTGCCTCAGTCTGCTCAGGCTGCTATAATAAATTACCATAGCCTGGGTGGTTAAACAACAAACATTTATTTCTGACAGTTTTGGAGGCTGGAAGTCAGAGATCATGGTTCCAGCATGATCAGGTGCTGGTGAGGGCCCTCTTTCAGGCTGCAGACCCTCAGCTTCTTGTATCCTCACAAGGCAGGAGAGCAAGAGAACTCTCTTCCCAAGGGTTCCCCGTGACCTTATTATCTCCCTAATTGTACCAGCTCTAATACCATCACCTTAGGGAGTTAGGAATTCAAATATGAATGTGGGGGGACACCAGCATTCGTTCCATAACACCTAGGAAGGCCATTCCAGACATATTTGAGGAACGCTGTGGCTGCAGCAGAGTTAGCAAGGGGGAGAGTGCTGGGAAAGGACATGGAGGAACCAGGGGCTGGAAATGAGGTTCTGTTGTAGGTGGGGGAAGATGTTCCAGCTATGTTCTATGTTGCCGCTCTTTGATAGAAACGCAATGTGAGTCACTTATACAAATCACATATGTCATTTAAATGTTCTTACAGCTACATTTTATTTTGTCTTTTATTTTAGGTTTGGGGTACATGTGAAGGTTTGTTACATAGGTAAAGACATGTCATGGAGGTCTGTAGTACAGATTATTTCATCACCCATGTTATTAAGACCAGTACCAAACAGTTATCTTTTCTGCTCCTCTCCCTCCTCCCACCCTCCCCCATCAAGTAGACCCCAGTATCTGTTGTTTTCTTCTTTGTGTTCATAAGTTCTTATCATTTAGCTCCCACTTATAAGTGAGAACATGTGGTATTCAATTTTCTGTTCCTGCATTAGTTTGCTAAGGATAATAGCCTCTGGCTCCATCCATGTTCCCACAAAAGACACGAATTCATTCTTTTTTATGGCTGCATAGTAATTCCATGGTGTATATGTACCACATTTTCTTCATCCAGTTTGTCATTGAATGGGCTTTTAGATTGATTCCATGTCTTTGCATTGTGAATAGTGCTACAATAAACATTCACATGCATGTGTCTTTATGGTAGGATAACTTATATTCCTCTAGGTATATACCAAGTAATAGGATTGCTGGGTCAAATGGTAGTTCTGCTTTGAGCTCTTTGAGGTCACCATACTGCTTTCCAGTATGCTTGAAATAATTTACACTCCCACCAACAGTGTATAAGTGTTCCCTTTTCTCCACAACCTCACCAGCATCTGTTATTTTTTGATTTTTTAATAATAGCTATTCTGACTGGTATGAGATGATATCTAATTGTGATTTTGATTTGCATTTCTATAATGATCAGTGATATTGAGCTTTTCTTCATGTGCTTGTTGGCCACATGTTTGTATTTGAGGAGTGTCTGTTCGTGTCCTTTGCCCATTTTTCAAAGGGGTTGTTTTTTTCTTGTAAATTTGTTTAAGTTCCTTAAAGATGCTGGATATTAGACCTTTTTCAGGTGCAGTTTGCAAATATTTTCTCCTTTTCTGTAGATTGTCTGTTTACTCTGTTGATAGTTCCTTTGCTGTGCAGAAGCTCTTAAGTTTAATTAGAGCTCACTTGTCAATTTTTCCTTTTGTCGCAATTGCTTTTGGTGTCTTTGTCATGACATTGTTGCCAGTTTCTATGTCCAGGATGGTATTTCCTAGGTTGTCTTCCACAGGTTTTATAGTTTTGTGTTTTACATTTAAGTCTTTAATCCATCTTGAGTTGATTTTTGTGTATGGTGTAAGGAATTGGTCCCACTTCAATCTTCTGAATATGGCTGGCCAGTTACCCCAGCACCATTTATTGAATAGGGAGTCTTTTCTTCATTGCTTGTTTTTGTCAGCTTTGTCAAAGATCAGATGGTCATAGATGTGTGACCTTATTCCTGGGTTCTCTATTCTGTTCCATTGGTCTATGTGCCTGTTTTTGTACCAGTACCATGCAGTTTTAGTCACTGTAGCCTTGCAATATAGTTTGAAGTTGGGTAACATGATGCCTCCAGTGTTGTTCTTTTTGCTTAGGATTGTCTTGGCTATTCAGGCTCTTTTTTCGTTCCAAACAAATTTTAAAACAGTTTTTTCTAGCTCTGTGAAGAACGTCATTGGTAGTTTGATAGGAATAGCATTGAATCTATAAATTGCTTTGGGCAGTATAGCCATTTGAATGATATTAATTCTCCTAATCCATGAGCTTAGAATGTTTTTCCATTTCTTTGTGTCTTTGCTAATTTCTTTGAGCAGTGTTTTGTAATTCTCATTGTAGAGATCTTTCACCTCTCTGGTTAGCTGTATTCCTAGGTATTTTATTCTTTTTATATATAGCCAGATTTTAAAAAGTAAATAGAACTAGGTAATAGATTTTGTTTAATATAATATATGAAAAATATTATTTCAACATGTAATCAATATGAAATTATTAATGAGAAATTTTACCTTTTTTCATACAAAATCCTCAAAATCTAGTGTCCATTTTACACTTAACAGCACATCTCAGTTTAGATTAATGGTATTTCAGGTGCTCAGTAGCCATCAGTGGCTAGTGGCTACCATATGGTACAGTGCAGATCTTCAGCCTATAAAGCAGTATTTCTCATACAGAGCTCTCTCAGAATACTGGCCTTGATATGTTAATAAATACATTGGAAAGATAAGCAAATAATGTGTTCTGTGGTCAAATAAATAAAACTGGAGAAATACTAGTTAAACAAATTGTAAAATGGTTTCTTTCAGCAGAACACCTCAGAATTGTTAATATGATAATTTATTCTAGGACTCTCCTGGAGAGGCAAAAACTAAGAAAAAAGGAATCAATTTTTAAGAGCTGTGTTCTGCGTAGGCCTAGGAGCCTTCACAGAGAGACTTTGGAGAGACTCCTACCCTACCCTGGTTTCAAAGCAAGTAAGCTCTGAATTTCCCCATTTCCAGTTCAGCAGCTCTGCTATCATTTGTATTTGTTTCCTTATTTATCATTTAACATACCTCAATTGAAAAGGGGTTGTAAATCTTTTCTTAAACCCTTGGGTTCTCTAAACAGCTTTCACACATACCTCAGAAGGTGGCCTTAGATGCTGAAAGTGTTCTTTAGGAAACAGTTTTACAAAGGAGCTTGGGGCAAACATCCCCTGACACAGCCTCCTCTTCAGTACAGACTCACGTCATCAGTGTCATAGCCACAAGAAGAGCTGTGAGCACAGCCTGGTGGCACCTCACCGGAACCTTCACCCTCACCAGCATGTGGCTGCTCTGATCTGGGCTGTTTGTTCATGAATGGCCAGTTCTGGTGTTCCTTTCATACAGGAGTGTTCTGCAGTTTAAAGCAAACCTGAGGCCGGGCATGGTGGCTCATGCCTGTAATCCCAGCACTTTTGGAGGCCGAGGTGGTCAGATCACAAGGTCAGGAGATCAAGATCATCTGGCTAACATGGTGAAACCCCGTCTCTACTAAAAATACAAAAAATTAGCCGGGCATGGTGGCGGGCACCTGTAGTCCCAGCTACTTGGGAGGCTGAGGAAGCAGAACAGCATGAACCCATGAGGCAGAACTTGCAGTGAGCTGAGATCACGCCACTGCACTCCAGCCTGGGTGGCAGAGCAAGACTCCATCTAAAATAAAAATAAAAAATAAAAACATAAAGCAAACCTGAGCCTTGAAGGACAAAGGCTGTAATTTCTGTTTGCACCTGCAATGGAGCCCAGAGATCTCCTGATGGCAACTTCTCTCTCATCCATTTCAACCCTTGAATGTGGACAATACTCTGTTTAGTCCCTAAAAGAAAAGGCATCCCATGAGGCATTAGTGAAAAATGTATATTTAATTAAAGACTTATACACTGTTGGTGTGAAATAAATTAGTACAACCATTGTGGAAAATGTGTGACAATTCCTCAAAGAGCTAAAAATATAGAACTACCATTTGACCTGACAATCCCATTACTGGGTATATATACCCAAAGGAATATAAATCACTCTACCATAAAAACACATACATGCATATGTTCATTACAGCACTATTCACAATAGCAAAGACACGGAATTAACCTAAATGCTCGTCAATGGTAGACTGGATAAAGAAAATATGGTACATGTACACCATGAAATACTATGCAGCCCTACAAAAGAATTAGGTAATATCTTTTGCAGGAACATGGATGGAGTTGGAGGCTATTATCCTTAGCAAACTAAAGCAGGAACCGAAAACCAAACACCACATGTTCTCACTTATAAGTGGGAACTAAATGATGAGAATACATGGACACATAGAGGGGAACAACAGAAGATGGGGCCTAACAGAGGATGGAGAATGTGAGGAGGGAGAGGATCAGGAAAAATAACTAACGTGTACCAGGCTGAATACCTGGGTGATGAAATAATCTGTACAACAAACCACATGTCATGAGTTTACCTTTGTAACAAACCCACACATATGCCCCTGAACTTAAAATTTTTTTAAAAAGAAAATTTAAAAAGATTTTCAAAAAGACTTTTGTAGAGAGAGCAGAGTTTAACCTATAGCGTTTCACTTTAGAAAAATTCCTGTGAGGCATGTTTCCTTTCACAAAATCTCTCCAGGATGCTCCACCACCATACTGACTTACCCATTTCCCTCCCTGTCTGTCTGAGTCTCTTTGTGTCTCATTCTGTCTGTTCTGTATCTGTCTTTGTCCTTCTCAAGCCCTGTCTCTCTATCTCAATTTCTGTCCCTTTGTCTCTCTGTGTTTGTCTCTCTGTCTCTATCTCATTCTCTACACAGCTCTGTCTCTCTTCTCTACCCCTCCCCAGCTCCAACCTTCCCCATAGACAGCCTTCAGTCTCCTTCCATCTCATGGTTTCTGAAATGCACACTTTTCTTAGAAAGAGCCATTTAGCTCTATCCCAGATTCCCCTACTCTCATCACTCAATACTCTACCCCATGTGTGGTACTACAGATGATATCAGGGTCATGATTTTGACTGCATATAAGAGAAGACAGTCATAATGTGTTTTTATTCTTTTATCCATCTCAAGTATCCCTCCCCCTTGACACTTAAATCTACGAGTTAATTATATATCCCTTCATTCACTGCACATTAGACAGCCCCAGGATTGAAGTCCAACTCAGTCACTGTTAGCTTTGACCTGTGTCATCCATTTAACTTACTGAATGGCATTTCCGTATATCTAATACATGGGTTGTAACAACTCTGTCAACAAGTTTTTGTAAGGTTATATGTGAAAGTCGTTATTTCATCTCAAAACATTTTACAAATGTAAAAGATTGAAATCACTGCAGCTATTGCCTCCAGGTAAGAGCAGGAGCTTGTAACAGCAACAGACAAATTCTGCACAAAAGTGAAAATAAGTGAGGTAAAGCAGGAGGCAGGGGAACCAGTGAGCTGGGGAAGCTGAAGGGAAGAAGCATCTGAGCCCCGACGCCTAACTCATGTGAGTGGCCTCCACACATTCTGATAGCTTGCTACATCCATCAGGATCCCAGCAGAAAACAGCACGTTCAAATGAATTTGATGACAGTTGATTAAAAGGACTATTTTCGAGATGTAGCATGTGGAGAAACTACATGAGAAAGAGCAGTATCCCAGGGCTAGTAACTGTGAGGACTGTTATCACCACTCCTGGTCCTGAGTTGGCACAGGGAAGGTGCATGGACCAGAATCTGGAGACAGAGTGCCCTATGGAGAGGGTTGCTAGGCAGTCGCTGTACCTTCCATTGAGGAAAGCAGCCAAGCCATGGAAATATCTTGGAGAGACAGCTGAGAGATCAAATACCCTAATCCCACTCTCTATCCTCCCTTCAGTATCTTATCAGGGTCGAACATTGGCCCAACCCAGTTAGAAACCACAGACGGCAAGGAAGACACTAGTGTGGTCCATGCAGCACAAACAGCCTCCCAAGGCAGAAAGCAAAGTGAAGTGTCCTCCCCTCTGGAGCATGGATTTGAAAGGAAATAAAAAGATGTCTATCATACTCACTCCCACATATAGATAGGTCGTAGACATATTGGGAAAGCCACTTGCAATTTTTATGAGTCCATGAGCTCTGAGGAATTTGGAAATCCTGGAGGCATCTTGCCACAACATGGAAAAAAAAAATCTATCTGACAACAAGAACAAGCAAAGGCAGATAAGAAAGACTGAGCAAGGGAGAAAGACAGAACTATGATGAAGTACTATTGACTGCTGAAGCCAGAGAAACCCACGGCCAGCCAAGACTGAAGCTAGATTGTGAGCTGATAGATACCATTTTCCTTAACCTAGTTTATATTGCCTGTTATCAATCAAAGCTAAAAGATTCCCAGCAAACACTTCTTATTATAAATAAGGAACCTGAGGTGCCAAGAAATCCGTTAACTTGAAAAAGGTTCACATGTGCACTAAGTGGCAGAGCTGCAATTTTATTCTGATTTTACCTCCAAAGTCTGTGCACTCTCCACAATACCCCATGATACTCTGGAGTGTCTTGTTCTCCTGAACCCTATTGTGGACAAAGATTTTCAGACATGCTTGTTTCCACCTGGGCCATAAATGCCTCTAGATGACAGATTCCCCGGGAGACACATTCCCCTGGAAGTCTTCCACCGTCTTGCACTTTTCGTCGTCATGCATCTACACTGTCCTAATCTCTAAAAGCTGTTCTTCACAATCTAAACAATGAAAAAGAAGTAAGAGCTGTGACTGTGTGGTAAAGAAAGGAAAATAAATCTTGCTGGTTTGAGACACAGCTACAAGACAAATTTCCACAATGGCCTTTGGAATAAATGACAAGTCCCATTCTGAGCAGTGGCAGGTTGCCATATTTCGACAATGGCTTCAACACGAGCAGCCTGCTGGGAGGGCAGTGTTAGTGATGCTTCCTAAAAAATGCTTTTAAAAGATGCAGCATGCTTTTCTACTTACAAATTTGTTAAGAAAAGGGAGAAAATGTCACACAGGAAAAATGATAGGACTTTTGAAAACTTGAACAATGATACCCATTGATAAAACCATGAATGTCTTTTTTTTTTTTTTGAAAGGAAAGAAAAAAATAACACTTCCTTCTCCCTTGGTAGACATTTCAGAACACTTAGTAACTGGATCCTCACCTTGTGGCCAAAACAGTCCGACAAGGAAAAGACAATGCACAATGAGGAAACTCCCAATAGCTCCTCCAAACACATACATGCACACAACATACACATACACACACACAAAATACACACACACAGCATACACACACACAACATACACACACACACCACACACAACATACACACATATCACACACACATCACACACAACACACGTGAACACACATTACACACATCACAACATACACACACCTCACATACACACATATCACACGCACATCACATACACATCATACACACACATCACACACAAAACATACACATAGACACACATCACACCACACATAATATATGCACACACATACACAAACATACACACACATTGCATCACACACACAACATACACACAATGTACACACACAACATATACACATACACATCACAAACACAACATACAACATCACACATATCACACACACACACAAAATACATACACATACATGCACATCTTACATACCCCGTAGGTTTTTGGCCTGTTAACAAATGAACTCAAATGAAGTCAGTCTTGGAGGATGAATTCCAGCAAGCCGGGGAGCCTACCTAAATGCAGCAGGAGCAGAGAGTGCATTGGCTTAGAAGATAGAGAAACATGAGCATTAAGTTTGTCTCCACCCCTTCATGTTCCTGTGAATATTGGCCAAATTGCTTAACCTCTCCAAGCCTCATCTATAAAATGGGGATATTAATGCCTACTATGTCGGCTTGCTACAATGATTCAATAATATAGCATCACTAGTGTTCCATAAAAAGTAATGGCTGGGCATGGTGACTCATGCCTATAACCCCAGCACTTTGGGAGGCCTAGGTGGGCAGATTGCTTGAGCCCAGGAATTCGAGACCAGCCTGGACCACATGGCAAGACTCAGTCTCTACAAAAAACAAATACACAAAATTATCTGGGTGTGGTGGTGTGTGCCTGTACTCCCAGCCACCCAGGAGGCTGAAATGGTAGGAACACCTGAGCCCAGGAGGTTGAGGTTGCAGTGAGCCATTATCTTATCACTGCACATCAGCTTGGGCAAGAGAGTAAGACCCTGTCTCAAAAAAATAAATAAACAAAAAATAAAAATAAAAAAAGCAGTGACTGTTAATTACTCTCCTATAGGGACTGCTCAGGTCACGTCTCTCTCATAAGCCTTCAAGCATGGTCCAGTGGTTGAAATCCCGGTGTAGTCAACTCTTAGCTTGGTGACTTAAAGACAATGCATCAGTTAGATTTTGCCACATGAGAAATGACCAGGAAATCTCAGTGGCATGCAACAATAAACACTGATTTAGCCTGAATGACCGTGGGTCAACCAAGAGTTGGCTACTCTAGGCCAGGCTCAACCAGGTGGCTCTTCTGATCCCTGTTGCCCCTGCTCACACATCTTCAGGTTAACCAGGAAAGCTTGCCTGAGGTGGCTTTCTCCCCTCCTACTCCTGGGATCAGCAAACTATATGTCACAGCCCCCGGGCATGTTTTCATGGCAATGGCAACAGTACAAGTAGGTGAGCAAAAACATTCCAGGCTTCCACAACCTGGGCTTGCCATAGGCACATCATCACTTCTGCCATACTCAATCAACCAAAGTCAGTCTCAGAGTCAAACCCGAAGTCAAAGACCTTCAAAATATTCCCCACCCCATTAGTGTGAGGAGCTGCAAAGTTACATAGGAAAAAGTGTGCATTACAGGAAGGCTAAAGAATTGGAAAGGATAACATGATCTACCATAGACTAGCTATATAATCTCGTAGTTGTTTTATCTATAAAGTAGGAATAATTGCTACCTACATCATGGGTTCTTTTAAATATTAAATAATATATTTATGTGCCCAACACACTGTTTGGCTCATAAGAAGCACTCAAGAAATGTAAGCTAATATTTTTAGTCAGTGTAGTGGTAGCATGAGTAGGGTGGTGCTCTGTCATGCATTTTTCTAAAGTGTTTTGGCATGCTTCATTCATTCATTTACTTATTTCTATAATATTAACTAATCACATAATTACCATGCACCATATGCTGTATCACTATGCTGACCACACAAAAGGCTGAGATCAATATATATTTGCATAGCATTTTTATACCCAGAATCAAACTAATCATTATAATTTTCCTTTAATCTAGTTCTTATTATCCTTGTTAAATAAAAAATGAAACAAAATCTGGCTCATGATCTCAGTGATCTCTAGCAAACAAACAGCAGCCCAGAGATCAGAACCTCTTAAGTCAAGATTCTGAATCCAGGTATCAGAATTACTTCAAGTTGGGACCCTCCCTTCACGTCTCCTTCTCACTCCAAATTCATGGATTCTAAAATATTTAAGTGAAGCATCACAGTAATCCCATGCCACATTGAATGCTTGGCTCTGTCCATTCTCTTATTTATTAACTTATGACAGAGTTGTATTAGTCTGTTCTCACATTGCTATAAAGGACAATCTGAGACTGGGCAATTGATCAATAAAAGAGGTTTAATTGGCTCACGGTTCCACAGGCTAAACAGGAAGCATGACTGGGAAATTTACAGGAAACTTACAATCATGGTGGAAGGTGAAGGCAAAGCAAGCACATCTTCACATGGCCAACAGGAGAGAGAGTGAAGGGAAAAGTGCTACACACTTTTACACAACCAAATCTTGTGAGAACTCACTCACTATCATGAGAACAGCAAGGGGGAAATCCACCCCCAAGATCCAATCACCTCCTACCAGGTTCCTCCCCCAACATTAGGAATTGCAATCCAACATGAGACTTGGGTGGGAACACAGAGCAAAACCATATCAGGAGTTCATGTCTGGCTTGTATCCTGAAGGATGAATTGGTATTTTCCTGGAGAAAGAAAGGGAAGATCAGAGAAGGGAGAGCATTACAGGCAGAGACACAGTGTAAGCAAAATCACATGGTGAGAAACCTCAAGGCACATGTGAGAAAGTAAAGTTCAGTTATAAGGCATTAGTTTCAAGGTTGAGATGGAGGGAGATAATGTTGGAGAAGCAGTCAGGCATTTTATGAAGGATGACTTTGTATGTCATGTGGAGAAGCTTGGATGTTAGATTATAAACAGTGAAGTGTCATTGGAAGGTTTTGAAAAGGGGCAGGATGAGGACAACTCTGAACTTCCTAATGGGCCTCCTGCTAGCTGTGTGGGAAAGGGTTCTGAAGAGTGTCACATCTTCATAAGGACACAGCCAGCAAGCATCCTTCCACCTGACTTTTTCGTAGAGATGAATTAGATGGAGAGGCTGAATCTGTTGGGGTTTGGCCTGTCCTTAGGAACAAATCAGATGAAGGGAATCATTATACCAGCACAAAAGCAGGGCCTGGTAAGAAGATCTGAATAGAGTAACCCTGAATTACTGAACTGCAAGAAATCTAACAGGGTGTTTCATCATCCCTCTCATTACAGATGAGAAAATCATTGTCTACCTTACGGAATTGGGCTGCTTCAGGTCACATAGGAGCCTCCTAAATCCCAGACCTGTTCTTTCCTTACCCCCTTTCAGATAACTCACCTCCTCTGAGGTCACATTGGGTACCTGAGTACCTGCTGTATGCAGGAGCTACAGAGGTCAGAGGACTGGAGACCCCTGTTTTTGTCTCAGTAACCCCAGAACACTATGAGTGGCAGCATCTCTGCTCCTCTTTCTAGGCATGGCCCTAGGAAGCTCTACTCACCTCACACTGTTACATCCTGTGCCTCCGTGGAAGCCAAAAGAACACAGACATCAGGGGCATACAGGGCCTGTATTAGCTATCCCAAGAGAAGCGCAGAGTCCTCCATCCAGTAGAATGTCTGGGAGTGACAAGAAAGCTAGTGTTGTATCAGGCGGTCACTGAGAAAAGAGAAGGTGGGATGTGTGGTTCCAAGAGAGCAAGATTAGTATTAGAATGCATCAGAGACACCAGGAGACCAAACGAGGAGTCAACGAGGCAGCCCAACCTCATCTCTTAATCTGTCCAATGAACACTGTCTTCATGGTGCAACCTCTATTGCAGTTTCTATTGCCCAGATATCTGAAAAACCTGCCAGCACCTGCCTTCAACCTCTGAACTTAGCCTTCGCTAAGTTAAAGAGTCTTCAGCCTGAGTCCTGGGTTTGCACTTAGAGATCAGTGCATGTTACCTTGACCTTGCCATTCAAGGTCTCTGGGACGATTTCTCATCTAAAGGTCATATTAATATCACCAGCCTACTCCTCACTTCCCACTTTAAATTTATTCACAATTCTCCAATGTCCCCAGCAGAAACTGTACTTAAAATATACAAAAGGGAGGCCCCTTTGCTATAACAAAAAAGCGACTGTTACCACCATGAATCCGAGGAAAAAGAGGGGGGATTTAAAGGATAAGTCCAAAGAAATACATCTGGGGTTAATAGACTGTTGGCAAATAATCTTTTCTTGTTTCCCCCTGAGGTCTATGGAAAGAAGTAGTGTATAATTAGAGGAAAAGGCTCTTTTCAGAGAAAGATTAGCTGTGAAACAGGTAGTTCAAAAGATAAAAGGCAGGAAACCTGCTTCTCTTCCAGCTGAGTTGCCCCATGGGGTTTGTGCCAACTCGGTGGGCTTTGAGACTGTGCTCTGAAAACAGAGGGAATTGAGCAAGGTGATCCTCCAGCTCTAGGAGTCTATGATTTTAACCCAAAACCAGGTTGAGGAAGGTTAGAAATCAAAGTTCATGACCACAGAGGAACTCAGACTGTCTAGGTTTTATTTAGTCGCTTTATTATTTCTTTTGTAGCTTCTTTTTTTTTTGTTTTCCTTATGGTCAATCTGTCTTCCTATAGCTTAAAAAAATAAAAAATTAATTAATTAATTAAAAAAGGCAGTCCCAGAGGAAGGTCTGCAAGTCAGTGGTGAAAAAGGGGATAAGAAAAATCTGTCCTAGGGTAACATAGCTCGTGAGAATCTAAGCAAACTCAAGCCCCCAGCCCACTTCCTAGTAAAACATTCAGGGCAATTACAGAACTTCTCGGAGGAAACCAGGGTTCAGAACCACCCACAAATCGGCCCCAAGACTGCTCTGGCCTGTCTCCTGTTGCTAGCCGGCTTCATAGCCACTGTGTCAAGAGCTGCATCACACATAGATGCAGAGCCAGGCTGCTGCTCATACTCTGAGAGGGTCCCTTGGCATGGGAGTTGCTTGGCAACAAATGAAAAATAAATGCTTCTGCTGAGAGCTTTAGTGGATGTCAGATTTCCTGCAGCTAGCTTCAAAATAAATCTAAAATCTTTTTTCCACTGCTCCTCTTAGACATGTGAGTTTAGAGAATTTGGACATTCTAGGGCTAACTATAAAAACTCAGTGACCGTATATTACCTAGATACAACAAAGATTCTCCTTACAGAAAAGGAGCTCTTCCTTATAGTATAATTTCATGTTCTAGGTACTAACCTAAGCATTCGATCTGCACAGCTGTCCTCTAAGGAAGCACTTTTTTTTATTAATAGACTTTTTTTTTTTTTTAGCAGTTTCAGGTTTATAGAAAAATTGAGTAAAGGTACAGAGAGTTCCCATATTACCCCTACTCCCACCTACATTCCCCCTATTATTAATATCTTACATTAGTATGTTACATTTGTTACAATTGATGAGTCCATGTTGTTACATTACTATTAAGTAAAATCCATAGATTATACAAGGATTCACTCCTGGTACACATTCTGTGGATTTTGACAAACACATGCTGTATAGTCACATGTATCCACCATTACTATACTATATGGAAGAGGCTCACTGACCCCAAAAAATCCTCTGTTCCCCACCCTCCACGCTGTCAAAATCCTGGCAACCACTCATTATTTTACTACCTGAAGAAAGCATTTTTATCCAGTTTTAAAGAGGAGGAAGTCAGATCTTAAAGAGGTTATGAAATTTACACAAGTGGGAGAGCAAAGATGTACTGGGCACTGATCAACCAGAGTCAGTCTTCCCACTCTGCATTTATTACCCAACAGCCTCTTCCTGAACACTGCGAAGGGGCCAACCAGGTACAAGTGCAGGTTGTGGGAGCAATACAATGACAAACAAAGCAGCACAGATTTCACTCTCACCAAATTCATAGACTAGTGGAAAGCAGGCATTAAATGAATTAGCACAAAAATAAATATCTAAATATAAATTGTCATAAACGTTTGAAGGAAAACAATAGGTCCTAAGGTATAATGACAGTGCTTTCCAGGGAGACCTGGTATACGTTGGGAGGAGGTGGTGGAGGTGAGGGATATCAGGGAAGACCTCTCTGGAAAAGGATGAGAAGCTGTTTCTCTGAGTTAGGGGTGAGTGTGTTCCACAAAGAGAGAGCAGTTTTCACAAAAACTATGATGTAGAGTAGAAATTGTCTGTTCCAGGAAACCTTCACTCCCCCATACAAAGTGGTTTAAAGTCAGTTTTCTCAATTTACAGCTAGTCAAGAACACTTTTGAATAGGAAAGTTCATATAATGTAGAAAGTTCCCTGAAAATTTACCGTCACTTCTCAGCACTAATAACTAATATTCATTAAGCGTTTCACTACAAGTTTGATAGGTTTGAATTTTACTTTCACTACACCCTCCACCCCATTTTATAGAAAAAGAGACAGAAGCTTGGAAAGAAGTGACTCCCAAGATGGCAAAGCAGGCTCCATACCATGCCGGTGAAGGATAAATGTCCTACTCCCACATCAGAGAGTCAGAGAAGCACAGTGCCTGGCACAGAACGGTCATTGAATCAATATTTGAAGAATGAATGGGTGAATACCACTGATAGCCAGTCAAGGGCTGCTGAGGTAGCAGCTCATTAGAGTAGACAGGGCACTGTCTGGTTTTGAACTCAGACACTGTGGCCTTCCATTTCTCCTCCAACCCCTCATCAACCAAATGGCCTTGTTTGTCTCCCTGGCCTCAATATCCTCTTCTGCTTATCAGTAAGTATAGAATTCAAAAATTGCAAAGATAACCAATAACCAAAATATTAGACATAGTAATACAATGGAAAAACAAAGGGAAAAGGGAAGGAAGGAGGCTAAATGTTATCTGGACTCCATGTGATGGCACAGCTCTGGATTCATGACTCCCTCAACCTGGCAGGTCAGATACTCCTAACAGTTGCCACCCTCGTCCTTTTCTGACCATGACAGACATTACTATCTGATCATGGCATACTTCCTCAATGAGCCCACATGAGCCTCAGCGCAGTGCTCCAGGCAGCAACACCAACACACCTCCAATGACCCTCAGGATGAAACCTATTTGTGATCACACCACCACAAAGAGTCCTTCTTGAATATTAGCACCTTCCAGGAAAAATTTGAGAAAAAGACTTAGATCTCACTGAAAGAGTCTCAGCAACTCTGAAATTCTCCAACTGATGACATCACCTCAGTCTTTATAGGATGTCTCAGCTGTACCTAGGGTCTTCACTGACTTGGCAGCACTCTCTTTTCAACTGCTTATTCTGCTGCAAACACGAGTAGGAACTTAAGTGATCAGGACTTTTCTGAGGGTTTTATGACTTCGTGACTAGAATGCCTTTCTAAATGTACCAAAGCATATTGTCCCCAGCTTCCAGCTCTTCATTAAGGCATCATGGCCACATTTAAGGGGTGGGAGTAGGAAGCATGAAAAATTCTGATCCCTGCCTTAAATGTTGTTCCTGGGCTTAGGGTGAGGAAGGAATTAGGTAAGTCATCACACATTCCACCAGTTTTCAGTTGCTAGTGACTATCTTCAAGACGGGTTTTTTGTGGTTAGCTTTTCCAAAGGCATGGACTATGTTATGACATCTATGAATATAGTGCATACCAATGTTTCTCAAAGCATAAGCCAAAGACTTTCTGTCAGAATCACCTGTGAGGCTTGGAGGGAGGGGAAGTGCTTGTCAAAATGCACATTCCTAGGTCTTGCCCCAAATCTACTAAATAAGACTCCATGAGAGTAGGACTTGTGATTCTGCACTTTAACAACTGTCTTTGCTCACTGGAACTCAAAAGCCACCGGTTGGAAAAACAGCAATTCTCATGAAGACCAATGTCAGGACTACTTGGAATTAGAAATGAGCTCAGCTTCTACCCTGACTCTTAACTAATTAGGCCTCCTTGGAAAAATCAATTAAATTTTCTAAATCTGTGCCTCTGTACAAGAGACAGAATACAATGTTCTCCAAGGTCTCTTCGGTTACAACAGAGACAGAGAAAAACAGAGACAGACCTCTAACTCCAATCCAGAAGAGATCTGTAGATCATCCAGTTTCAATTTTACAAATGAGTAATCTTCAGACTAAAGTCATTCTGTAAATGTGTGTGTGTTTCTTTTTTTAACAAACCCAGTGTTTTTATGATTGAATTTTTTTTCAAAGTTAAAATTATCACATAAAAATCCTATTTCTGACTTTTCTTGAAGAACCATAAGGCCAAGCAACATGGCACCCACACAGTGCTCTTTGGTATTGGGACTTCTGGAGGGGAGTGGTATGGATTTTCCAGAATAACACAGGCTCCATTCCACCCCTACATTCCACAGACCTGTTTCACCTGCTTACGGTACCTGCTTGGCCATGTGAGCACTGGGCTTGAGTCTCATTCCTTATTTTACAGATAAGTAAACATGGACTCAAAGTGGCTTGGTCAATATCTCACTCTCAGCTACAGGAGGCAACATTCAAACATTTAAACTCTCAGAAATTTCTTTTTCTTTTTTTTTTTTTTTAGGTGGGGTCTCGCTCTGTTGCCCAGGCTGGAGTGCAATGGCACAGTCTCAGCTCACAGCAACCTCCGACTCCTGGGTTCAAATTCTCCTGTCTCAGCCTCCTGAGTAGCTGTGATTACAGACACCCGCCACCACACCCAGCTAACTTTTGTATTTTTAGTAGAGACAGGTTTCACCATGTTGGCCAGGCTGGTCTTGAACTCCTGACCTCATGATCCACCCACCTCAGCCTCCCAAAGTGCTGGGATTACAGGCATGAGCCACTGTGCCTGGCCCAAACTCTCAGTAATTTCTAAAAACACAGTTTAGGGTTCACCTCCCCTAGGAAGATTTCTTTCATCCTCAGAAGTTATCCATGCAATAGTTACTGGACTCATCATAGTGTTCTGCAATTCGTTTTAATGTAAAAATTGTTGAATGTACAGCATGACTGAGAGCTGCCTGCCCAATAGTCACGCTCTCACCAGTTTTATTTAAAGTAATGACATAAGCACTTACAATTCTACAGTTCTCAGCTTCCCTTGCAGCTAGGAGAAGCAGTTGATCCAATTCTGGCCAGTGAGACATATGTAGAAGTTGCTAAGTGGCAATTTGGGGAAAAGTCTTTAAAGAGAGGAGGTTTCACCTGGATTTGCCCTTTTACTTTCCTCTTCCACCTGCCTTGATAGAGTCTGATGGTAGGAATACAGTAACAATTTTGTAACCATGAGACCAAAAGCTTGAAAACAAAAGCCAACAAAAACATGTCTGAGTGTACAGACAGATGACCTGGGTCCATGATGACATATAAGTGAAACCAATCAACTTATGGTTGGATAAAAAAATAAAACCACAATTTTTTAAGACACTGGTTAGTTGAGTTTTCCATTAGACACCACTGAATGCAATCTCTACCTATTCCATACAGAAAAATAAAAACATGCTCATTATCCAAGTGAACGTGCATGAATGAACCATCCAGAATTAACAAATGTTGTTTTGTTATGTTTGGTCCTGTTCCTTTTATTGATTTGTCTTTGAAATAGAATAGATACAGTAAAAGTTCCATTTGTTTCCGTTCCTAAAACTGTTCCCCTCCTTTCTTCCCTGGAGTCAACCACAAACAGAGTTAATGTATAAGCTTTCCTTCTACATTTTATGTTTTATTGTGTCTGCCTCCCTAAACAACTTGAGGATTACATATACCTGTGTGTGTGTACAAATGTATAAAATACCATTCTTCAACTTGAATTTATCACTGAACCTCATGTTTTCTAGATCTAGCCATATGTAATCATAATAGATCAAATTCATTTTCATTGCTGTATAAATGTACCACAATCTGCCTCCCACTGTTCCACGGATGACCCTTTTATACTTTTCTGAATTTTCTTTATTATCCTTAACACATGCTCAAGGTTTTTCTAAGGTATGTGCCTAGAAGTGGAGCACCTGGGTCACAGGATATAGTTTCAAGTTTGCTCAATTGTTTGTTTCTTTTTTTTTTTTTTTTTTACAAGTCTGTCTCCTCTTCTAGACTGGAATCTCCTTGAGTGTCTTGAACATAATGGGCTCCCAATTACTATTTGATGAATGAAATGATTTAATTTAGATAGCAGAGCATCAAGGACTGGCTGAGGCTGATTTTAGCTCCACCCTGAATCCCTCCTTTGCCCAAGCCACCACGAGTGTACAGTGTTACGGGCTGGATTGCGTCTCCCACCCACCAAGCTCATATGTTGAAGCCTTAGCCCCCGGTACCTCAGAATGTAATTGTATTGGGGAATTGGGACTTGAAGTAGTTGATTAAGTTAAAACAAGACCCTTAAGGTGGGGGCCCTAGTCCAGTCTGACTGGTGTCCTTATAGAAAGGAGAAATTTGGACACACACACAGACAGGAGGGATGCACATGGACCAATAAAACACTGTGTGAGAACACAGAGAGAAGGTTGCCATCTGCGAGCCAAGGAGAGAGGCCTCAGGAGAAACCAAGCCTTCTGGCACTGTTATCTCAGACTTCTAGCTTCCAAAATTGTGAGAAAATAATTTTCTGTTTTTTAAGCCTCCCAGTCTGTGGTATTGTGTTGTGGCATCACAAATACACTAATACATAGACATAGTGTATAAGCTAAAGTAATGCATTGTTTCTACAAACAGAGCTTCCAAACTCATTACCACTCCAATACCCTTCCTCTGTATTAATGCTGAAGTCTTCCTCAAACTCAGATATCCAAACTTCTAGTTTAGTAGTCTTTCCACCACACCATTAAGCTTCAAAACTATTCCATGGAATTTCAACTTCCATGTAGCTGGAACACATTCCAAGATGTTGATAAAAGGAAGACTGAAAAGATTAAACTTTAGACTCCCTGACCAGAACAGCTTTTAAAAATTGTGCTTTCTTACTAAATTGTCTGAATGAAGGACTTTATTGGTTCAAAAAAGTTGGAAATGTCCCTGAAGATGTCATAAAAATGACTTTCCAATAAATTTCCAAGAGATTCAAGTTTGGAGGAAATAAAAAATATACAACAAGGCAATTTTATTCACAATAGCCTCCCAAATTATAAACAACACAAGAGTTCATCAAAAGGGAAATGAATAACAAATTATAGTTTAGCCTGAAAATTGAATACTACTCAGCAATAAAAATAAAGATTCTAAAATA
This sequence comes from Piliocolobus tephrosceles, assembly GCF_002776525.5. Lineage (NCBI taxonomy): Eukaryota > Metazoa > Chordata > Mammalia > Primates > Cercopithecidae > Piliocolobus > Piliocolobus tephrosceles. Next base: position 126,039,986 of record NC_045440.1, read on the forward strand.
AATAAATAAATATTCTACTGGTACACACCAAAACATGGACACATCTCAAGAACAATTTGCTGAGCAAAAGAAGCCAAACATAAAAGAGTACATTTATATGATTCCATTTATATGAAGGTCTAGAAAAGCCAAAACTACTCTATAGTGATAGAAAGCAGATCTATCGTTTCTGAGGCCAGGGGCAGGAGAGGAAGGACTTGCAATGGGGCCTTGGGTAATTGGGGGAGATGATAGAAATGTTCTGTATCTTGACTGTGGAAATGGTTACACAGTGTACTTACCTGTCAAAAGTCATCAAACATTACACTTAAAATTGGGCCATTTTAATCATGAAATGTACCCAAAAAAGTTTATTTTAAAAGATAAAACAGTCAACAATTAGTATGTAACTTGCTCCTGATTACTCCATTATTCCATTCTTAAATATATTTATATACATATATTTTTGTCATGTGACTTTGCATGCTTCAGTAAGCTCAGGAACGAAATACTTCTTCTCTATTATGCACACATTTTCTATCTTGCTGCTCCAACACATTTCTTCCTTCAATGCCCAGGTGATGTCTCTGTGGAGCTTCTCTTTACCAGTTTCCAGAGATATTGCTTCTACTTCTGCCTCCTTCTTCAATTATTTTGCTTGTCTTTGTGTTGTTTTGGAACCCCAAAAACACAGAATTACGTTCATTGTAATCCATGCTTCAAGATACACTATCACCATCAGTCTCTGCATAATCCTCTTACGTTCTATTGTATTTTTAAATGATAAAATAAACACCCTGAACCTACTGCCCAATCGAAGAACTACAGCATTACCTCTAACTGAGGTCTTTCCATGTGTTCTCTCCGTCCCAGTCCTTTAGGTCCCCTTGAGATTATATTCACAGCATTTATTACCATCTTTCTTTGCTTTTTCTTTTAAGTTTTTCACTAAACGTTTTCAGGTTTTTTTCTTGTTCAGTTATCTAATTTTACTTACGTTTGATTTTTCTAAAATGGGTATCATGCTCTAGTGGATCTCCTGGGATAAAATGTCAATGTAACATAGTTAATCCACTGTAACAGATGCATTGTTGTCCATTATGTACACACCCACAATATTTGGACCATCTTCTTCCTTGGACATTCAGGATGCTTCCAGGATTTTGCTATTATAAATAGTTCAGGTATGAACATTCTGTGTTTGTCCCCTTGCACACATGTATGTGGGTGTCTCTGGAGGATATATCCTAAGATTAAGACTAGTGGGTCATAGGGCATGAGAATGTACAAATTTACAAGCTAATGCCAATTGCTTCTCAAAATTCTAAAGCTATTAGAGGAGAAAAAGTCACTTTTGTGATGAGGGAATAATAACCTTTTAGAAAAGTGTATCATACCTTTACTTTCTTCAACATCTTCGAGATATATATAGTTATTTGTTAATATAAGAAAATTAGCCATATACTATGCCTTACTTATCTTCTTCATAAAATTACATTTGGAACATTTGTGAATAATAAGTAAAACATTTTTTCATATTTTCTGGAAAATCAAAAGCTACCATCATTGACCTCCTTTAAAACTTTTAATAAGAACAATATGAGTAATAATAACAAGTTGAACACTTTCTATGAGCCATGCCATGCCTTATTTATTGCTTTACAGGTCATTTAATTCTCAAAACAGCCTTATTAAGAAGTTCCTATTACTGTTTCTATTTTACAGAAAAGAAGTTTGGGATTCAGACAAATAATTCTAGTGAGTAACTAAACTGGCACTCAAATCCACCATCTTTCTCCATCACACACCTGGTCTTCTCAAGCCTTACATATATCATGAAATTGGCACGTCCACAAGATACATCACACAACTTTCTCTGAGGGTTTCATCTGGGACTGTGTCATCTTGAGATCCTGCTGATTATTTACTCATAGGCATGCTAAGCTTTGTGTACTTCTTGCTTTTCAACATAGCTGCCAACTATCAGTCACAGAATCTCCCTTGGAACCATACACTCTCCACAGTGAAAACTCCTTCTGGATTTAAGACTCAGCATACTCACTCACACACACACTCACCCACTTTTCCTCCATTCCATTGAAGTCACTGCATAATCTTCAGAGACTTTTCTGGGCTTGGTGTTATAAAACTGCACATTTTGGACAAATCATGTACTCTCTTTGAAGCTAAATGTTTGTTATTGTGAAGGTCAAATGAGATGAGTGACAGCCCTTCAGATAATATCAAGTACTAAATAAAGCCAAGCTATTATTGATGCTGTCATCCCCCTTTCTTAGATCAATGCTATTTAAGCCCTGAACTATATGGGCATTACCCTGACATTTACAAATTCTGTCAGGACAGTGCAGCATAATAAAAAGAGGAAAAGCACGGAGTAAAACACGTTTGAGATCCAGCTAGCTCTTTAGCTCACTAGATGTGTGACCTTAAGCCTTAACAACCTCACCTTAAAAATATGCATAATACTATCTAACTCAGAAAGCTTTGTGAGGATTAAACTGTATGATTTATATAAAGTATCAATGGTAATCAGAATTCTAAGATGGTCCCCAATATTCTTGCTGCCTAATATACATGCCCTATACAATTACCTACATCAAATGTAGGCAGATCTCATGAATACGTTGGGATCTGACTCCTACGACTAGGTTACTAATAAACTAACTTTGAATTAATAAAAATGAAAATTATCATGTGTGAGCCTGACCTACCAGATGAGTCCATAAAAGAAGGGTTAGGTCCTTTCTGAAGGAAGAGGTTGGGAGAGAGGGAAAGACTCTGACTCTCCTGTTGGCCTTGAAAAACCAAAATGCCATGTCATAAAGTGAGCCACACAAATAGGTCTGAAGGTGATCTCTAGGAGCCCAGACAGACCCAGCCAATAGCAAGCAAGAAAGCAGGTCCCACAGTTGCACAGAACTGAATTCTGCCATCAAGCACAATGAGCTTGGAAGTAGATTCTTTCCAATCCCACCCTCCGGATGAATACACTGCCCAGTTAATGTCTCCATTCAAACCTTGTAAAATCCCAAACACAGAATCCTGTTGAGCCACATCCAGACCCTGGCCTACAAAACTGTGAGATAAACAGGTGTTGTTTAAAGCCCCTAAGTTTGTGGTTATTTGTTACACAGCAAGAGAAAATAAATATAGCACCTAGTACATGCTGTTTGCCAAGCAAACAGTACATGCTCAGTAAAAATAACATTTCTTAATGCCCTCAGAAATGTATTTGCTGTATCCAAAAGTAAATATGTTCTGTCCTGCTTCCTCATCTTCATGCACGTTGTTTTCCTGTGCCTGGTATTCCTTTTTTCCTTACCTCTATCCATTCTTCACCTAGCCAGCTCCCAGTCATCCATGCGATCACACCTCTGTAAAGCTCTAGGTGACCGAAGAGACTAAATCACAGGTTTTCAGTGACTACACTGGGATCACATACCCGGTTAGGTTACCAATAGAGTTGAGATAATAGCCTCAATTTCCTGATATCTACAGCACCTAACATCCCTTTGCCTCTCATTTTCTCCAGTGTCCTCCCAGCTCTATCCCTGAGGATCCTTGGTTTATCTTATCCACCACCCTAGTTTTCTCCCTAGTCAACTTTTCTCAATAATTCTCTTAAAACAGGCCTCTTTACCTGTTCTAGACTGAACGTTTATAACTCCCCTCCCCCTCCATTCATATATTGAAGCCCTAATCCTCAATGTGGCTGTATTTTGAGATGGGGCCTCTAGAGAACTAAGGTTAAATAAGGTCATAAGTGTGGGGCCTTGATCCAATAGGACTAGTGTCCTCATAGGAAGAGAAAGCAGAGAACTCCCTCACTCTCTCTCAGTGTGTACACAAAGATGTCATATGAGCACATAGTAAGATGGTGGCCATCAACAACCCAGCGGGAGAGCCCTCGCCAGAAACCAAATCGGCTGGCATGTTGATTTGGCACTCCCAACCCCCAGAACTGTGAGAAAATAAGTTTATTTTGTTTCAATCACCCTGTCTATGGTATTTTGTTATGGTGGCCTGGGCCAACCAAGACACTACCCCAACAGTGAGAGAAGTAAAAGTCCAGTCCAAAGAAATCTCCTCCACCCATACAATGTCAGTGTCTACCAGTGGATCAAAGTACTCCCCATTAACATTGGTTGGTCTGGACCTGAAGTTATAAACAAATCACGTCATTCATTCTGTATCTCACCATGCATCCACAGGAGGTATTAGTTAGCAAAACAACTTTTCAGCCAGGAAGCTGACTTTTATTTTCATAATTTATGAGAATAAAAACTAAATGGCATAGTCAGTTGCTCCATTAAAAAATCCACTGCTAGTTCTTGTCACCAGCAAACATGATTATAAGGGTGTTTGGTCCAGGTGGTCCTCCAATATGGTTTAGATATCAATGTTGTGTAAGCCAAGTCACTGTGTATTGTACTATGCAAGCTGGCTATTGAGAAACTTTCTGTGAGGGAATTCAGGTTCCTGACCAGGTACTCAAGGCTCTCTAAACATTCCCTTACATGAGTAACCAGGAGGTGGTGCAATACCATGGTTGAGGGAACAAGAGATGCTTTCTCGGGAAAGGGACCACCCAAAGCTGTCATGATTGTTATTTCCCAGTGTATTTGTTAGATATTTATTTTGTGTTTGTTCCCAGGATATTTATTAGACATTTATTTTGTGACAAATAGTTTTTTAAACCCTGGGGCTATAGGCACAGTCCCTATCCTCAAAAACTGAAGTTCTGATAGGAAGTAGAGAAGTAAACCATCACTGCAATATGGGTAGGGTGTACAGTGCTATATTGAAAGTGGGTTTGATCATGAATAGTGACACTGAGGGAGGACTCTCACTCTGACGAATATATTGCTTTTCATAATGCCAATAGGTGGAAACGCCAAAGAAACAGACTCCAGTTGGGAAAAAAAAAGACTTTCCTAATTGTCAGAGCTGTCCAAAAAGCAGATGGACAAAAGGAAGTGAGTGCCTCATCCCTGAAAATACTCAAGCTAAAACTGAAAACCTATGGATACAAGAGAGTTTAACATAGTACTCAAAAGTGTAGGTGTTAGAACAAAATTCTCCCTCTTGAAACTATTGATGTTTTGGCTGTTTTCTTTGTAGGGGAAATGTCCTGCGTATTGCAGAACGTTTAGCAGCACCCCTGCCAGTAGTACCCACCTATTCCCAGTTGTGACAACCAAAACTATCTCCAGACATTGCAAAACATCTCCCAGGGCAGAATTGAGGAAGGCAAGGGAGTGTCCCTCCTGGTTGAGAACCTCTGGAATAGAGGAAACCAGGAATGAGTTTGAATGTTGGCTGTAAAATTTTCTTGCTGTGTAATCTTGCACACGCTACCAATCTCATTAAGCTCCTGTTTTCTTTTCAATAAAACTAAGATGCAGGGCACCACCTTACAGCTTGGAGAGAGGGGTTAGGAAATATTGAAAGTAAAGTGCTCAACAAATTATAGCTACAGTTATTGTTGATGTCAAGTTGGCAGTCGCTGAAGGCAGAGGAAGAGGAGATAGGCCACATTTAAGGTTTCTCCCAAACTGAGATTCCCTAATTCTAAGTGGAAACAACACCTAATTCTTTTATCTAGATTCATGTTTTTCTTAAATACAGCTTCTTTGAAAAATATGTAAAACGTCTCACTGCAGGGAGACAGAGATTTTTCATTACATTTGGGTAATGAAGAAACATTCACTGAGTTAACTTGAAAATCCAAATGCACTGTATTGCTAGAGCAGGGGTTCTTATCTCCCATTCATTCTTCCCAGTTCCACCCATGTTGACATTCCATGCATTGCAATAAGAGTGTAGGAGTGTGCTTGCAGGCTGTCTGCTGCATGCCAAGCACAGTGCTGAATATTTCACGTGCATCACCTTGTTTAATCCAAAGAGAAGAATCACTTTCTACCTAGCATCTAGATGAGGAAGGAACAAAAGCCCATCTTTGATGCCCTTTGATATAGTTTGGATATTTGTCCCCTCCAAATCTAATGTTGAAAGGTGATTCCCAATGTTGGAGGTGGGGTCTAGTGGGAGGTGTTTGGGTCATAGGAGTAGATCCCTCATGAACAGCTTGGTGCCCACCCCGCACAGTACAGAGGGTGCTTGCTTGGTGCATTCACAGGAGAGCTGGTTGTTTAAAAAGCCTGGCCCCTCCTTTCTCTCTCTTGCTCCCTCTTTCCCCATGTGACATGCCAGCTCCTCCTTCACCTTCTGCCAGAAGTAAAAGTTTCCAGAGGCCTTACCAGAAGCTGAGCAGATGTTGGTGTCATGCTTGTACAGCCTGCAGAATCATGAGTCAAATAAATCCCACTTCTTTAAAAATCACCCAGACCCAGATATTCCATTACAGCAACACAAAACAGACTAACACACGCTCTCACCTATTTGCCAAATTTATTTTTCCATCTTTAGGATCCCCTTCTTGTATAGACATTTCTCTTTCATAAGCTTTAGGGCCATTCATGGAAAGATTCTAAAAAATTATAAGAATAATTTTTCAATGTTTACTTCATTGACATTCATTTAATCAACAAATATGTGTTGTGCCTTTATGAACTGGGTACTATACTAGGCATTAGGGTTTTAGGGAAAGATTCTATGTGATGGTGAACTTCAAAGAATTCACAGTGGAGTTTACAACCGCTAGATTCTAATTCAATTGGTTGAGAATCAGGCATTGGGTTTTTTAAATTTTTCAGGCAATTCTAATGAACTGATAGATTTCAGAACTATTATACTGTGTTGGAGCTCTCTGTATAGCAGACAGACTGCACTTAGCCAGCTAGACATTCAAACACAGCAGATGCAGTAGTGTCTATAAATGCTGGCTTCACTCCTAAACCATGGATGTATCTGGTTCAGCGATCTCTTGAGTTCCCACCCAGGTCAGAGAGTCTACAGTCTAACCATTGCAGCAACAATCACAAAAGGATCTGCCATTTGCTCTTTTATTATGACTATTTAAAATACTCTTGCCGAAAATCTCTGTTACCGATCAAGCAGCTAAACTTTCAAATTCAGCAAATTTGAGTTATTCATGATATGAATGATATGTAGTCATTTGGGAGAAACATATCTAACGCTATTTTCTTAAAAGCAATGTTTCAACAAGAAGGACGCAGAAACTTTTTGGGTAAGTCATAAATTTCACTGAATGCTATTAAGACTATTTTATTGGCCTGATTTCCCCCCAAACAATTTGGAGGGTAGGCTCCCTGGAAGGCAATCAATACAGTTTCTCCCATGTGCTGGGAAATGAGAACTTTTATTACAGTTCTCACTGTCAGGAATAATTTTTGTCTAGTTGTGATTTGTGGATGGTTCGGGGGACTCTCTAGCAAAATGGGCCAATTCAGAGGAGTAGGTGTTTATTCATGTTATTTCCTCCTTTCTGTCAGATAATTTAGATAGTGATAGAGTGGAGCTCAGAGAAAAAGGTATTTAATTTCTTATAAAAGAAAAATGCATCCTTCCATGTCTTATAACCACAGTTAAGTATATCAGCATTACAAATAGCAACTAGCCTATAAACCAGGTAGTAGCTCACCAGAAAAGAAGGTTTGGCCAAACCTTCTTTTGGTGTAAGCTCATTGGCTCAGACCTAAGAAAACCTTCATGTTTGTATACTGTTTGGAGAGCTTGTTTAATTATACCTGGCTTTTGTTTGTTTCCTCAGATGGGACAGGACAAAGTCACATAAATAAAAATGAATACCATCAATGCACATTTTAATTTTCTTCTGTCTTTTCTCTACTTTTGACATCTGTGTGTATTTCAGAATAGCCCCGGTCACTGCCTCATAAGAATGACACAACGTGGATGGAAAAGGTCCAGGAAAAATTAAATGGATGACCAAAAGATTTGGCAAGCTGCCATATAAAGACAGAGAGTCAACAAAACAAAATGCCACGGGCTGAAAAGGGATATGGTCGAAATCTATTAAACTATTACAGATGTGGACGTAGAGTTGGTTCAGCAAAAATCCCAAATACCAGACTTTGAGAATACCCACCTTGAATTCCTGAGGAAGAAACTTATATAATGAATTGTACAGTGATTTCTGATAGACAAAGCAGTAGTCCTATGAGACTAGATTTTATTTCAGAACTAACAACGCTAAAGCTAAGATTTTAACTGACCTCTGCCAAGGTTGCTCTACTAGTATATATGAATATAAATCATAATAACACCTCACATTTGTTAAGTTTTTACCAGGCACCGGCTACTATGTTAAGCATTTCCATCCTTTATTTTGCTCTTTTAATTTCACAACAACTTTTTAAAATTCAGTACTGTTATAATCTGCTTTATACAATGAGGAAGCCTAGACTTACAGAACCATGTGAACATCTCAAAATTACATGACTTGTATGTAATGGAAGGAATTTTGTAAACCAGGCCATCTGATTCCAATATTCATGCTGATCATGTTGATCAGATCAACTAATTCTAAAATCCCTAAGTCATTTTACTTCAGTGTATATGTGTATATATGTATCCCAGAAAAGGATTTGATTAGAGCAACACACACTTAGTAAGTGGCAATTTTGAGGTTAAAATCTAAGACTTCTGAATGCAAGCTTATGATTCTTTCCTCTAATCCACAGTTACTTTATTTTGGACAAACAAAGGGGATTTTTTATATGGTAGGTAGTAAAGTAAGTAAGCCTTGTTAACTAAAAGTAATAGTTCAGGCTAAAATATTAAGCAGCTTCATGAAGTGTTGAGATATGTTCATGTTTGACAGAGGTTATCAAGAAAAGTTGGGACATGGGAGCACATCTTCATCAAGGAACGTAACTGTCCCTCTCATACCACAGCAGCCACAGACAGCTGTCCAGCTCATAGGTACAGCATTCAAGTAGTTCTCACAGTTCCAGAAAACAAAAAAGCCAGAATTGCACAAAGCAAAATAGAAATATGGACCAAAAAAGTTGTCTCAGCCTTTAGATGGGACCTGGTTACCAAATTACCATGAGCAACCTTATCAAGGCCCAAGATCTACGGAAATTACACAGTCCTCCATTTCACTCTGGCTATACGGCTTCCTTGAGAAGGAAACAAAAAGGCCAGGAGTCCAGCGTTCCTTACATGGACACAGTTTCCTCCACGTATGTAACTGTGCTTACATGCTGGTCATGGACAACAACCCTTCCTACTTCATGCCTTGACCTCTGTTGTTCGGTTGGCTCAGGTCTACTCTTTTCTTTTTTTTTTTTTTTTTTGAGACGGAGTCTCACTCTGTCACTTAGGCTGGAGTGCAGTGGCGTGATCTCAGCTCACTGCAACCTCCACCTCCTGGGTTCAAGCAATTCTCCTGCCTCAGCCTCTTGAGTAGCTGGGACTACAGGTATGCACCACCACACCCAGCTAATTTTTTTTTTTTATTTTTAGTAGAGACAGGGTTTCACCGTGTGAGCCAGGATGGTCTCAATCTCCTGACCTCGTGATCCGCCCGCCTCGGCCTCCCAAAGTGCTGGGATTACAGGCATGAGCCACCACACTCAGTCTCAGGTCTACTCTTTATCTCTCAGTCTTTGCATGCTTCTCTCCATTCTTGCTTTCTTAGAAATTTGGATGGCTCACTCTGATTCATCTTTTCCCATATCCACAAGGATTACAAAATTCCAAAGGATTAATGAACCTAGAAAAATCTAATAAATACAAAAGCTTCAGCAAAATAAGTTTCTTTCATCTGTGGCCTTGAATTTAAGACCTATGTTTGGCACAGTATCATGGGATACATTTGTTCTCTGAAAATATTCTTTGTTTTTAGAGCAATGTATTGCTATTAACAAAAATATGGAAGAGTATCCTCGAAGCCATTTAGTTATTCAGCAAAAATCTAGGGAACATTTATTATGTGTCATGCATCAGTGAGGTATTGTAGGAAATATGAAGATGAGCAAGACATCACTCCTGTCCTCAAGACAAATTCTATCTGGTAGAGGAAACAAGGCTCCTTAGTCCTCTAGCCACTATAACATGGAGTAGAAAGTCAGCAGGTGAAGAAATCATATTACCATTTTGCTATTGTGCTTATTAAATAAGATCATGCATGTAAAGTTAAGTGCTATGGGAGGCCAAAGAAAGCATCCCCCAACAAGATACAAGGACCACAAGTCGAGTGGCAGTGGAGTATGAATGGCTAGGAGGAGATCTCAAGAAGCTGTATGTGACATAATATTTCAAAATGCATCCAAGACAAAAAAGCTGACAGTTTCCTAAAAAATGACATTTTTTCCTACCCTCACATCTCTTCTTACTCTCCTGCAATTAGTCTGAAAAGCATTGCTGTTTCCTAGAAACCTGGCCTGTAACACAGTTAAGAATCCATTCTATGGGAGAAGTCTAGAGTCAGAAAGTTTAAGAAAGGAGAAGATTATCCCTTTGAGAAGATAAGGTAGTGGTTTTGTGTTTTGCTTGGGAGCCCAGAAATGTCAAATACTACCTCTGCTTGTGGCCCAAAATGCACAGAACAGGAAGGAAAGATGTTCAACAAAACTCAAGCTCCAATAAGCTCTACTCCCACACCCCAGGATCAGAGCATCTTGACATCAGTGTTCAGCAAACATTATTCCATCCAATGTGTGTTTCCTTCAGCTGCTGGGTGGAGTTCATTGATAACAACAAGCCCTGGGCAGAGGGCCAAGCTACAGCAAGCCAAGAGGAGGAATTGTTTTAATGTGACACACAGTGCCCTCCCTGCCTCCTCATCCCTCTTCTATCTACATGCAAATCCTGACTTTCAATATTCAGGCAGGGGACTTGAACCATTTAGTTGTATTTGTTCTTTTTTCTTTGTAATTTCCACACTTCTGCATTGAAAGAAGGAAGCTCTAGAGGTAGCAACAAGCATTTCTATAGGACTTCATCCGTCAAACATTCTTAACATGCATTTCACATCTCCTATGCTCTTGGCAACACTCCTGTGGGGTCCATTCCATCCATCCGATTTTATGGATGAAGACTTAAGACACAGAGAGAATAGGGGACTAGCCCACACTGACACCATAATGGATGATGTGGGATCCACTGCATGCATCCAATTTTATACAAGAAGACTCAAGGCTCAGAGAGAATAATGGATTTATTCACAATAATGAGTGATGTGGCAACTCAAACACCCTAACTCCAACCTTTACATTCCCTTCTCTATACCACAAGGCCTCTGCTGTAGTTTGAATATGGCATGTCCACACCAAAACTCATGCTGAGACTTGGATCTCAATGTGGTGGTATTGGAGGGTGGGTCCTTTAAGAGGTGATTAGGTTATTTAAATGGATTAATGTCTTTCCCCCCAGACTGGGTTAGTTCTCTTGGGAATGGATTAGTTCCCATGAAAGTGAGTTGTTGCACAGTGAGATTGCCTCTCACGTTTTGCCCTTTCACATGAGCCCAGCTGCCCTTCTGTTTCTCTGCCACATTTTGATACAGCACAAGGCCCTCACCAGAAGCCACCAGATGCAGTCACTCAATCTTAAACTTCTCAAACTGCAAAGCCATGAGCTAAATAAACCTCTCTTTTTGTAAATTACCCAATCTCTAGTGCTCTGTTATAGCAACACAAAATGGATTAAGATAGACTCTCTACTGAAAATAGCATGATTCCAGTTGTTTGAGAAAGCAAATTGAGCAAGCAGGAAATAAATTCCTCAAGGTGAAATAACTCAATAAGTCAAAAATTAAGTACTCCTTAATGTTGTATCAGTCAAAGGAGACAGCAAAAGAGGAATATAGGAAGTCTTTGGGGACAATAGGCTTCGAAAAAATTCAAAGAAGATATAACTGATTTTAACTTATTTATCCCTCTCACTCCTAGCTCAAAGACCTTGGTTTTCCCTCAAACATATTTGTACAAAAAGCACACTTATCTAAGAAAATCATTGCAGGCAGGCTGTGTAATTTCATGCCTCTCAAAGTAATCATCACAAGGTCATCCTTTGTAAGAAGAAAACAGCCTTCTGGATTATTTATGGCAAGAGCCACCATGAGCTGAGAGCCTGTTGGGGCCACGCACTGTCAGAGAGGTCCACAAGTTGGCTCATTTGTTGAGGAATGCAGATGTTTTTTGCTATTTCTCAGTAGCCTCTCATACTGTGAGATGGCTGTGATTAGGAGCATCACCTAAGAATGGCAGGTCAGAACAGAAAAAAACACAACTGACTGTAGGCTTCAGCCTCACTAACTTTGCCCACAAGGTTGCCTCTCCAGCTTTAGGTACTCTCCCACTTGCAGCTTCTTCGGAGGGGAAACCCTAAACCAATGGGCAGTGCATGTCTATCAACCCAGAGTCCCCAGTCTTACAATGAAAAAAATAGAGAAACCCAAATTAAGGGATATTCCTACCAAACATCTGACCAGTACTCTTCAAATCTGACCAAGTCATAGAAAACAAAGCAAGACTAAGAAACTGTCACAGACCAAGGGAGACTAAGAGGACGTGATGACGAAATGTAATGTGGTACCCTGGGGTGGGCTTCCAGAAAAAAAAAAAAAGACATCAGTGGAAAATCTTGGAACTCCAAGTAAAGCCTGGAGTTTATTTTAGAGTAATATATTATACCAATGTTAATTTCTTAGTTATGGCAAATTACTATGGTAATATAAGGTACCAATAGGAAAACAAGGAGAAGGATATATAGAACTCTCTGGATCATCTTTGCTACTTCTCTTTAAATCTAAAAGTACTTCAAAATTAAGAGTATATTTAAACAAACAACAAAAAGGCAATGCAAATATTTATTCAACACCTACTAACCACCAGGCACTGTTCTATACACTGGGGTTACAACAGCGAACAAAATGAGCTTTGTCCCTACCATCCTGGGACAGAACCTAGTAGGGAACAACTACCACCTGAGCAGCCCAAATGCCTGGGCCCTCTAAGAAAGACTTTCCTCTAATATCAGTGTAAAATCCCTCAAGCCCTATTCCTTACCAGCCAAAAGAAATTGGGTCCTCTCATAAGTATTTCTGAAAATTCCTTTGGGTATAAAAAGATGCAGATTATCACCTCTTGTTAGTTGCTCCAAATTCCAGCTCAGGCTACTACAACACCATCTATGGCCTTCTGGGCACCCGCTCTTTATGGCTGTTGTCCCACTGCTCTACATGGACACAGCCCAACCCACCTCCTTCATTCCTACAGTATTGTTAACTCAAGTAGTAATCGCCTAATATTAGACTGCAAACATCACCAAGCTTAGAGGCCCCATCTCAGACGAAGGGACCCTCTCTAACATTAGGCCATCTCCCTCTTAGGACTTAACCCAGAACTGGAACTGGGTCCCTTCTCCCCGCACCAACTCCTTCCCTAATGTGTCCGTTAATTTTAAGTATCAACCTGACTGGGCCATGTGGTGGCCCAGATACGTGGTCAAACATTATTTCCAGGGTGTCTGTGAGGGTATTTCCAGATGAGATCAACATTTAAATCGGTAGACTGAGTAAAGCAATTGCCCTCCCCAGTGTCAGTGGGCTTCATCCAATTTATTGAAGGTCTAAATAGAATAAAAGATTGGTAGGAAAGAATTCTCTCTGTCTCTGTCTGACTATCTTTAAACTGGGACATTTTCTCCTGCCTTCAAACTCCGACTTGGACTAGAACTTACACCATTCAGTCTCCTGGGTCTCAGGCTTACAGATCCTGAAATTTCTCAGCCTCCATAACTGCTGAACAGTTTCTAATAAATTTCCTTGCACAACCTTTAACTTATCTTAATTTTAAATAAATAAGTAAATAAATCTTGTTTGTTTCTGTTTCTCTGGAGAACTCAGACTAATGCACTTATCTAGTAAATCTTCTCCTTTCTAACCCCCTTACCTCTTCTCTCCTGAGTCTGCCCATTGTGGGGCAGGAGGAAGGACACAAAAATTCCTATAGCTTTATTATGCAAAGGAATTTTAACATCTTCTTTGTTTCAGCCATGGGCATCCAGACCCGCTCTGGGCCTTCTTATGGAAAACAAGGGGTCTATTAGGTTGTTTTCCTGAATAATTGAGTGGTTCTCTCTCCAATCGTATTTTTTCCTTTATCCTAGTCTTAAAATTCAGGCAAGAATATAGCAGTCTTTTGATTGGTTGATTTTTGTCTTTCAAATTTGCACCCTTTATTCTCCACTGTTAACATCACTGTGTCAGAGGTAATTAATTGTAGCTACCCCTTCCTTAGAATTTTATAAAATGCTTTTATAAAGGTCATAGGCATGGGCAAGGACTTCATGTCTAAAACACCAAAAGCAACGGCAGCAAAAGCCAAAATTGACAAATGGGATCTAATTAAACTAAAGAGCTTCTGCACAGCAAAAGAAACTACCATCAGAGTGAACAGGCAACCTACAGAATGGGAGAAAATTTTTGCAATCTACTCATCTGACAAAGGGCTAATTTCCAGAATCTACAAAGAACTCAAACAAATATACAAGAAAAAAACAAACAACCCCATCCAAAAGTGGGGAAAGGATATGAACAGACATTTCTCAAAAGAAGACATTCGTACAGCCAACAGACACATGAAAAAATGCTCATCATCACTGGCCATCAGAGAAATGCAAATCAAAACCACAATGAGATACCATCTCACACCAGTTAGAATGGCAATCATTAAAAAATCAGGAAACAACAGGTGTTGGAGAGGATGTGGAGAAATAGGAACACTTTTACACTGTTGGTGGGATTGTAAACTAGTTCAACCATTATGGAAAACAGTATGGCGATTCCTCAAGGATCTAGAACTAGATGTACCATATGACCCAGCCATCCCACTACTGGGTATATACCCAAAGGATTATAAATTATGCTACTACAAAGACACATGCACACGTATGTTTATTGCGGCACTATTCACAATAGCAAAGACTTGGAATCAACCCAAATGTCCATCAGTGACAGACTGGATTAAGAAAATGTGGCATATATACACCATGGAATACTATGCAGCCATAAAAAAGGATGAGTTTGCATCCTTTGTAGGGACATGGATGCAGCTGGAAACCATCATTCTTAGCAAACTATCACAAGAAGAGAAAACCAAACACCGCATGTTCTCACTCATAGGGTGGGAACTGAACAATGAGCTCACTTGGACTTGGGAAGGGGAACATCACACACTGGGGCCTATCATGGGGAGGGGGGAGGGGGAAGGGATTGCATTGGGGAGTTATACGTGATATAAATGATGAATTGATGGGTGCTGACGAGTTGATGGGTGCAGCACACCAACATGGCACATGTATACATATGTAACAAACCTGCACATTATGCACATGTACCCTAGAACTTAAAGTATAATAAAAAATAAAAAATAAAAAAAAAATTAAAAAAAAAAACATTGTTTCAGATGCTCTTCACGTAAACTATTTGAAGCAGGTATGATCATCTCCATTTTTTAAAAAAATACAAACTTAGATTAAGTGATGGCTAAGCTATTGCAACTGGCAAGGGAGAAATCTAAGATTGACTCTGGGATTTCGGATTAGGAGGCCAATGTTTGTTTCACTATGTATGAGCTTATTAGTCACACACACTAACATAGAAACTTGGAAATCTCAGAGTTGGAAGACATGGTAGAGACAATGTATCTGGATCAGCTACCAATAGAGTAAATTTCTCCATAGCGTCCCAAGTCATACAGGAAACATACAGGGGGCCAGTGCGTACGGAGTTCAGTGAGTGAAAGGGATAAAGAGAGAAAGAAGTCAGAGAAGTGGCTGTGGGCCAGATGAAGTAGAAAAAGCAGTATTTGAATCTTCCTGAGTTCTCCCACAGAGTGTATGAATTTCACCTCTGCTCTCTGCACCCTGCAAGCATGAAGAGAGAAAAAGGACCTAGACAAACAAGCATCAATAATCCCAAAATACAGACAACCTGGATATTCAGCTATCGTGGTCAGAATTTTAAAGAAAATTGGCACATCCATTTTTTTAATGTCATCTAAGTGGAACTTAAAATGTAGAAATCTTGCTGTTTGGATATGTGATATAATTCAGAATTAAAGAGAAAAACGACGTCTCCCTGGGGTTAAAAGAAAATCTGATACACAAGTTATTAAAAGCCATCCCTTAAGTCTAAACTAAATTTTTCCTGCTGTCGTTTAGACCATTTATTCTTGTTGTATTCTAACAGAAGGTAATAAACCAGGGTATTTTCCTTGTAAAATACCCTCCGAGGAACTGCATTTCCAGGAGAAATTCTGCCAGGTCACATATGACAAAAGAATAGAGCAGCCTGTTCCAAATGCACATCCCCAGCTGCTCACACAGACACACACATGCACATGCATAGACAAGCAACGAGGACGGCCGGGCTGGCAGGCTGGGTGCCGCGTGCTTCTCAGAGCATGTTTTCAATGCTGCACACAGCAATCCAAAAAGTGGAAGAGCTCTCTTCCAAGCCCAAGCCCTGACCTTCCCCTCCCCGACACACCTACCCTTACACTGCTTCTCTGGCAGCACGACCCCTGCTCCAGGTGGACAGCCCAACTGCTCAAGGTCACCTGACCTTCACAAACACCATGAGGGAACAAATCTCCACATGCACACCCCACCCATGGCCAAAGTCACAGGGCCCCATTGGGCATTATCCTTGGTGCAGATGTGAAGATTCCAGACTCTTACCCAAGTCATTGGGAATGTCCACTAGTCCTCCAATCATCACACATTTTCTTCTAACTCCCACACTTAGAAGCATTCTCTTTTCCTACTAGTTTTCTCTCCTTTCACAACCAGGTGTGCTGGTTCATTTGTGCCTCCAGATCCCCTTTCCACCCTTTTCTGTCCTATGAACCTTAAGAGATCAACACCCCGGCGCCTGTAGTCCCAGCTACTCAGGAGGCTGAGGCAGGAGAATGGCGGGAACCCGGAAGGTGGAGCTTGTAGTGAGCCGAGATCACACCACTGCACTCGAGCCTGGGTGACAGAGCGAGACTCCGTCTCAAAAAAAAAAAAAAAAAGAGATCAACACCCTTGGGGGAGCTGTGCCACCCAGGCTCCCTTGTCCTCGGGTTTTACATTGAGTATGACTGAAAGGGACAGCAGCAACAGGAGAGAGACCAAGGTGTTTCTTCCCTGTCCTGGTCCTGCCTGAACACTGCAACTCCTGCTAAGCATCCCCTCCATGTTCTTGTTGAGTTTCTTAACACTCTTTCCTCTCTTTGTTCCTTCAATCCTAGAGGTGGTAACAGCTCCACACTGTTCCCAGTCTCTTGGAGCATCAGCATCCTTTATTGATTTCCTTAACTCTGACCACATGGCTACGGGTAGGTCCTTTATTAAAAGCTTTTTCTAGAACCTTACTAATATACCAGACCTAGTCTATTTTCAGGCCCTTCAGTACCTGAATAAAGATGATCACTTTTCCTTCGGAGCATGAGTTCAACCCAATTTTCTCATTTCTAAACTGATTTACAGACAACAGGTCAATGTTCTTGAGGCTCCACCTACATAAATTCTTTCCCTTGGTCCTGACACTCAGCTTCTTCCTGAATCTCTCTAAAATTATTCATTTATTCAAATAATATTTACTGAGGACTTAAGGATATCCACCACTGTAAATACAACAGTGCAGAAGACACAGTCCTTGTTTTCAAGCACTTGTTTCCAGTGAAGGAAACAAAAAATGAATACACCAGAAAAATATTAAGAAGAAACAGAAGAAGAACAATGTAACTCAATATAAGGGACAACCAATTTAATCTTGGGGAACCAACAGAAGTAATGCCCAGTGTGAGAGTTAATGAACAGGAAAGTACTCCAGGCGCAGTGGCTCACACCTGTAATCCCAACAGTTTGGGAGGCCAAGATGGGTGGATCACTTGAGGGCAGGAGTTTGAGACCAGCTCGGGCAACATGGTGAAACCCTGTCTCCGCTAAAAATACAAAAATTGCCAGGCATGGTGGCAGTGCCTGTAATCCCAGCTACTCAGGAGGCTGAAGCAGGAGAATCACTTGAACCCCGGAGGCAGAGGTTGCAGTGAACCAAGATCCTATCACTGCCCTCCAGCCTGGGTGACAGAGTAAGACTCAGTCTCCAAAAAAAAAGAAAGAAGGAAAAAAGAAGAATAGGAAAGTATGATGCAGGAGAAAGGTAACTAGTAAGACAGAAGGGAACGTGAGCAGATATTCTGAGACCATGTGGCACAGAGAACTGAGAGGTCAGAGCAAGGATAGTGCAAGACAGAGTAAGAAGAATGAGCTGGGGAGAGATGAGGCAGATCACAAAACCTTTTGTGAGGAGTCAGACTTTATCCAAAGAACAATGTGGAATCATTGAAGGGTGTTAAGGTGAAAAATACCACAGTCAGATTGGGAAGAAATCCAAGACATTTGTAAAGTAGAGAATAGACTGGAGGGAACAAAACTAATCTAGGCACAAAATGGTGGTGACCTGACCTATAGAGTTTCAGTGAAGATTGGAAGAGGTGGGCAGGATTATAAAAACTATTTAGACATTGGGGTTAATAGGAATTGGCAATGTTCAGGATGTACGAGATGAGGAAGATGAAGAAACCAATAGTCACGCCCAGAAATGGCTTAAGCAAGAGTATGCTGGAACCACTCCCAATGATAGAAAACACGGGGGCAGCAGAAGGTCAAGAGTTAATATTCCCTAATAAATAAAAGTGATCACCAATAAATAAAATATTCCCTAATAAATAAAAGTGATTCTGGTTTGAGGTGCAGCCAGATCTCAAACTCAACCTCCTTGAGTTTGAGATTCTGGTGGGGATGTTTCTAGAATCAGTTGAGTGTACAGGTCTAGTGCTCAGGAGCGATGGCTGGACTGAATTTTCCCTCCCCATTGCCCTGTACTGAGATCTTGCTCTTCCATTCCTTTCCTTGCTTTGAGGATATTTCCAGTGGTTATCCCTAACCTTTCCTCTCCCCTTACTTTACTCAGAGTCTTCATCACTTTTTCAAAACATGGCTTTCTTTTTATTTATTATACTTTAAGTTCTGAGGTACATGTGCAGAATGTGCAGGTTTGTTACATAGGTATACACGTGCCATGGTGGTTTGCTGCACCCATCAACCCGTCATCTACATTAGATATTTCTCCTAATGTTATCCCCTCCTTAGTCCCCCACCCACCAAAAGGCCCCGGTGTGTGATAATCCCCTCCCTGTGTCCATGTGTTCTCACATGGCTTTCTTTTAAAACACCTTAACAACCTTTTCCAGAATGTCTAAGTTTTAATTTCCTTATAATGTCAATCATTGATATAACCAACTTGCCTCATCAATCCAGAATTCCTATTCTTCTTATCCACCACCAACCTCCACCTCTGGGATGACATTGAATGGGACCTTCCAAGTCCCAAGAAGCAATCATTTCCCCATATAAATGTAATTCAAGTTCAGTTCCTGACTCTAGCCAAGGTGGTGACCCCCAAGTCCCCTTTGACGTTTGAGTAGGGATTATTTTCAGTAGGCTGTAGCCAAACGAGTAAAGAGAAACATTCCCACCTGGAGGTGAAATCAATCATTTATTCAGCAAGCGAAGGGATCCTGCTTGGAGAGTAAAACATGATGGAAAGAAACAGTATCTTCTGCTAAAAGCAGGTGTACCTAAGCTTACAAATACTCCCACCCCCTTTCCCATTGAGTTTGCACCCGTTTCCCAAGGCCCAGGAAAAATCTAAATCAACCTTCCTTCGGCCAAAGCCAAATCCCTGCCAAGAGAGTGACAAACATGTTCATGGGCCAAAGCTAAGTCTTTAGCTCTGCTTTTCTCATCAGCTACACCTGTGGCTGAGCCTTTGCTCTCTCCCCAGCGACAGCAACCAGCTAAGGAATACACAAGACTCATTAGGAACTGGACATCAGTGTTCTCTGTCCTGGTTGGCCAATACCTCTTATTCACTTCACTTTGGTTCAACATACATTCACTGAACACCTTTTATGTGCCAGGCGCTGTGAAGATCTCTCTGCATACAAAACATATGAGCAAAGTTACCTCTGCACTTAAAGAGATAACTATTTGGAGGGGAATAAAGATGTACACTATGTCATCATAATATATTGTGATAAGTAGTGTATTCTAAATGCTAGAAGGATACAGGTGAGGAAGCAATAAATCCTTTCTAGGATGATTAGAAGTGAGGGAGGGAACATTAGGGAAAAGTAAAAGGAGGGATGGAATGAAGAGTATGGCAAAGGAAACAGGAAACAAATGTGCTGTGGCTGGAGCCTGGGGCTTCATTTGCCATGGTGAGGAATGAGCTTTAGTCCGTAAGCACAGGGGAGCCCTGAGCGTAGACAGTCTCAGTTTATAATCCTTAGACCATGGAATGGAGCCACTCAAAGTGTGGTCCACAGACCACAGCCACAGATACCAACCCACCAAGGTAAGTAGCAGGATTGAAAGTGAGCCTTTAGAAACTTCACATTGACATGACATTGAAGCACGTGATCAGTAGCCTCCTCTCAGGATGCAGACCAGGTCGGGTGTGGTCACACTTGTTGGGTGAGTCTCACGTGGTTTGAGCTGGGAGCTAATATTGATTGGTGGCAGATTGAAATTTTGAAAAAATATGTAAAGATTGTCCATAGGTAACTCGAGAAGCACTGTTCCAGAGTTTTCTCAGTTGGACTTCAAAATGTCCTTTGCATCATATGTAAATGTAAAATTGTGTTTGTGTGTTCTTTCTTTCTCAAGAGAAAGCCCATAGCTTTCATCAGATTCTCACACAGATACCTAATCAAATATTTTAAGAGCCTTAGAGATCATCAAGAACACGGTGGCTCACGCCTGTAATCCCAGCACTTTGGGAGACCAAGGTGGGCGGATTGCCTGAGGTCAGGAGTTAGAGACCAGCCTGGCTAATGTGGTGAAACCCTGTCTCTACTAAATACAAAAATTAGCTGGGCATGGTGGTGGACGCCTGTAGTCCCAGCTACTTGGGAGGCTGAGGCAAGAGAATCACTTCAACCCAGGAGGCGGAGGTTGCAGTGAGCCGACCACTGCACTCCAGCCTGGGCAACAGAGTGAAAAAAAAGGATTTCTTCTTTTCTTAGAACTTCACGGGCACTAAGAGTAAGGAATGGCCCACACATAAGTGGACGGAGGCTCAGAAAAGAGCACAGTTGCAAGATGCTCTTCCCTGGAAAAACAGTAGAAAGTCCACTTGGAAAAAATTGATCCCAAACAAGGAATTCAACCCAACAATATTTATTGAGCACCTAGTATAAAGGGCACTATGCTAGGTAAGTGGGATCACTCAGAGAACAGATCGGGGAGGGTGGACCTGCCCTCAACGGGATGGCATTCCTGGGAGCTATATTCTAATTCACAGTGTTACTTAGAGGAGATCTTGGTTTGAATTTCTCCAGAATACAGTTGAGTGCAAATAGTGATCCCAGGAAACACCACGAGGGTGTGGAGAAGTGAAACATGGAAAAAAAGGCAGAACAAGAAGGGTGCATCATCAGTGCAGTTTTCACTGGAGCTTAATTCTACTAGGGACTCCAGAAGTCAATGTAGACCAGCACCTCGGAATTATTGCAACTAAGGACAAAGGAGATAGTTATTTACATACCAGCATGCACCAACCATTAGCAAGGGTTGCTGAGCATGCAGGTAACTGGAGTTCCAGCCTTACCCAGAGGAGGTTGCACAGTCATTCACTACAATGGTAAATTCCAAGGAGATAGGGCCAGAGCATAGATAGTATTTGCTGTAGGGTTCTAAACCTTTGAATGCCTAACCCGTCTATTTGTTCACTTATTCATTCATCCATTTATTCATCATCCATTTAATATGTCTCCTCTGCCAGACAAAGGAAACTGGCATTATATAAACACAGAACTTTAGAAATGAAACTGACCTTAAGACTATTTAATTCAAAATTGGATGGGCATTAAAATCACTCGAGGAGCTATATGAAAATGCGGATTGTTGGGCCTGACCTACAGAAGTTGTAATAGATATGCAATAGATATGGCATGGGTCCCGGGAATTCGCATTTTACCAAGCACACCAGTAATCCTTGAACCACACTTTAAGAAACTTAGAATCTAATTCCAATTCTTTCAATTTATAAATAAAGAAAATAAAAATCAAATATGATGACAATAATAGTTCCATAGTCATCAGGTTTTCATGCCTTTTTGTGCCTTTGCTTTTACTCTGCCAAGATCTTTCTTCCCTCCTACCTCTTGGTTGCTTATCAAATTATTACTCATCCTGAAAGACCTAGTTCTGGCATCTCTACCTCTGAGAAATTTAATAACACATCTCTTTCTTATTAAGCTCCTATCACATACCTTTATTGTAGCTACCACCATATTTCCTTATGATTATTTTCATATATGCCCATATCCTCCACTAAAAGTTTTGAGGTTAAAGTTTATGACTCAATCGCCTTTCTTCTCCAATAACTGGCTTAAATGCTTCCTTCATCCCAAGAAATTAGATCTGATTGATTAACCTGAATCATAGGACTTTATACCCATCAGAGAGCACAGGACATGACTTACATTAGCTGTTCCAAAACTTGAGTAGCATAACCAATCATCTTACGGCCATGAGGGGTGCAGGAGGAGACACGATGATTGAAAATCACCTGGACTCCATGGAAGCTCCCTACAGGAAAAGTGACATGTTGTCATTGGAAAAAAGAGGCAAAACTCTTAGAAAGCAACAGCTGTCTACTGAAACTGTTCTGCCACTTGTAAAGTGAGACCATCACAGAATTTTTCAATCCATAAAGTTTTGTATGAATCTAAGTATCAAGCTGTCTTCATGTTTCCTTTCCAAAGAAACTAGATGTAGCATTACCAGGGTAGTGAGAACAAGGAGGGGCTACAGAAGAAGCTGTCTGAAACATTTTTTCCATGGGTAGAAGTTCCCTTTGCTTTACAACACATTAAAAAAACCTTGTAAAAATCCAGATTGGGCTGCTACCCACCCAACTATAAAATTGTCAACACCATGATATCACTTACAGTAACTTTTGAAATATCATTTATAATTGTCTATATAGGCTGGCCAGTTTCTTGTTATACTACCAATTCCAAGGTTTTATCATTTATCTTTCATATTTGAAGTTTCTTTGGAATACCTAACAAGTGCCATAGTGGGTAAAAAGAAAATCCAGTTAATTCTCAAAAGATTACACAGAGGTAAGAGTTAATTCTCAACAGATTGCACATAGGTAAGAGCCCCTGTAGCTGCTGCTTTGCCTTCCTTTCCACATAATATGTGCTTGTCACGCTCTGTCTTAATTATTCTGTGAAGGGTGGGACTCCCAGGCGGAAATAGGCAACACAGAAAATACTATAAAATAAGGTATTAACTCTGGTCCTTTTCTGGACACCGAGATCTTAAAGAAAAAATGTTACTTAGCCCTAATATGTTCAAGCCACTCCCTGAGAACAGACACTTTGTCTCTCTGGTTTCCTGTTATAGCACCAGTTTCTTATATAGTGTCTGAAACACAGAAGGCACATACTAAATATATGAATGAAAAAAAATGGGTTAACAATTTCTAAAAGAGTTCTATTCTTTCTTTACAAAATGATTAAGAACGAGAAGCATTCTACAAAGTTAACGAACTTCAAGTCATTAAGAGTAGCTATAATATAAAACTCTACAGCACCATACACACACACATGATACAGATGCAGCTCTAGCATGACTGGTAAACCACACTTATGGCAGGGGTCCCCAAACCTGGTCTGTGGCCTGTTAGGAACCAGTCCGCAAAGCAGGAGGTGAGCAGAGGGCGAGTGCGCAAAACTTCATTTGCACTTACAGAACTCCGTATTACTCTCTTTACTGCCTGAGCTCCATCTCCTGTCAGATTCTCACAGGAGCGGGAACCCTATTGTGACCTGTGCATGTGAGAGATCTAGATTGTGTGCTCCTTATGAGAATCTAATACCTGATGATCTGTCACTGTCTCCCATCACACCCAGATGGAACCCACAAGTTCAGGACTCCCACTGATTCTACATTATGGTGAGTTTTATAATTATTTCATTCTATATTACAATGTAATAATAATAGAAATAAAGTACACAATAAGTATAATTTGCTTGAATCGTCCTGAAACCATCTCCCTTCCCAACACTCCGCAGTCTGTGGAAAAATTGTCTTCCATAAAACCAGTCCTGGGGGCCAAAAAGTTTGAGGACCACTGTTCACGAAATCTTAACTAGGAAGGGAGGTAACATCTGGCTTGGATATGCATGTCTGTCATCTTCTAATCTGTTGTGATATTCTCTGCTGGTCTGGGTGCCATGCCACATAGGTCAAGTGAGACAGGTCACCCACCAGCTTGAGGCAGAACTGACTGCTACATGTGTTGATAAGACTTCCCAGATAATAATCTTGTCACAGTTCAAAATTTAGTCTTTTTCCCTTTTTATCTCATTACCTTTTAAAAAAACGAGTAACTTGCTCTTTGGAGAAAATTTGTATTAAATGGAAGTAAATAAAGGTAGGAAAAGCACTATTTATTTGTTCTTTTGTTCACTCAACAAATAATTCTGAAGACTGTTCTAAGCGCTAGGGATATTTTCCACTATATCCCTAGCACTTAGAGCAGTCCTCAGATTAGGATATCTTATTTTCTGCTGTATCCCTAGCAGTTAGAATAGTCCTTAGAATTAGTTAATAATTAATAGATCTACTAACTTCTTCTAATGGATTAAATTAGAACTTATATTCTAGTGGGGGAAGGGGGCAATATACCAGTAAACAAATTCAGGTGTAATCAGAGCTAGGAGGTCAAATCCTGAACTTTAAAAGGTTTGGGTCATTTTAATAAAGGGTCCATGGGGGAGGCCCTTCTACTTAGTTGACATGTAGTCAGAAAACTGAAGGAAGTCACAGCACCAGCTGAGCTAATTTCCAGGGAAAAGCATTTCAGCCAGTGGGAACAGCAAACACAAAGGCCCAGAGGCAGGAGAGTTTCTGACACACTTGAGAACCACATAGGAGGCCAGAGTGACTGGAAGTTAGAGACAAAGTAACTAGAAATCAGTGGGGGAAAGCTGGGGTTCCTAGGCCACTCGAAGGACTTTGGAATTTACTGTAAGAGAGACCAAAAACTGCAAGAGGATTTGGAGCTACAGGATGATCTCATTTTATCTTTAAGATAATCACTTTTGAAGTTGTACAACTAAGTGATTGCAGAGGCCAAAGGCAGAGACAGGGCTTCCAGTTTGAAAGCTATCAGCATAGTCCAGATGAAAGGGCAATGGTGGCTTGGACCATGGGGCAGCAGGGAAAAAATTAAACTTGCAAATGCACATAAAACACTTGGCACAGTATCTGGGACAAAGGAAACCCTTGATACCCACAGCTGCTATTATGAATACTGCTATTATCCTATCTTACTGCATGCCAAGAACGGGAGATACAAATCCCATAGGTGGATCATTGGCTTTCTGGGCCTGAATGAGCCTGCCACTTGGTCTCCCTTACAGAATTCTTAGATGTGATTTTGGTTGATTAGAAAACTTTGCTTGATAGTGACCTTGTACCAATAACATTCTTGGAAAGGATAAGGCCCTAGTGTTTCTAACCCAAATCAGGCACAGGAACCCTAAGGATCTGCAGTTTTTCTTCTGGGCTGTGTGTTTGTGTGTGTGAGTTAGTGTGTGGGTTCTGTCTTAGGCAACTTGAGCTGCTGTCACAAAATACCATAGGCTGGGTAGTTTAAACAACAGACATTCATATTCTTAGTTCTAGAGGCTGGAAGTCCCAGATCAAGGTGCCTTCAGGTTCTTTTTCTAGTGAAGACTCTCTTCCTGACCTGTGAAAGGCCAGCATCTCACTGTGCACTCACAGTCTTTCCTGGGTGCATTTGCACAGGGAGAAAGAGAGGAAAGCGAGCTCTCAGGTGTCTCTTTTTACAAGAGTATTTAACCCCATCATGGGGGCCCAACCCTCATAATCTCATTTAGACCTAACTACTTTCCAAAGATCTCATCTCCAAATACCACCATATTGTGGATAAGAGTTTCAACACATAACTTAGACACAATCTAGTTCATAGCAGTTGTGTACATCCAGCCAAGGACTGTCACGAACACCCAGTAACTAGTGACACCTGCTTCTATATATGCTTGCCTTTGGCAGTGCTACCATCATCCCCGACTTCTCTGTTCCCTTTCCACCTATGAAATTGCATGGAGTTTCACTCTCTACACACCTTGTTATCCATTTGCCAGACTTGCTAATTCAGACCTGGATAGCCAGAGAAACAATCCACTGCTCTTTCCCACTTCTCTTTGACTTCTTAGCTGCCCCATTAAGGTGGGGATGTGGTTCTACCTATCCACTGACTCACTTTGATGTCTTCCAAATGTTCTCATAAATGTTAGAGAACCCATCTGGGGTCAGGGGAAAGCTCTCTGGGTCCAGGTTGTTTAACTGCATGTCATCTGTGATTAAGGAAGATCGATGACTTGCAGAAGTACTTACTGGAAGTTAATGGTCTCTGGCTCTGGGTGGGGCAGGAGAATGGTGTTCCTTTTAATCCGCCCATGTTCTCTGCCATCCCCACTCCCTGAGCTTTCTACAGGCCCTCACCCCTGTGAGCATGTTTGTTTGTTTGCTTGTTCTGCAGCAAGTCTTGCATGGAGGCTTTGAGACACACAATGAAATGGGAATGATTACAGAATGAATCTATATAGTACTTCTCTCTGAAGCCAGCTTCCAACACCCATCTAAAAGCAGAAAGGAGAATACAATCATCAGATGACAAAATGGGATTCATCTATTAATTGTGACATTGCAGCTGGGGAATTGTGAAATATCATGGGATTTGAGTCAAAAATAACTGAGCTGCCATCCTAGTTTCATTCTGCAATCTTAACTGAGTGATTTTTTTTTTACTTGAGATGCTTTGAGTCTCAGTTTCCTGATCTTTTTCACAGATCTTCATGTGCACGCTGCATAGCGTGGAATCCTGGTGGAATTTAGGTGGCTTTGGTAGGCTGGTGGGCGGTCTTATCCAAGGAGACACCACAGCAGTGGCTGTGTCAGCACTGGTTGGCTGCTTGGACTTCATGATATACTCCTCTACTTGGTTCTCAATAGTGACAACATTGCATTTGTTATCAAAATTTTCCCCACAAAGAAGACTTCAGGTTTTATTGCTAAATTCTATCAAATATTTAGGAAAGAAAAAAATCAACATTACAAAAACTCTTCTAAAAAATGCAAGAGGAATAAATATCACCCCCCCCCCCCCCCCCCCCCATGTTATAAGGTCAATGTAACTCAGGTACTAAAACCTGAAAAGAATGTGTAAGAAACTGTAATACACATCAGTGTTCCTCATGAACTAGCTATAAATGTATGGGTCAAGTTAGTAGTCCCTTTCACAGGTGGGGAAAGTAAAGTGTAAAGGAGATATGGAAGCTTCCCAAAGGCACATAGTCAAAAAGTGGCAGGTCTAGCATATAAACCTGGGTCTCTCAGACTGCAGAATGCTTGCTCTTAGCCAGTATATTAGCGGGGCCCTCCTTCTACTCTGATGCTTATTGAACAAGCTTGAGTCCAAAGGAATAATTCCTAAAATTTGACCTTGGCAAGGTGAATGAGGGAGGTGGCCTTCTTAGGCCATGCAAGGGACAGCCTCCTGAACTTCAGCTTGGAGGCTCCCTCCCCTATTGTAACTCCTGACCTTCCAAGTCACTTTATGTTGCCCTGTCTGGCGGGCACTTGCTCACCACCAAAAGCTACACACTTTGTTTTCAGATCCACAGTGCCAGCTCAGTCAAAACCACCAAAGTCACAGTTGTTTGAGTTTTAATTCCCCAGGGGCACATATGTTCTAGAAAGACCCAGCTTAAAGCCAAATAAATACTGAGGCGGTTTGACACGTGGCCAGCGCATGTCTTGCTCATTAATGAAATGGAGCCCTGCAAGCAGAGAAACGGGTGTGAGCAATTAAGTAGAAGCAGCAGGAGTCCCAGGCCCATGGCGCCCTTCCCAGCCTGGCCCTTCATGTACTCTTCAGCAATCTCCCTTGAACCTCAGAGGGAGAAGGGAGGGATACTGGCTGAGGCTTCTGGGGCTTATTTCACAGAATTGCCCTTCTGTGCAGAAGTCTGTGCCCTGGTTGTCAGCACCAACCCAGACCTGAGCCCAGGAAAGACTCTTATCTGTGCTACCCAAGTCCGAGGCAGTCCCTCCCAAGAACAGTTTTCTACCCTCAACCACATAAACTTTACAACATATCAGAAGTGACTTCAAATTAGTAACCCCCAGCTCCAAACACCAGCCTCATCTATCCACTCACAGGCAGAGGTGAGAGGGCACTTCTTTTACACCAAGACTAGAAATCATTCCTAGAAGACGAGCCCTCTGAAATCTAAAACCAGAAGGGAATATCAAAATGCCACTGAGATCCTTCACCTCCTTGGTTAGGTATATTCCCAAGTCACAAATGCCGAACAAACATGAAAAAATGTTCAACATCACTAATTATCAGGGAAATGCAAATTAAAACCACAATGAGATACTACCTTACTCCTGCAAGAATGGCCGCAATTTAAAAATTAAAAAATTATAGATGTGGGCCTGGATGTGGTGAAAAGGGGACAGTTTTACACTGCTGATGGGAAAGCAAACTAATAAACCACTATGGAAAACAGTGTGGAGATTCCTTCAAGAACTAAAAGTAGAACTACCATTTGATCCAGCAACCCCACTACTGGGTATCTACCGAGAGGAAAAGAAGTCATTACATGAAAAAGACACTTGCACAAGCATGTTTATAGCAGCACAATTCATAATTGCAAAAATATGGAACCAGCCAAAATGCCCATCAACCAATGAGTGGATAAAGAAAATGTGATATATATACACCATGGAATACTATTCAGCCATAAAAATGAACAAAATAATGGCATTCACAGCAATCTGGAGGGAGTTGGAGACCATTATTCTAAGTGAAATAACTCAGGAATTGAAAACCAAACATTGTATGTTCTCACTTGTAAGTGGGAGCTAAGCTGTGAGGACACAAAGGCATAAGAATGAGATAATGGTTTCTGGAGACTTGAGGGGAAGGATGGGTGGGGACTGAGGGATAAAAGACTACACATTGGCTACAATGTACATGCTCGGATACACCAAAATCTCAGAAATTACCACTAAATAACTTATCCATATAACCAAAAACACCTGTTCCTCAAAAACTATTAAAATTTAAAAAAAACACTGAGTCTCCATGGAATTCTACAAGATCACAGGAAAAACTTTTCATTCACTTATGTATTCCTCTTATAAGCATTTACTAAGGACCCATGCTAGAACTTTCTCCAAGCCTTTAATTTACCTTTGTATCGATTTTTAGAAAGCACCCCTTTCTCCAGGCAGGTGCAGCCCAGCACGAGGGCTTGGCCAGAGGAATTGGGACTCACTCCCTAGTACTTAAGAATCCCATTCTACCATCCTCCCCATCCTAGGCAATCCTAAGCAGCTGTGTCACCCTCCAGCCACTTTACAATGGAAAGCATTTGAGCCTAAAACACCTAATCAAACAAAGGCAGAACTTCATATGTCCACATTAGCAGTTCACTGAGAAAGTATTGAGGAAATTCAGAGAAAAGAATATCATGAGGTTGGAATTTAATAACAAGTTGAACAGAAGAAATAGGAACTGAACCGGATATGGTAACCAGCCTCCAAGAGGGCCACCACTGATTCCTCTCTCCTGGTTTTCAATGACCTTTGTAGTCCCCCTCCTCATTGAACAGGGTTGACTTGTGTTGTCAATAGCACATGCAGAAATGATCCAGTGTGACTTTCAAGGCTAGGTCATAAAGGATATTAAGGCCTCTGTATCACCCTCTCTGAATTCACTCACTCTGGGAAAGCCAGCTAACCTACTGTGTCAGGACATTCAAGCAGCCCTCAGAGCGGCTCACATGGCCAGGAACTGAGGCTTCCCACCAACAGCACATGAGGGTGCCACGATGGAAGGGAATTCTCCTGTCCCAGGCAAGTCTTCGGATGACTGCAGCCCTTACCACATCCTGACTGTCCTGACTGTTACCTCATGAGAGACCCTGAGCCAGGGCAACAAAGCTGAGCCACTCCCAAATTTCTGATCCAAAGAAACTGTGAGATAATAAGTACTTATTTTAACTAGCTCAGCTTTGTGGTAATTTGTTGCATAGCAATAGGTAACTAATGTACTGGACCTTAAGGAAGTCAAAGGATTTCAATGCTCAGAAGTGGTCATGGGAAAAGTCCTTAGAGAGGAGAAGACTGGCAGCAAAACAAAGGAGAGACAAACTCACAAGACCCACCTGTTGGAATAGAAATGCCTTACACAAAGGATCAGAAGTCCTCTATTTGATTGTCTCTTTATAGGATAAGAGTTCTCCTGAGGGAGCAGAAACTTGGTTTCTAACTAGAGCATCTTTAGGCCCTCCCCCAGGAAAGTTGGGCAGAGTGCTTCCGTAGCACACCCAGGAATCTACTGCCTCTAAGTTCACAGCAGCACCTTGAATAGGGAAGATAGCTTGATAACTTAGAAAGAAACTGCTCCATACTACAAAGAGTGGTCAGCCCTTGGTACTAGAATGAGGCAATGAAGGGCAGGAACAGGATGGGGACGAAGACATTTACCGTTTGCTTCTGAGAATCTGTATTGTTTAAGTTTTTATAACAAAGGGATAAAAAGAAATATGTTCAATTCTACCCTAGTCAGCACATATGATTCTAAACTTGTTTTAAGAATGCCAAGTCAAGAGTAATGGGTAATTTGGTCAGTATCACTAAGACTGCCTGTCTCTCCCCATTTATACTCAGGAAGCCTGTGTAATTTTTTCTGAATGAGAAATAAAAGTCCTTCTTGCCTCCACAGTAGGGACTCTCCAACCAGTTTCCACGCTAATGGAGGAAGTATAAAAAGAAGGGATTCTGTCCTCCAGAGAACTGCCAATGGGCAGAAAGAGGAAAGGGGTGTTTGCTTCTTACAGGTTCAAAATGTAAGTTTGCTTCGCTGACTCTAAGTTCTCTGTGGGGGATCCCCAAACCAGTTCCCCAGCTGGACCAATGAGAAAAGCTCCTCTTTCAATTCCCAGGGGACCTGGATTCCCAGGGAACTGTTCAGAAATCACTTCTTAAGTTCTATCAAAAAGCCCTTCAATTTCATATTCAAATATGTTTAAATATGTTAATATAAATATACTTAATATGTTTAAATATATTCAGATTAAAGAGTATAATCTCGTTTTTAAAACTGCATGACAGCAAGACAAGAGAGCTGAAAGTTCACTCTAGTTATAACTGAGGAGATGTGCTTTACATAAATGTAAGGGAAATTTCAGGATGAAAGCTATAACCTTAGGACAACTGATCCTAGTTACCAGGAGCACCACTAAAGGAAACTGGAATCACAGAAATTCCTTCTGAAGTCTGTAGGCACACAGTCCAGTCTAAAACTTTATTTTTCTCTGCTTTGACATAAGGAAGCAAGACAGTGGGGATTCAGAGGTGAGGTCTTGGGAATGCTAATATGCCATTTCCATTATGAAATTGTTTAAGAGTGTTCTGAAAAGACGCAATAAAAGGATGGAAGAAAAGCTGCCATCACCCAGGTGCCCAAAGCACCATGGCCAAAGTGTGCCTGAATTTGTATACCCAAGATATTTAGAATCCAATAGAAATTTAGGTTGACTTAAGCTACACAAGACCTAAAGACAACTAAACATTAGCTTAGAGTCTGAGATGGAAAACGTGGAAAATACTGAGGAAAAAATAATCCAAGGTGTCCAAATTTCTTTAAAGCATTCCCTCAGTCATAGATGCCTTTTAAATGTATAACTTAATGTTTTATTCATGTTAACTTTTTTTTTTTCCAGACAGAGTCTTGCTCTGTCACCCAGGCTGGAGTGCAGTGGTGCGATCTCAGCTCACTGCAAGCTCCGCCTTCCAGGTTCACACCATTCTCCCACCTCAGGCTCCCGAGTAGCTGGGACTACAGGCACCTGCCACCATGCCCAGCTAATTTTTTTGTATTTTTAGTAGAGACGGGGTTTCACCATGTTAGTCAGGATGGTCTCGATTTCCTGAACTTGTGATCTGCCCACCTCAGCCTCCCAAAGTGCTGGGATTACAGGCATGAGCCACCACGCCCGGCCAACATTTTTAACTTAAGCTAGACTGTGGTATGTTTTTAGTTTATTATTACAGAAAGTCAGGCTTATTTAGATCACACATTATTACCTAGTCACCCTTGTGCACCTGAGAGGCAGCTAAGCGGGGGAACAACAGACTACAAAATCCAGCAACGTAACTCTGGAGAATCAGCACAGGTCAACATAATGGAGATCTAAGGTATGGGAGAATATACCAGCCATACCCCAGCCTTGTTCTTCTCCTTCCCAATTTTGTAAAGGCAGAAAAATCACATTAAGGTAACTCTCACCCCTCAACCATTCTCCATATCTGCACAAGCTAAAAGCACTTAGTAGTCTCAGAAACCAACAGAGAGACATTCAATTGCCTTATAGGAATGGCACGATCCTCAGTAGACTTATACATGGAAGGAATGGTGGCATCAGCTATTTCACTACTGTCCCAATATACAAAGCTGTTGTAAGCTACTCTCAGTTCCTGACATGTGCTCTTCACTGAAGAGTTTATTACTATTAATTAATGATTGTCAACGTACTCACTGCCCCTCCCTACTGGGCCCATCCCTATCAGAAGGTTATACTGTAGAGGTGTGACCTGCTTTGGCCAATGAAATGCAAGTGAAAGTGATGTAACTCCAGCCACTTCTGAACGGAATTTTCTGGCTCTGCTTCCCTCTCTCCTACCTGTCATGATACCAGCAATACTTCTCATAGAGGCTGCTCATCAGCCTGGGTCTCCACATGTAAAGCCAAAACCAGGCCAATGATGGAAATACGCAATGAGCCGGAAATAAAACTGTGCTTATAAGTCACTGAGATTTTTTGAGTCAACAAATAAAAACTATATGTACTTATGGGGTACAATATGATGTTTTGATCTATGTATATGTTGCAGAATAGCTAAATCAAGCTAATTAACACATCTGTTACCTCATATACTTAACTTTTTGTGGAGAGCACACTTAAGTTCTACTCTCTTAGTGATTTCAAGTATGAAATACATTGTTATTAACTGCAGTCACCAAGTTATACAATAGATTTTCTGACCTTCCTCTTCTTATGTAACTGAAATTTAGTATCCTTTGACCAATATCTTCTCAATTCCCTAAACCTCACACTCAGCTTCTGGTACCCATCACTCTATTCTCTGCTTCTACACGTTCAATAAGTCACTGGGATTTTGAGGTTATGTGTTACCCCAGCATAGAGGAGCCTAATCTGCCTGATGTGTGATCTTAAGCCAGATGGATCCCTGCCTTAGCACACTGAGAAAGGAATCAAAGGGAACTGAACACCTGCTAAGCCAAGTTCAATTATGATATGAAATGGGTAGTTCCCTCCTCAATAACAAGGCACAATGTATCAAATACCAAGAGCCTGTGGATTCCTTAGGGAATTGTGCAACATCTCCTATACTTCAGATATTGTTTTGCAACTCTAATAATTGTTGCATATCTGCATGCCAACTGTATTACTATTTAATGTTTTCTAATTTGTTCATGATTGTATTCTAAATGTATCAATTTCATCAAAAAAGACTTTGTAGCACTACAATCAATGAAAAGCCACTGTCATTTATCATAGAGTTGGAAAAATACAAACTTTTTTTTACTTCACCTGTATCCCATTTTGACTCTGCACATAGCACCCATGCAAATCTTCTTGGCACCTGAGAAACACTGCTGCAGTGGGCTGGGCTAAGCACTAGGGTGAAACCCCAAGGTTCTGATTTAGGCTGTGTCACACATTGTGTAATCTTGGACAACTTTCTGTTTCCTCAACTGTTAAAAGAATTTATGCTAGAAGGCCCTATCCAGCTTTAACATTGTATCATATACAATTCAGAGCTGTGGGTCCTACTCTTCCTCTCTACTACTGTGGCTGATAACAATCTGTGTTTGTAAAATCACTAATAACCTAAATGGGAAAAGGAGAATTTAGCTAAGTTACGGGA
Source organism: Piliocolobus tephrosceles (assembly GCF_002776525.5). NCBI lineage: Eukaryota > Metazoa > Chordata > Mammalia > Primates > Cercopithecidae > Piliocolobus > Piliocolobus tephrosceles. The sequence continues at coordinate 126,074,066 of NC_045440.1, forward strand.
TGGTTCCCATTTATGCTCTGTATATGTTTCCCTGCTGAAGAGATCCTATCAAAATTATAAAGCCCAAACAAGAACACATATTATTTCATCTTCCTTTATGTTTTGCCAACAACTTCTTACTATTAGTTAAAATTTTCTCGTAGTTCCAGAATGATATTTCTCCTCTCCTCCCCATGGGGTGACTTTATTTCCCTCTGTGACTTAGGAATAAGGAAAAAGGAAATCACAATTCCACTTAACAGGCAGATGCTGGCTATTAATCTGCAATCAATACCATATTGGTTTTGCAAAGCAAAGGAGTAGCTGTCTATTAGAAGAACAATCCCCCTTATACGAATTCCAGGACTTCAAATCCTTTCATTGTCCAAGTTCAGAGAACTCCCACTCTTCAAAAAATGAACATATGAACATATGTAAAACAGGCTTACATTAAAATGATAGAGTTTGGAACCTGAAAGAAACCTCGGAGATCATCTGGTTCACTAACATGTTACACAGATGAAGAAATTAAGACCCCCAAGTCACACAGCTAAGAAGCAGCAGAGCTGGGCTATGATTCAGGTTCCAAATTCACAGGCAAGGTAATGATGCACTCTAGAAATAAAGCCTCTGCCAGGTTCTATTTGTCTTTCTTTATTCAAGTGAATTACTTCTCTTGGCCTCAGTTTTTACATCTGCAAAATGGAGGCCCTACTATCTATATTGTAAGGCTATTCTAAGAATCAAGTGAGATATACTAATGGGTCTCAAATTTGAAAGTGCAGATGAATCCCCAAATTTTAATTCACTAGTCCAGGGGAGGAACGGAGGGCAAGGCACAGGATTCTGCATTTCTAACAATCTCCCAGGAAATGCCAGTTCTTGAAGTAAACAATCATGTCCTGGAAGTGATTCAGCAGTAAGGGCTATGAATTCCTGGTCCTGCTGGTATGACTGTAGCTACTGCTGCAACTGGGGTTAGGGTTGGGGACAAGGATAGGACAGAGGTGCCAATAGTGCCATACAAGAGATGTCACAGGCCATGCAATGAAGACATCTTCAGCCCAGATGCCAAGCAAAAGACTCTTCCTGCTGATGGTGTTATAACACGTGCATGGCACCACAATAGCAAGCAAAGACTCTGATCTCACATTAAGAAAACAGCCAGATCACAAAAAAAGAAAAGTGAAAAAATATAAAAACACTACAAAAGACTCAAGACTCAAATGAGAGAGAGTGAAAAAAGCATTGCTAGTAGCACCTTGCAACTATTTCTAGATGCACCATCACTTTGCCTGTGAGTTTGGAGCCTGAATCATATCCCAGCTCTGCTGCCTCTTAGTTCTGTGACTTGGGGGCTTTAATTTATTCATCTTTATAACATTACCTAATGGGAAGATAGCCACCATGTTGCAGGGGAGCATTATTTGAGGGCTTTATGGACTGCATGTTTATGTCCCCCAAAAATTCCTACATTGAAGTCTTAGTCCAAGTAGGAGGTATTAGGAAGTAGGGCCTTTCAGTGGGTGATTAGGTTTAGATGAGGTCAAGAGGATGGAACCCGCATGATGGAATTGGTGGCCTTCAAAGAAAGAAAAGAGACACAATAGAGTCTCTCTCTCTCTCTCTCTCTCTCTCTCTCTCTCTCTGTCTTTGTCTGTCTGTCTCTCTCATTCTTTCACTGCCCCCACCACCCATGTGAGGATTTGGACTTCCCAGCCCCTAGAATTGTGAAAACTCAATGTCTATGGCCTAAGCCACTCCATCTATGGTTATTTGTTACAGCAGCATGAGCTGACTAAGACAGAGTGAAAAATACTTCTTTAGCCATGAAATAAATTAATTAAAAGTCAAGGCTTAAATGTTCTGCTACAGGCAAGTACAAACTCTAAGCTGACCATCTTCATATTAGTACCCTCAGCCATGGAACACTGAGAGTGAAAGGAATTTTATTCAATAGTTATGTCATGACAAGAGGAGCAATCCAGTACAGCCTGTGCCAATCAGGTCATATGTTACTCTATATAAAAATACAACTGGAAAAGGGCTTCTAGAACTTTATGAAGAAGCAGGAGGATTTTACAAGTATTAGAAATTAACTGATATTAGGTCTAAACCCAAGTCTGAAATGAGTATCGTATCTATCAAGAGACATGACAGCCTAATTGTTAATGTCAGCATGAGTCAGAAAACTTTTTCTACAAAAAGCCAGATACTAAATATCTTAGGCTTTGTAGGTCATACACAGTATCTCTTGCACATTCTTGTTTGTTTTTAATCCTTTAAAAGACAGACAATAGTCTCTCTCAGTAGACTTCACATTACCAGAATTCAAACTATACTATAAAACCACAGTAAACAAAACAGCTTGGCACTGGCAGAAAAACAGACACATAAACTAGAGGAATGGAAAACTCCAGCAACACACAATATTCCCATGTAACAAACCTGCACATGTACCCCCAGTATCTAAAATAAGAGTTGATCTCAGCACTTGAGAGGCTGAGTAAGACAAATTGCTTGAGCCCAGGAGTTTGAGACCAGTCTGGGCAACATAGTGAAACCCCATCTCCACCAAAAAATTTTAAAAATTAGCCAGTGTGGTGGTGCACACCTGTAGCCTCAGCTACTATGGAAGCTGAGGTGAGAGGATCACTTCAGCCCAGGAGGTCAAGACTGCAGTGAGTCATAATTGCACTATTACACTCCAGCCTTGACAAGAGAGAAACACCCTGTCTTAAGTAAATAAGTAAATAAGTTGGAATTTTATTCCAAAAAGAAAAGACAACTGCAGCTGCCGAGAATGCCATTTTTCAAGGTGATGATTTAATCACCAGAGAATTTGAGATTGAGGACACCATGGTCTTTACCATCCGTAAACCTGGATGATACCAATTCATATCAAGAATAGGCCACTATGCAGTGTTAGGAAGCTGTGAGACTATGGCCTTCATGGCAAATAACTGACTAACAAGAATGCCAGGGGTGGAATCTCACAGATTCTAATCTCACAGAGTCCTGCCATAACTCTTAGGATCTAAGCTCAAAAACAGCCTCACCCTTACTATTCATTTTAAATCATCAAAAGAATCTAACAATTATTGAGCACTTATTATGTGTTGGGTACAATGCTAGATACTCTCCATATATTAACTCAGCATAATCATAACAAGCTTGTGTGGCCAATGCCATCACCTATTTTACAAATTATGAGCTAGACCCAGAGAAGTTAAGCATTTCACTTGAGGTCATACAACCACAAGTAGTGGAGAATGGATTTAAACTCAGGCCCACTCAACTGTAACACCCATACTCTTCCATCTACACTACCCTTTCCACTCGAGCATGCTACAATTCTGAGCATTTCCTGACTATCCCCTAGGGGGATAGGACTGTCCTAAATGCCAAGTGAAGAACAAACAGAAGGAGCATAAGTATGTAAAAGTATAAGGGTGTTCAAGAATTTTTATTGTTTTTAAAATAGAAAATTAAGTATGCAATTAAGTGAAGTTAACTCTTATGCTCACGATAGTAAAAATGACAGAATTTTTAAAGGGTCCTTTTATCAATTACATGTCTCAGATACGTTTCAGGATATATGGTCAGCCTAAGCATCTGTCCCCAAGCAGCTTTCACTTCCCTGCTTACATGAATGCAAACATTAGGAATGCCTATGCACAATCATAGCAACTGCTGAACAGTTTCAGTTAGGGGCTCAATCCTTTAGTTCAGATACGTCAAGATTAGACTAAATCAGACTGGATAAAGAAGCTGAAGGAAGTAGCTAAGAATGTGCACTCAACTGACCCATCACAGCTTTGGTCAGATTGCCTCAGGTGTGTTCTCAATAGCCTCCTGCAGGTGTGTTCTGCCTATTAAGAAAGTTTACTTGATTGACAGTCATGCACTTCAGACTCTAATGAACACACACACAAATCACCTAGCAATCTTATTAAAATGCAGATCCTGATTCAGGAGGTCCAAGTGATGCTAATGCAGCTGATCCACAGACCATGCTCTGATGAGCAAAATCCACAGAGAGCTCGCTGCTACCAAAAAATTAAATATATTGGTCTCATTTGCGATGAGTCTTCTAACTATAATTAGATTTATTATAAAAAGTTGTTTCTTAGGCATACTCCTTTCCTGAGGAACACATTATACTTCTTTGTACAGATTTATGTCTTCTCATATATCCAGGGAGCCTAGAAATTTCTCCCAGATAAATTTAAAAAGCTTTCTGCCTTTCCATTCAGTGGTCCTCCAATTAATGAATATTTTATTATTTTATTGAGTGCCTACAACATACTAGGTATTGAGCTAGATGTTAAGGACACAAGATGAGCAAAAACCAATGCCATCTTTGTTTTCATGGAGCTTAATATTCTAGCGGAAGAGACAGAAATAGATCAGCACAAAAATAAAATTGAAAATGCTATGTAAGAGATATTCTAGACACAAAAGGGAAGAATTTCCAGAAAAAAGCATGATCAGGGTGGCATCTGAAGGATAAGAAGGAAATAATGGAATGAAAGAGTGATCCAGGGTGGAAAATAAAAAGAGATTTCTAGGCAGAGCCATGTAGAAAAGCCCCATGGTAGAACAGAGCAGAGCAAACTACAGTGCCTGAATGCAGAGACCCAGGGAGAGTGTTGCACAATGAGACTGGATTGGGAGATAAGAGTTGTAATATACAGAGTCTCGTAAGCCAAGTTAAATTTCATCAGCATCTACCAATAAAGATATGGGAGCCTTTAAACTGTTTCTAACATAGGCAAATACACAGAGTTGTTTCTAAAAGATCAATCTGGTTGCGTGCAGTTTATTGGCAACACCAGTGTTGGTCGTAAGTATTCAACTCTATTCTATGCCTTCAGAAAATGCACTAAATTAAAATTATGCCCCCTTGGGCATGGTGAGACATAACTTAGTATATATGTGCCAGTTACCATAATTCTGTCTCAGCTCTAACACTGTCCTTCACTACCTGCTGAGTTAATGGAGATGGACCTTTTAATCATTTGATGTTTTCTAGGAGCATAATGGTATGCTTTGTCAGTAGAAGCCACTTGAGGGACATGGCAAGAGGATGAGACTTCCCTTCCTAGTTGGACTCATCTCAGCAGGCTCCTGCAGCACGTGCAGTTTTCTCTGCAATATCCAGTAGTTGGCAGGACGTGGCATCTTCCCATGGGCAACTTCCTCTGCACCCCCTTATGCAGCTTTGCAATGCATCCTGCAGTACCACTCAGTGGATGGTTTTCCCTGCATGCCAGGTGGAGATTTCCAGTGAGTCCTGCCAGTGTGATTCTTCAGCAAACTTCTTCCCCATCTTGTAAGCTGTGGCCACACTCTCTCCAGTTGGGTCTGAATCTCAGCCCAGAGTGGAGGTGAGGCTCTTCCATGGGTATTCTGTCCCAGCCTCAGGGATTGTGGCTGCCCCTACATCTGCTATTCATCTATTCTTCACAGTTCTCTGTACCTCTTATAAGCCAATTCTATTCTTCCAATCTACTATTAAAATCATTCATATTAAACTTTGCCTATTCACATTAGTGTGTGGTTTCTGTTTCCTGATTCGACCCTGACTGATACAATATTCCATTTTTAGGTTTCAGTCTTGAAGAAATAAGTCAAATAAATGTTGATGGATTTGTCTATGGTAGAACAATTGGGAGAGTAAAATACACACTACTTACGGCATTTCTGTTGGGCTTTAGGCTACAAGGAATGAAAGAAAGCCAAAAGGGCAAGAGGAAGAGAACATCTTACTATTTACCAATCTGCTATGTGCCAGGCCCTTGCACATTTTAACTCACAAACCCTCACCACTAACTCTATGAGGAAAGTAATATAATTACCAACTACATGTGAGGAAAGTGAGGCTCAAAGAGGTGATGGTAGCTATTCAGAATTATACAGCTGTGTGAGGCAGAGCTAGAATTTGTCTCATTCTACTACCTGATGCTGCCTGTCAATTCCATCGTCTCATTTTAAAATATTTGTTTATACGCTGAGTCTTTCTTATTTGGAAATCCAAAGTCTTATTTACCTTTGCAACTTCCATAGAACTAAGCAACATTAAAATAAAGTCAACTCAGAGAAATACGCACATGCATGTGTGCACGTGCGCGCACACACCCACACCCCCCTTCACCTAGCCATGTCCCCAGATTCCACTTCAATCATTACTTCCTTAGGTTAATTCAACAACCCTCATTAAATACTTCGCATCATCCTTCAACTTTGCATTTAATATTGATTTTTGAGCACCTGCATCATTACTTCCCCTCTTTATAGCCTCACTACTCATGTGTGTGTGATTGTTTGATTCATATCTGTGGTTTTTTTCTTTCTTTTTTTTATGTTTCCATTTTTATGCCATATTTTTCCCATAAAGTAAAGATGGTTATGGGCACAGATAAAGCGGCTGATACATCACTCAACAATTCAATAACCGCCCCTCTGCCATGCCCTGTGCTAAGAGCCAGGCATATAGCTATAAACAAGTCAGACTTTCTTTCCACTCTCCAAGAGCTTTCAAATCAACTGGAGAAACTGACTGCACAAGCTATTACTTGTGTGATAAGTGGTAAGAAACTGAAGTTGAAATGATCATGAAAAAAATAGTCAGCTTTTTGTGCACAGAATCTGTTTCTGACCAGAATCTTCGAGACAAGATGCTCCGTAATGGATGCCCACCATTAAGTCATGATGCCAGGAGAAGGTGCCCTGTCTCCACAGGCCTCAAAGCTCCCACCCTCAATGATCTGTGGAAGTGCTGAGACTATGGGCGTTTCTTCTAACCCACTTTCAGATCCAGAGAAGAGGTAGAGTTATTCTCCACATTTCCCAGATTCTTGACGTTTCCATCATCCAGTTTGCTAACCGTCTAAGGCCTCTCTGCCTGCTGAGAGGTTAAAGATAGGGGGAGGAAACTAGGGAGCAAACTTTCAGGAGCTCGAAGACATCCTCTGCCTTAAATTGGCCCATAGCTCCAGTCCCAGGATACAGGGGACAGTGGAGTGCTTGTTGGACAAGTATGTGGTTGTTTCAGGAAAACAGGACCCTGAGAGGTGAAATCTTAAAAGCAAAAGACTGAGTGTCCAATTTATATTTCAGCATATATCAGGCCAAGAGCCAGGTAATTTTCTTGAATTTGACATTTCTTCTCAGACTCCTAAACCCTAGCCAACAATGATTCCTGTTTTGAGTATCATCCCCTGATTTCCTTTTGGAAGTGAAAGATTTGCTGCTAGTAAAGATAGGATGCAATGTCCTTGGCTCTGTCAGCTCAAGCAAGAACAGGGCTATATAGGTTTATGTCATAGGTCTAGCATGTAGCAAATGTATAGATTACAGAAAATCTATGTCAGAAGTCAATGACTGGACTCCTGCTGAGAAACAGATCGAAGAGGAAGAAAGACCAGGATATATTCACCACAGGTTGTGTGCCATGTACTCAACTTGCCATTAATAAGAGGAAGATCATAAGCAGGAAATTATTAGTATTCCAGCTCCCCAATTCAATCACTGCACTAATATTTATCACATGTCTACTATTACCAAGAAAAACCAAAGAAGCAGAAATAGGCTAAAAACAGCAACATAAGAAAAAGGATGATGGACACGATGCATGCATTACTAAGTTATCTTACATATTTTACTTACATTATTATATGTAATCCTCATCACAATAATTTCACAAGTGAGGAAACTGAGGTTCAGAAGTGCTGAGAACTTACCCAAGCTCACACAACTGGTCAGTGTCAGAGGTGGGAACCTATCTCTTGCCTTTTGATTCCTTTGCCGTCACTCTTTACTGCCACACAAGGCCGGCTTCCTATATCTCAGTTGGAAAAGGGTTGAATGCTGTGACTCTTAACTATACTCAAGGACCAGAAATACAGGTTATTAAAGTGGATGGGAAGATCCTGAGTTCTGAAGATCATGAAAACTAGAATTGGTGACCTTAAGTCACCTTAGGTGTGACCTATAGTCATAAAAGTCAAGAAATGAACAGGAGAGTAATAAGATACACTACAGGTTAACTGCACTGCATAAACCAAGCCAGCCTAAAACACAAGGTTGCTCATGGTCTCTCCAACTCACCTCCCTTCCAACTGCAAAGCCTCTCGCCCTGGACATTAGCTACTCATTCACTTATTCGTTCAACAGATACCTAAGAGCCTATAGATATTTGGGATGTGGATCTGTTCACTGCTCTTGTGGAATTTACTGTTGGTTAAAGCAATAATGACACAATTAAATACATTAGATGCAAGTGGCAGTAAGTGCTACAAAACAAGGTAAAGGGTTTGATGAGAGCTTAGGCTAGTGGGCCTGATTTAGATGGTGCATCCAGCATAGTCTCCTCAAAAAAGTGACATTTAGGCTGACTCCTGAGGGATGAGTATCATTTTACAAGAAATATGGGAGAAAGAATGTCCCAGACAGAAAAAACGTGGTCCCAGATGGCTCTCACATGTCTGGTTTACCAGTTGTCCACTAGGATTGCAGGGGCCACCAAGCCATATTTCTCACATTGCGCAATAAGCTGGTCTGGGCTTACTCATGTAGTGGGTGTGGCTGTCAGCAAGAGAGGACAAACTCTAATGTGCAAGCACTTTTCAAGTTTCTACTTGCATGACATTTTTCTACTGTCTCATTGGCCTTAGCAAGTCAAATAGCCAAGTCCAGAGTCAATGTGAGAGAATGCTATCTAATGGCATGGATACAGGCAAGTGAGGACAAATTGGGGGCCAATCACTGCAGGAAAATACCATACAAGACAAGAAGGGAGGTGCTTAGCCCACCCTGGGGAGGACAGGTTGGTCTTCCCAGAGTTAAGTGGAGCAGAGTCATCCAAGTGGAACACTGAAGAATGGTTAGGAATTAGTCCCATAGGATAGGAGGCCTAATGGATAGGGGTTGTTCCTATCTCCTGTGGGTAGGCGAGGAAGGAAAATATTCCCAGGATAAGCATGTTCAGAATGTTGGAAGTGAAGTCAGAAACCCATGTAAGGGAATTAAAGATGTTTGGTATTATTTGGTAGTAGAGTTAAAAGTCAGAAGTGATTGGGAATAAAACTGGAAAAATAAAAAGCAACTAGGTTATAAAGAGCCTTGTAAGTCATGTGAAGTTTGAGCTATATCCCATATGTAACATTATCAGATTTACATTCTAGAACAGTAGTCCCCAACCTTTTGGACACCAGGGACCAGTTTTGTGGAAGACATTTTTTCCTATGGACCAGGGTGGGGGAAGGAGGGGTTGAGGGAGAATGGTTTGGGGATGAAACTGTTCCACCTCAGATCATCAGTCATTAGATTTTCATAAGGAGTGCGCAACCTAGATCTCTGGCATGAGCAAAAGGGCTCGTGCTCTTATGAGAATCTAATGCCACTGCTGATCTGACAGGAGGCAGAGCTCAGGCGGTAATGCTCACTTGTACACCACTCACCTCCTGCTGTGCAGCCCGGTCTCTAACAGGCCACAGACTGGTACTAGGGGTTAGGTACCTTTATTCTAGAAGGATCTAGAACTGTTTCAATGTAAGAGGTGGGGACACCTATTAGGAAGTGTCCCAATGCAAGAGAAAGATAATAATGGCCTTACCTAGAAGAGTAGCTGTCAAGATGGGGAGAAGTGTTCCTATTTTAGATATAATAAGAAGTAAAATCAATAGGACCTGATGGAATCATGTTAGTGGAAAAGTGGAAGCAAAAGATTGATTCAGATTTCTGCTTGGGAAAACTGAAAAATGGCAGTGGCATTTATTGCTAAACATATCCTGGGAAACGTGGAATATATGGGTGGGAGATGAGTATCATTTTGGATATTTTGAATTGGAATTTCTCATGAGACAACCAATTATTTTGGAAGAAAGTTAGGCACATAAGTTTGAATCTTAGCAGAGAAACATAAGCAGGGTTATGTGAACTTTCAACATAGAGCTGGCAACTACAGCCATGACAGAAGATGAGTTCAACCAAGGTGAGTGTCTACACACAGAAGAGGGCCAAATACAGAGCCTGAAATTTGAGGTATAAGCTGAGCAAAATGGGCCCGCCAATGATACCATGCCTTTGCCAAAAAGGTGGTAAGAATCCAGAGGTGGCATATAACACGGGTGGCAGAGGAAGAGAACATTTCCAAAGGAAGGTGTGGGCAGCAGCATCTCATAGGGCTAATTAGTCCCATAAGGTTAAGACTCAAAGGGAAACCCCGGGCTACAGACCTTGGGAAGACCAGCAAGGGATGACATTTAAGAGTACCGGCAGATTGGAGTAGCTGCAGAAGGACTGAGAGCTGGGAAAACACAGAAAGCAAGTTAGAGAACTATTTTAACAACTTTGATGATGAAGCGGAAAAGAGAGATGCAGAACAAGTAGAGAATGGAATATTAAAAAACAATTTGTTTTTTTTTTTTTAAGGCAGAGTCTTGCTCTATTGCCAGGCTGGAGTACAGTGGTATGATCTTGGCTCACTGCAACCTCTGCCTCACAAGTTCAAGCGATTCTCCTACCTCAGCCTCCTGAGTAGCTGGGACTACAGGCGCCCGCCACCGCGCCCTGCTAATTTTTGGATTTTTAGTAGAGACGGGGTTTCACCTTGTTGGCCAGGATGGTCTCGATCTCCTGACCTCATGATCCACCTGCCTCAACCTCCCAAAGTGCTGGGATTACAGGCGTGAGCCACTGCGCCCGGCCAAAATGGTTAATTTTTTTAGAGACCTGAACATGTTTTTAAATGCTGATGAGAAGGATCCAGTAGCAAAGAAAGGTATAAAACACCGAAGAAAGAATGATAATCAGTTAATTTTTTTAAAAGGATAATTGTCCTAGATTTCTTTCTTTCTGGGTCCTTTTCTTCTGGACTTTGTCTCCACCACTTGCAGGCACTTTTCCTGAGCTTGCTGTGGGGGCTCCCCTGGGCTAGGTGGCTGCACACTAAAGCTGCACCTTCCATGACCACCTGGCCTGGACAGCCCTACCTAGCCACTGGCCACAGAGCTCATTGATCACATCTTTCTCATTCTGCACTTTGGAAAGGGCAATGCAGCACTTTTTTTTTTTTTTTTTTTTTTTTTTGAGATGGAGTCTCACTCTGTCACCCAGGCTGGAGAGCAGTGGAACGATCTCGGCTCACTGCAACCTCTGCCTCCCAGGTTCAAGCAATTCTCCTGCCTCAGCCTCCCTAGTAGTTGGGACTACAGGTGCCTGCCACCATGCCTGGCTAATTTTTTGTATTTTTAGTAGAGATGGGGTTTCACCATATTAGGCAGGATGGTCTCAATCTCCTGACCTCATGATCCATCCGCCTTGGCCTCCCAAAGTGCTGGGATCACAGGCGTGAGCCACCATGCCTGGCCCCAGCTTTTGTAACCTTACAGTGTGAACTTGGAGAGAATGATGAATTGCCCAAGGAGAGCCACCATCCCAGAAAACAAAACAACTCCTTCCCTCCACTCCCAACACATCTCACCCCCCATGATCCCTCCTGTTTTTATCACTGGAAGGCAGCCCTATAGAAACCACACAGCAGCATCAAAGGACAGGACAAGAACATTTTGTTGTAAACAGGGTACAGATGCCAAAATGTGCTAAACCCATTTGTATATAAAGAGTGAAGAACAGGAACAGTCGTCACTATGGTCTCTGAACATAGAAAGCAAAGAAAAGGAAGGAAGAAAGAAAAGGCTCTTCCCAATATGCATTTGTGTGGTTTGATTGTAATGGTTGTTTCTCATTCTGGTTGTTTATGAATAATAGTGATCTTTGTTTCCTTAAAGATGAACTGAACAAAATGATGCATCTTGAAATGATCACTCATTCTGCAGGAAGGGAACATAAGTGAAACCTAAAAGCCTGTTCGGCTGCCTTTCTTCCAATATCCCTTTGTATTTACAGTATTTGCCAAAACATATTTAATCCTATAAAGCCCCAAGATGTACATTTTTTGGCTCATGTATAGATAGCCTTATTCTACTGGAAAAAGATGCTGTGTGTCTTCCATTTCCAAAGCAAGCTTCTCAGAATGGGCTGGCTGGGGAAGAGCTAGAGAAAACCACAGAGGAGGGTCTATAGATCTGTACCAGATGGTCAGTCACATAGTGTGTGTCCTGGGAGAGGGTCATGAGAAGCTGAAAGAAATCCTGAAAAGCGGCAGTGGGCTGTATTCGCATGATGGCCACGGGACCTGCTGGAGGAGATCAAGGCTCCAGGAGGGACTCTGTCCTGAGGAGTGATCCAAATCCCAGAGATGGTGATCCCTGCCTTGGGAAGGCCTCTGTACACCTCACATAGACCTGCCACCAACCTAGAGATTCAAATTCCTTAGGCTGATTAACGCTGTTCAGATTCACCCAAAACAACAAGCAGACATTATCATGGCTACAATCTCCAAATCCTACCCTGCAGAAAATGACTTTAAGGTCTCTCCAAAAGGCTACTGTAGAGCAGGGCTCTTCTCAAGCCCTACTGAGTCTCTGTAGAGCTTCATTTTTGTTTGTTTTTTTATTTTATTATTTTTAATCCAATGTTGCAACTGCTTGGAGACTGGGGAGTCCACTGTCAATGTGACAGAGTGACCTTGGGATGTAGACTTTACCCTTCCTCCCTCATCCTCATGTACAGATCTGTGTGCCCCCACTTCCCTTCTGTGTGACCTTGACCTTGGGAAGCAAGGAGAGGGAACTCTTTGTCTCAAATTCCTCATCTGCAAAATAGGGAAATAATGCTTATAGGATCATGGTCAAGTTTAAGTGAGTTCATGTACCTAAGCTCTTAGCACCGTAATTACTGACCCACAAAGTGTTCAATAATATTATCAGCTATTACCCTTTTGGTTTTTTATTAACGTTGTTTTTGCTATTTTCCTAAGGTGGTCTTCAGGTCCCTTGAAAGCAGAGATTTTATTTTGTTCTTATCCATCTCCACAGTGGCAAGCATGGTGTCTTATAAATTCACATTCCATAAAAGCTTGTACAAAAGAAAAGGAGGAGGATAAGGGGACAAGGAAGAAGGAAGGGGAAATAAATGAGAGAAGGGAGAGGACGGGCAATAAAATCAGCTCACATGTGCAATTGGGATAACAGTAGTGAGAGAAAACCCATCTTGACCCACCAAAGCAAAAAACAATCAATAAAACGAATACGACAAAGTCCCCTACGAAAGGGAAGCATACAAAGATAGAAATGTTCAGCTCAGCTCTGCCTCTCGCCAACTGTGAAACCCTGGACAAATCCGTTATCTCATTTAAGCTTCAGTTTCCGTATCTCTAAATAAAGAAGACTGAGTGGCATGATTGCTAAGCTTCTTCTGACAAGCAGAGTAAATGTCTCTACTTTAATGTTAATGGAGTGGACCATTAGCCTTGCAGAGGGTTCACTCAAGGATGAGCAGGATGGAAAAATGATGGTAGGGAGGTCCACAGGTTAAACACAGGCAATCAGAGTGTAGTCAGCCCAACTCTAGGAAAACAGAAAACTGGTATATGCTGAACACTGACGATGTTCCAGGAACTGGGCAAGATTTGTTTATGTGTATTCTTTAGGTCACTGAGTTGAAAAGTCCCCCTGAAAGAGGACGGCAGCAGAACTCAGACAATTTTTCAAAGCCTGTAACTTAGATGGGAAAGAAAGAGAAAAGAAAGAATATGAACTCAAACTTGACTGACACCTTGGAGATATAAGTGAAAAAGAAGATGCTGCTACAAGTATCCTATCATGGAATCATCGCACAAGAGAGTGTCATGAGGTTATCATCAGGAAGGGGACTGCTGGTGAGGCACTTGTAAACTGAATTGTGGAGCTGGAACACTTGGTAGAAATGGTTTACTGTAAGTTTGCTGCCTAGAGCCAAGAATTTAAAAAGAAGAGTTTGATTACTGAAGTCATGTTTTCTTCCAAGAAGAATCCAATTACAATTCAAGCCTAGCCTTCACACTTGATTTTAACATCTCCCAGCCTCTTCCAACCCCTACCAGGGGCTAAAGGCACCCTGTAAAATATACACACATCCGCCTCTCTGGCTCTTTTTCTTTTTGGCCAGTCCTGATCTCCCATCTTAGATGTACTAAGGCAGCAGTCCCCAATGTTTTTGGCACCAGGGACCAGTTTTCCAGGAGAAAATTTTTCTGCAGACTTTGTGGGGGTGGTGGTTCAGGATGAAACTGTTCCACCTCAGATCATCAGGCATTAGATTCTCATAAGGAGTATGCAATCTAAATCCCTCACATGCACAGTTCACAATAGGGTTCACGCTCCTGTGAGAATCTAGTGGCATCGCTGATCTGACAGGAGGTAGAGCTTAGGCAGTAAGGCTCGCCAACCACTCACCTCCTGCTATGCAGTCCAGTTCCTAACAGACCACTGACTGATACCGGTCCAGGGACTAGAGGTCGGGGACCCCTGTTCTAAGGTATGTTCCATATAAATATACCTCTGAGATATTGCAGATTTGGTTCCAGACCACTACAATAAAGTGGATATCACAATAAAGCGAGTAACATGAACTTTTTTGTTTTCCAATGCATGTAAAAGTTAATTAAGAAAATTTAACATGCCATGTTTAAAAACTACCACTCAACCCAGCAATCCCATAACTGGGTATATACCCAAGAGAAAACAAATCATTGAGCCAAAAGATACATGCACTCACATGTTCATTGCTGTACTATTCACAATAGCAAAGACATGGATTCAACCTAGGTGCCCCTCAACAGTAGGTTAGATAAAGAAAATACAGTACATATACACCATGAAATACAACAAAGCCATAAAAAGAAATTAAATCTGAGGTGGGCAGACTGCTTGAGCCCAAGAGTTTGAGATCATCCTGGGCAACATGACGAAGCTCCATCCCTACCAAAACAATAATAATAACATGAAAATTAGCTGGGCATGGTGGCACACACCTGTAGTCCCAGCTACGTGGGAGACTTGCTTAAGCCTGGGAGGTGGAGGTTGCAGTGAGCTGGGAGTGCACCACTGCACTCTGGCCTGGGTGACAGAGTGAGACCCTGTCTCAAAAAGAAAAAAAAAAAAAAAAATGAAATCATGTCCTTTACAGCAACATGGATCCAGCTAGAGCCCATTATCTTAAGTGAATTAATACAGGAAGAGAGAACCAGATATCTCCTGGTCTCAGTTATAAGTGGAAATTAAATATTGTGTATTCATGAACATAAAGATAGCAACAACAGACACTGGAGACTACTTGGGGGGAGGGAGGAAGGGACACAAGGATCAAAAGACTGTTGGACACTATGTTCAGTACCTGGGTGACAGTATAATTTGTACCCCATACCTCAGCATCACCTAATATACTCAGGTATTCATAGTTAAGATAAGGGGGGAATACACACACACACACACACACACACACACACACACCGCCAAGTAACAAATCTACACATGTACGCCCCAGATCTAAAAATAAAAATTGAAAAATTTAAAAAAAATTGGTGTACATATACCATGGAATACTACTCAGCCATAAAAAGGAGTAAAATAATGTCTTTTGCAGCAACTTGGATGGAATTGGAGGGCATTATCCTAAGTGAAATTACTCAGGAATAGAAACCCAAATGATACATGGTCTCATAAGCGAGAGCTGGCTATGGGCACACAAAGGCATGCAGTGGTACAATGGACCCTGGAGACGCAGAAGAAAGGAAGGAGGGAGGGGGTAAGGGATGAAAAATCACCTATTGGCTACAACATGGACTATTCAGATGATGGGTAAACTAAAAGACCAGACTTCACCACTATACAATTTATCCCTGTAACCAAAAACCACTTGTACCCCTAAAGCTATTGAAATAAAAATAATTTTTAAAGTTACGTTTATACTATACTGTAGTCTATTAAGCATTCAATATAATTATGTCTAAAGAATACATATCTTAATTTTAAAATCCTTTATTGCTTAAAAACACTAATGATCATCTGAGCCTTCAGTGAGTCATAACCTTTCTGTTGGTGCTCGCCTCCACGCTGACGGCTCCTGACTGATCAGGGTGCTGGATGTTGAAGGTTGGGGTCGTTGTGGCAATTTCAATAAGACAACAATGAAGTTTGCCACATTGATTGACTCTTCTTTTCATGAAAAAATTCTCTGTAGCATGCAATGCTGTTTGATAGCATTTTACCCACATTAGATCTTCCAAAATTGGAGTCAATCCTCTCAAACTCTGCCCCTGTCCTATCAATAAAGTTTATGGAATATTCTAAATCCTTTGTTGTCATTTCAACAATGTTTTTACCATCTTCACCAAGAGTAGGTTCTATCTCAGGAAACCACTTTCTTTGCTCATCCGTAAGAACTAACTCCTCATTCATTCAAGTTTTATCATAAGGTTGTAGCAAACCATCACTTCTTCAGGCTCCACTTCTAATTCTAGTTCTTTCACTAATTCTACCACATCTGTAGTTACTTTCTCCAGTAAAGTTTTCAGCCCCTCAAAGTCATCCATGAGAGTTGGTATCAACTTATTCCAAACTCTCATTAACATTGATATTTTTGATCACCTCCCATGAATCATGAATGTTCTTAATGGCATCTATGGCATCTAGACTGGTGAATTCTTTTCAGAAGGTTTTTGATGGACTTTGCCCAGATTCAAAAGAGGATTCACTATCTATGGCAGCTGTAGCCTTATCAAATGTATTTCTTAAATAGTAAGACTTGAAAGTCAATTACTCCCTAATCTGTGGGCTGCAGAACGAATGTTTTGCTGGAGAGCATGAAAACAACATTATTCTTTGCATATATCTTCATCAGAGCTCTTGGATGACCAGGTGCATTGTCAAAGAGTAATATATTGAAAGGAATCTTTTTTCTTTTTTCTTTTTGAGACAGAGTCTCACTCCATCACCCAGGCTGGAGTGCAGTGGCATGATCTCAGCTCACCTTTACCTCCTGAGTTCAAGCGATTCTCGTGCCTCAGCTTCCCAAGTAGCTAGAATTACAGGCGTGCACTACCACACCCAGCTAATTTTTGTATTTTTAGTAGAGATGGACTTTTGCCATATTGGCTAGGCTGGTCTTGAACTCCTGACCTCAAGTGATCTGCCCACCTCAGCCTCCCAAAATGCTGGGATTACAGGTGTGAGCCACCACACCCAGCCAGGAATCATTTTTTTTTTCTATGCAATGGGTCTCAACAGCGGGCTTAAAATATTCATTAAACTATGATGTAAACAGATGTGTTTTTATCCAGACTTTGTTGTTCCATTTATAAAGCACAGGCAGA
The DNA here is from genome assembly GCF_002776525.5 of Piliocolobus tephrosceles. NCBI lineage: Eukaryota > Metazoa > Chordata > Mammalia > Primates > Cercopithecidae > Piliocolobus > Piliocolobus tephrosceles. The sequence goes on from NC_045440.1 coordinate 126,091,305, forward strand.
GTACATTTAGACTAATTCTTAAGGTCCCTGGAATTTTTGGGATGGTAAATGATTATTGGTTTTAACTTAAAAGTCACTAGGTGCATTAGCCCCTGACAAGAGAATCAGTCTGTCTTTGAAGCTTTGAAGCCAAGAATTGACTTCTCGTCTCTAGCTATGAAAATCCTAGATAGCATCTTCCTCCAATATAAGACTGTTCTGTCTACATTGAAAACCTGCTTTTTAGTGTAGCCACCTTCATCAATGATCTTAGCAGGGTCTTCTGGAGAACTTGCTGCAGCTTCTTGCTGCACTTGCTGCTTCACTTTGCACTATGTTATAGAGTCAGTTTCTTTCCTTAAACCTTATAAATAAATATCTGCTAGCTTCGCATTTGTCTTCTGCATCTTCTTCACCTCTCTCAGCCTTCATAGATTTGAAGAGAGTTAGGGCCTTGCTCTGGATTAGACTTTGGCTTAAGGGAAGGATGTGGCTAGTTTGATCTTCTGTGCAGACCACTAAAACTTTCTCCATATCAGCAGTTAGGTGGTTTTGCTTTCTTGCCATTTTTGTGTTCTCTGGAGTAGCACTTTTAATGTCTTCAAGAATTTTTTCTTTGTACTCACAATTTGGCTGTTTGGCACAAGAGGCATTCTTTTCTGCCTGTCTTGGCTTTCGACATGCCTCCCTTACTAAGTTTATCATTTCTAGCTTGTGATTTAAAGTGAGAGATGTGTGACTCTCCTGTCCATTGAATACTTAGAGGTCATTGTAAAATTATTAATTGGCCTAATTTAAATATCACTGGGTCTCAGGAAATAGAGAGGCCTGAAGAGAGGAAGAGAGAGAGGGGAAAAGCCAGTCAGCGGAGCAGTCAGAACACACATATTTATGGATTAAGCCCACCATCTTAAATGGGCTCTGTTCGTGGTGCTCCCAAAGAATTACAATAGTAACATCAAAGATCCCTGATCATAGATATAATAATAACAAGAAAGTTAGAGATATTTCAAGAATTACCAAAATGTAACAGAGACATGAAGTCAGCACATGGCACATGCTGGCAGAAGAATAGTGCCAATAGACTTGCTGGACATAGGGTTGCCACAAACTTCTAACTTAGTTTTAAAAACACAATTATCTGTGAGGCGCCACAAGTGGAACACAATAAAGCAAGTTATGCCCACGTTCCTCAGTTTCTTCCCAGCCCCTTTGAACTGAAGATTCATTTGAACAGTCTGTCAGAAACCACCTTAAAATTAGCTGAGGGCACCACATCCTGCAGCCCAACCCAAGATCCTAGGAAATTCTTCATCAGCTGAAGCTCTAAGTCCCAGGCCTCTGCCAGGTAGAAGAGTGTTTCACACACTCTTCTCATGGGTATCATCATCTAGTCTGGGTGTGTGAACAAGTGCTGAGTGAATTAACTGGGCCAGAAAATTCTCACCTAGTTTTACAGGATCCTTGCCAGGCATCCAATAGCAGGGCCAGGGGCAGGCTTTCCAGTGATTCTCAGAGAAGGGTAACTCACTCTAGGAGGAGGGAGGCATGCTTGGAGACCACTGGCCTTCTTTCAATTTGTTGCCATCTTTGCTCACGCTCATCCCTCTTTCTGGAATATCTGGAATGTCCCACCTTCAGCTAGTTTTCACCCCTTATTTATCACTTCAATCCCAGCCTAAGCATTCTCTCAGGGAAGACCCTGACCACCCAGTCTGAGACAAGTTGCTTTCCAGTACTGTGTTTCTTTGTTTCAGAGAAACTGAAATACTCAGTTTACAAAAATGAAAAACTCAGTTTACAAATATGCACTCATCAATGTAATTATCTGATATCTGTCTCCTCTACTGTAACGTAAGCTCCATAAGAACAAGCAGCTGTCTGTTCTTTCCCAATATCTTGCACAATGCCGGATGCATACACACTTAACAAATACTTGTTGAATGAATAAATGAGCTCAGAGAGACAGAGAAGAAAGTGCCTAGATCACCCCGAAATTGTACAGAGTCGACGGATATTCTGAGGTTGACTGCACCACCATCCTGGCCCCAGGATTTTGAGGTTGAAGTGATGATTGTGGTTACTTGGTCCACACTCCAACTAGCAGGCAGCCTAAGCACTGCCGCAATGACTGTTATCTAAACACTACCCATTCGCTCGACCCCAAGATGCATGTTGAAATATTTATAACTTAATATCCAAATGGCCAGGGAATCCTTAGAAGAACTGTCTAAAGATGAATAAAAATCCATTTAAAAATGCTATAAACCAGGTAACCTGGGCCATATGACATAACATGCCTACCACTTCTTAGAGAACGTCAAAGTAGACTATTAATGTGGAACAAAGGACTCCAACAATGCTAGCACTGCACATCTGATCTTCCCCAGACATCCAACAAAGAAACAAGATGCCTGTGAATACTAAAACTTCCGAAAGCGTTTTCCTATTAGTATTAATAGCAGAAGAAGTGCTGTGCCAGAGGAAACACTTGATTCTCAGAACTCTTGAAATGATGGCTGGATTGTGTGATTCATCAATAGCATAGCAAACCACAAAAGAGATAAAACATTACCAAAGATTGAAAATAATACATAGTGCAAGATAAATGCTCATGGAATAATCCGTATAGAGCCTGAAGAATACTTAACACCCACCATTTAGCCATTCTTTCCAGTGACTGTTGTTGGCAGACAGTTACACGGCTCTGCTGTTCTGATAGAAACTTTGAAAAGATGTTTTAGAAAGGAGGTACATACTATGATGAAAGAGCACAGGTTTGGAATTATAATGAACTGGACTTTTCATTATAATTCCAATTTCGGCTCTGCTGCTTATCCGTTTTGTGCTATTAGGCCTCCATTTTCTCATCTAGAAAATGAAACTGATGTTACTTGCTTCACAGGGTTATAGCAGGAGTTGGTTAACTATGATTCTTGGGCCAAATCTGGCCCACCACTTGTTTTTGCAAATAAAGTTTCATTGAAACACAGCTACGCCCATTCATTTTCATGTTGTCTCAAGCCATTGTCATGCTACAATAGCAGAGTAGTTATGACAGACCATAGGACCCACAAAGCCTAAAATATTACCTGCCTGACCTTAGGCAGAAAATGTTTGCCATCCCTTGCTCTAGACTACGCATGTGCTGTTTTTCTGCCTTAAATAACATTTCCCTATTTCTCCTCACCTAGCTAATATCTTCTGACCCTTCAGAGTCATTTTTAGAGCAACTTTCCTTTACCTGCTAGATAAAGTTAAATCTGTTCCTCAAAGCTCACATAGCAACACTTTGGATGAGACTCATCACATTTGTCCATACTATTCCCCATCTGCCTTCTTAACTAACCTGTTAACTCCATGACAGCAAAGGTGATGTCTGCATCCTATATCCTTTCTTAGAAGATTCCAGTAAGTATTGCAGTTGGTTTCTACACAATTCGACCCCTCCATACTATGACCCCATCTTTGGCAGACATTCTTGGCAGTGGTCAAAGTTTTATCTAATACAGAAAAATTCCAGTTCAAATGAAAGTTATTCAAATAGAGAAGCCTTCAAAGTCCCTATTGCAATTAACAATGGTGGATTGCGGCAATCAATCACCACTGTCACTGTGAATCTGCTTAAAGGCCTCTTTCTAGGACCTAACCAACGTTACCAACCAATATTTATCAAACACCTACTCTATAAAGACATTATTTAAGTACTTTGGTGAATACAAAGAAATATAATCCGTTCTGCCCATTTTACCTAGGTTTACATTCTGAATTCAGACCATAAGCCTAAAATTTCATATTGAACTTCCTTTGGAGAGCAGCATACTAAAGATTAGCAAACCATCTCCCAAGAAGCCCAACATCATCATTTTTTTTTTTTTATTTAAGAGCAGATTAAAACTTGCATGGTCTGGAACACTATGTATAGTCATAAAAAAGGATGAGTTCATGTCCTTTGCAGGGACATGGATGAAACTGGAAACCATCCTTCTCAGCAAACTATCACAAGGACAGAAAATCAAACACCACATAGGTGGGAACTGAACAATGAGCACTTGGACACAGGGTGGGGAACATCACACACTGGGGCCTGTTAGGGGCTGGAGGCCTAGGGGAGGGACAGCATTAGGAGAAATACCTGATGTAAATGATGAGTTAATGGGTGCTGCAAACCAACATGGCACTTGTATACCTATGTATCAAACTTGCACATTGTGCACATGTACCCTAGAACTTAAATAATAATAATAATAATTTAAAAAAGAACTTCCATGGTCAAGGACCAGATTTTAAAAAGCCAGCCTGCTTTTAGGGGGCACTACATGTGAAAATATTTAATTTTGAGTGCCAGAATCATGTCCAGTGTGGCAAGGGGGGAGACATGTAATAACTGAGACCGACTCACCAAAAAGAAGATTCACATCATCCATGTGACCCTCACTCTGGGAAAATGTCCACTGATAGAATGAGGAGTGGAACTGTCCACACAACTTCAGTTGCTCAATCAAGTCCGCTCGCTTTCCCTCTTTCTCTCTCTCTCTCTCTCTCTCTCTCTCTCTCTCTCTCTCTCTGTCTCCACCCCCCAAACACATGCACAACCAAATGTGCATACTTTAAATAAATTATATGTTTCTGTGGTATGACTCCAACTCCGCTCTACACATCTCTTCCTTCCTCTTCTGGTTAGCTACCAATGCAGAACAAGTTATCCCAAAACTAGAGTCTCAAAGCAACACTATTATCATGTTCATGATTTTGTGAGTCCACAATTCAGGAAGAACTTAGCTGGGGGTTCTGGCTGGGATCTCTCTTATATTGCAGCTGGATTTTGCCTGGGGCTGAAGTTGTCTGAAGGCTCAATAGGGCTGATGTCCAAAATATCTCACTCAGTTGATGCTGGCAGTAGGCTGAGAGCTCAGCCAGGACTGTCACTCATGTCACTCAGAGCATCCCCACATGGCCTCTCCATGGGGACTGGTGTTCTGTCAGCATGGAAGCTGGATTCTGAGAGAGGAAGTCCAGGAAGCAGTGTCTAAGAGCAAGGGTTCCAATAGACCTGTTAGGAAGCTGCAGGTCTCCTCCTGGCCGAGACTCTGAAGTTACACAGGACCACTCTGCACATCCTACTGAATGCAAGTAAGCAACGCCAGCACGAACCCAAGGGGAGGGCAATTAGACCTCACCCCTCAATGGGAGAGAAAAACTGTGGTTTGGTTTGGTTTGGTTTTTTTCTAGATGGAGTTTCACTCTGTTGCCAGGCTGGAGTGCAGTGGCATGATCTTGGCTCACTGCAACCTCTGCCTCCCAGGTTCAAGCAATTCTCCTGCCTCAGCCTCCCAAGTAGCTGGGACTACAGGCATGTGCCACCATACCTAGCTAATTTTTGTATTTTTAGTAGAGATGGGGTTTCACCATGTTGGCCAGGATGGATTCGATCTCTTGACCTCATGATCAGCCCTCCTCGGCCTTCCAAAAGTGCTGGAATTACAGGCGTGAGCCACCGCGCCGGCCATTTGTGGCATCTTTAATCAGCCATCTTCCACATGGATAACCCTGTTCCCACTATCATCTTTCCCAGTCTCTTAAAATAATTTGTGACAAATTACCCCCCAACACACCCATATAAGAAAACCAAATTTATGTATATACCATCATAAGAGGATTTTTGATCAAAAATATCTAAATAATAATGTATCCAAACCATACTTAGAACTCAGCCAAAACCTCCACACCTGCAATGCCCATGCGTGCCCAATTCAGGCCTCAAAAAGAGACCCATGCTACAGTTATATTGCCAGCTGTAACCAGCTGGTTGCAGGGTACTTAGAAATTTATCTGTAGATTATGCTGGCTGAATAATAACAGTAGCATATTATGTCTGCAGACATGGAATGAATGTGTGTGGAGAGTGTGTTATCATTGTCCAGGTGCTTTCATGGTTTAGTAGCAACAGCAGTCATGAGTCATAGGCCTCCCAAAAGCATAGCCTGAGATGAGGATTTGGTTGCAGAGTCTCTGTGGGATGTGATCACAGGGAGCATTGTGAGGGAGACTGAGACAGGGAATAGAGGCAAACCAATAAGAGCACATCAGCGAGCAGCTACCACTGTGGGCAATTGGAGCTCAATCCCACTGCGTGTCTGCGAGATACTGCATGGAGCCTATCTGAGGGTTCCCCACTAAGTCGGGAGGAGGCTGCCCCAACTCCCTCCCCATGCTTATTGGGGTAACTCATGGTACATTAAATCCTCGGCACTTCCAGTTATTAGTCTGCTCTCACACTGCTATGAAGAACTGCCCAAGACTGGGTAATTATAAAGAAAAGAGGTTTAATTGACTCACAGTTTCACATGGCTGGGGAGTCCTCAGGCAACTTACAATCATAGTGGAAAGTGAGGGAAAGCAAGGCACCTTCTTCACAAGGCAGCAGGAAGAGAAATGAATGCAGGAGGAACCATCACACACAAAACCATCAGCTGCAATGAGATTCACTCACTGTCAGGAGAACAGCGTGAGGGAATCTGGCCCCATGATTCACCTGGTCGCTCCCTTGACACCTGGGGATTATGGGGATTACAATCCAAGATGAGATTTTGGGTGGGGACACAAAGTCTAACTATTCACCCAGCTTTCCAGCCTGCCATACACACACACTGAGCACCCTCCCAAGGTGAGCTCCCCACCCGCCACAGAAGAAATACAGAGATAGCTGTCAGGGTACGGACAATGGGATGAGGGGTGAGGGGACGCCCACAGTGTCTGCTATGCTGTGTTAAGAATTCTGAACCTTATCTTTATTAATTACCACAACAATTCTGTTGTTGTATGTTGTTGCTATCTCCATTTCACAACTGAGGCTCAAAGAGACTAATTAACTCGTCCAAAGCCACACAGCAGATACTGGTTCTCCTAATTCCACTCTCTGTACTAAGCTGCATCTGAAGGCCCAGAGAGAGTAAGTGACTTGCCTGGAGCCACCCCATACCCATCCATGCCACAGTTAGAAATAAAAAGCATCACGACCTCCGGCTTCTCACCACACTGTGTCTTTTGGTCGTCTCTCACTGAGCTCCATGCCCTGCAAATGCAATGTCATGAATAGCTTAACCAAAAATGTTTACATGTTTTTTGACTCAGCAAAGCAGACAATACATACTGTAAGTCAAAACACATGTCATCTGTACTATTCATTAAGAACTGGGGCTGCTCTTGGTACCCCCAGCTGCAAGGAAACAACAACCCGGAAGGAATCTCCTCAGCAGAATCAGAACGTGCTTTGGATGCAGAGAAGAGAAGGGTTACAGAGCACAGATTCAGCCAAGCAGAGATATCTCGAGGGCTTTGCCTTTCCTGGAATTCTACTTACAAGTCGTAGTGCAGGCTCCACACAATGGAACTGCAACCAAAACAGAATTTCTAAGCAGCAGCCTGAGTCAGGGGGATGAATGTTTACAAAGACAAGCCTGGACCCTGGACAAGGACTGGCATAGAGCTGTTGGGGGTTGTATAAGAGAGTCCTGCTGGACCAGAACAGACTTGAGCAGTTGTAAAACGAATGAGTAAACAACGGTGGAAAAGAACTAACATTTTTTATGCAGTGACTAAGTATTCAGTCAACTCCCCTGGACAGACCTCATATCACAGCCACTATAAAGGTGAGACTGTGATGATGAGTCATTTGAATGCGTGACACAGCCAGTAAGATCAGAGTTTAGATTTAACCCTTCCCAGTGTGCTGGACTCCAAAATTCATTCCATTAGGCCTCATGACCTCCTTCATGTGTTTAATGAGCTCCTACTGTATACTAGATTAAGTAAGCCACACGGTACACGCCTAGCAGATAGAACAGCACCTTGTTAAATGTTTGTACTCAGGGACTAGCAGAGTGCCTGGCCCTGAGAAAATTCCTCTGGGGTGGCCCAGGATTTCATAGGAGAACAAAACCTGCATGCAGAGGGAGATGTATGTAACTGTCATTGGAATGTTTTGTACAAAGGGTTTCCAGGCATGAGTAATCACTCGGGGGCTTCCACAGAGAAGCTGGATCTGAAAGGAGGTATAGGAATTGCTGTGCTTAGGAGAGAGGAACTCTCAGTAGAGGGACAGAGGCTCATACTCAGGAACGGGCATGACATATGAGACAGCAAGTGGATGGACCCGTCTGGCTAGAGTTTGTGGTTTGAGTAAAGGAGAAGCAGGAGAGAAAAGTAGAAAGGTTAGGTTTGTTTACACCTATCCTTGAATGTCAGGTCATAGATTTTGGAAGTTTTAGGAAATACTAATGAAATTGAACAGATGCTTTGTGTGTGCCAGACACTGTTCTCATCATCTGTAGCAGGATTTCTCAGCCTGGACACGACTGACCTTTTCAGCCAGATAATTCTTTTTTTGTGAAGCCCTGTGCATTTTGGAACATTCGGTAGCATCCCTGGCCTCTGCCCACTGGATGCCAATAGAACCTTTCCTGCAGCTATGACAACTAAAACTGTCTCCTGACATTGCTAAATGTCCTCTACAAGGCAATATCACTCCCGGTTGAAAGCCACTGCTCTACATATATTCAGTCTTTCCATTTTTATGACTCTGTAAGGTAGTTACTATTAACTCTATTTTACAGGTGTGGAAACTGAGGCATGAAGAAGCTATGCAATGCACGCAGGTTCGATGGGCTTATAAGCAGCACAGTCAAGAAACTCTGCCAGGACCGATTAATTTAGAGCCCATGACCTTACTCACTATGCTGTGTTTAACATGTCAAAATATTAAATTTTTAAAGTGCGGCTGGGCACGTTGGTTCACGCCTGTAATCCCAGCACTTTGGGAGGCCGAGGCGGGTAGATCATGAGGTCAGGAGTTTGAGATCAGCCTGGCCAACATTGTGAAACTCCATCGCTACTAAAAATACAAAAATTAGCTGGGCGTGGGGGTGCGCACCTGTAATCCCAGATACCCTGGAGGCTAAGGCAGGAGAATTGCTTAAACCCAGGGGGCTGAGTTTGCAGAGAGCCGAGATCGCGCCACTGCACTCCAGGCTGGGTGACACAGCAAGACTCTATCTCAAAAAAAAGAAAAAAAAAAGTGCAAAATGCAGTAAGCCCTGGGCTTGCAATTATGTAAAATTTGTATGAAGTTGCATGACAACCCGTCACAGTACACAAAAACATCAGCAGCAGCAGCATCAAAGGTTTAAATCAGAGGGGTCAAATTATGGAAGCTTCATTTTTTCTTTAATGGTGTTAAAGTCATATTTTTAAATATAAAAGTATACACTTTCCATTTTTAAAATGTATTTTTAAATATAAGTGAAGCATTTGATGGACCCTAGGCAATACCACTAACCTTATTTCTCCACCCGTTTTCAAGATTAATTGACTAAAATCAGTTTGTTGCCACTCATTCTTTTGAGACTTAGCTCAGGCATTACCTCCTCCTGCAGGAAGTCCTCTCTAGCTACTCCACTTCTACCTCTGGAGAGGCTTCATGTGCTCATTCTTACTGCAGTCAGAATAGTATCCTAATTTCCTTAATTTCCCTAACACCTTAATTTCTTTTTTTTTTTTTTTTTCTTTTTCTCTATTATACTTTAAGTTCTGGGACACATATGGAGAACTTGCAGGTTTGTCACGTAGGTATACACGTGCCATGGTGGTTTGCTGCACCCATCAACCTGCCATCTACATTAGGTATTTCTCCTACTGCTATCTCTCCCCTAGCCCCCCACCCCCCAACAGGTCCCAGTGTGTGATGTTCCCCTCCCTGTGTCCATGTGTTCTCATTGTTCAACTCCCAGCACCCTAATTTAATTTCTTACTCACTATGCCTTTCTCCCACAAAACCGTGAGTTCTTTAATGCTAGAAAAAAAATATTTCAATAATTTAATCTCCAGCTACCAACATGTCTGGCATAACAGTGAATGTGCTTGAATAAATGTCTGTCAAATGAATAAGCAAGCACAGTTTTGAGGAGTCCAGGGTCACAGGCCCAATTCACTGGACAGCACAGTCACTGAGCTCTGCTTCCATGTCATGACTGCGCCTCACACTCCAGCCTGAGGACAAAGCTCAATGAGTACCATGAACACAAGGGACATAGGGAAGGAGAATGAGGACATGTCAATATCTTTCTCCCAACAGCCCTTCATGGCCTCTCATTCCATTAGATTCCACACATCTGCCTTTGGATAGTGTATTAGTCCATTGCACTGCTGTAAAGAACTACCTGAGACTGGGTAATTTATAAACAAAAAAAGTTTAATTGACTCACAGTTCCACATGGCTAGGGAGGCCTCAAGAAGCTTACAATCATGACAGAAGACAAAGGGGAAGCAAGCACCTTCTTCACAAGACGTCAGGAGAGAGTGAGCGAGGGGGAAGCTGCCAAACATATTTAAACCATCAGATCTCATGAGAACACACTCACTATCACAAGAACAGCATGGAGGGAAGAGGCTCCCATGATCCAGTCACCTCCCACCAGGTCCCCCCCTCAACATGTGGGGGTTACAATGCAAGAGGAGATTTGGGTAGGGACACAGAGCTAAACCGTATCAGATAGAAACAGAGAAAAAGCAGAAAAGTGAGACTAAAAGGGAAAAGAAAAATTCAACCCTTTGCTTAATACAATACCTGTAGCTGTGAGGTCCTTTTCAAACATTCAGAGCAGTATGTCCTGTGTCTCTAATGCAGGGCACGTCAGGGTCAGGAAGTTGGCTGGCTGTTTCCAATTAAACAGCAACAAACTCTAAACTCAAGTTCTACAGTGACAGAATCTATTTATCAAACAACTATAATTGATAGATAAGTAACAGCTCCTTTTTACCAAATTTATAATTCCCCAAATAATTACATTCTCTTTGTCTTTAATCCTCACAACAACCCTATTATTATACCAGCGTCAGGCATCCGTCTGTCTCAGTTCCTTTATCTATCAAATTGGGATAACAATGACTGCTTCGTAGATCTCCACAACCATTAAATGAATTTATCCACATAAAGAGCCTAGAACAGTACCCAGGATATAATAAGCACTCCATAAATGGTAGTTATTATCTCCTATTCACAGATCAGGAAACTGACACAATCGGGATTCACACCTCTCTCTATCTTTGTCTGCCACTCTTCCCCCAGAATGATTTACCCATCAGGTTATGTACTAAAAGGGAAAATAGCAAAGGATTGTGTCCAAGGCAGCTGGCTTCAGGGCCCACCTGGATCCCATGGACAGAACTAGATTAAGCGCTGGACACCCCTGACTCCCGTCCCCTGTGCTTTGGTGCCCTCTGCTGGTCTGAAAACTCCACTGTTGGGAATTGGTGTGTGCGTGGGGGCAGGAAGGAGAATAAACCAGTGTCCATCTGCTTTTTGCAATAAAACTGCCCTATACCTAGGTCCATCTATGCCTTGTTTTCTTATTTTTTATATAAAGGAACAGGAATGGCAGAGTTTCTAAGACTAAGCGAAACAAACCTTTTAAGGGAAGCATATGAAAAGTTAAAAAGAACTTGTGCTTACTGGCAGCCTGCTATAAGCAAGGGATTGCCATATATAGTTTCTCATTTAATCCAATTTAGGCCTGCAGGGCAGTGGTGTAAGCAAAAGAGCAACAGACTACGAGGCAGAAGAGGAGTGGGGATCTGGAGTACAGAAAGGGTGGTCATTGCATGCAGGAGTGCACACACACCTATTTTGATATACTAATGAATAGGTTCATTCCTCTTTAGGAACACCTGTGTTCTAACATGATTTGTGTTTGAAGTTTCCCAGCAAAATGCCTGGAGGGTTCTCAACAAGGTCAGAGGAGCATCTAACGGAAGTGGAATTCACATCCATTATTTGAGAGTCCACCATGAGACAGGCACTTCATAGATGATATTTCATTTAAGACCATAAGGAGGAATTTTCATTGCCATTTTGTAAAGTTCTGAGAACCTGAGTAACTTGCCCTCAGTCACACAGCTGGTGCGTGGCAAAGCTGAGCTCCCCTGCGTGCCTCACCTCACTCACTACTTCTCGCACGTGGAGCACTTCTCCTGCAGTGGGTACAGGCACGCTGGACCTCAGAATTCCTGGCCACACTAGGGAGGGAGCAAATGCTGACCCATATTGTCAGTGTCTGAACCAGACAACACTCTCTCAGCTCCTAAGAGGCAGGCTTCTAGGCTGCCAGTCAACGGGAAAGAGAAGAACACATCTTAGAAGGCGAAAAGCTTGATTCCGAAGATGAAATCAGATTGGCTTTCCTGGGGTGACTCGGTTGCTCTGAATCATCCAGTGAAAACAAGCACTTTGCCATCTGGTAATTACCTTGGGGCCGAGGTGTCAATCCCTTCTCCTTTATCCTGCCCTCCGTAGGAAAACTCTAGCCCCTGGGTGGTCCAGATGGTCAGAGGCTTTTGCACAATGAACAGAGGCCGCTGCTCCATATGTGACTCCTTTGCCACGGAAGTCCTCGCATGAAAAACTGCAAGCAGGAAGATTTCCCTTCTCGTAAATGCCTTGTTAGAGAGTCAGCAACTTCTGGGAAGGAACTATCTGTGCCCTATCCCCCACCTCCATCTCCTTTTAATTAAGGAGTCCAAAGTTCTGTGCTTCCCACCACTATGTTCATGCCTACATAGGAGCCTCACAGAACTATCACCCTTACCAGAAAAAAGAGAGAATCTGTTAATAACAGGCTTTGTTCTGTCTCAGCGGTTTCTACCCTTCCTCCATTCCTTCTTGACCCCTGACAGTAGCTGTCCAAAGAAACATCCCCTTGTTGGATTTAATACAGCAACCCGGGGATCTCCAACTCACTCCCCATCAGAGTCCCCAACAGCCCTTGAGAGGGGTGAAATCCTTTAGCAGAGGCCAGAATTCACCACAAAGTTAGAGAGGGTTTGATTACCCTGATTCTCCAAATCACATAGCAGTTGGTACTTCTTTTTTTGTTTGTTTTTGTTTTTGTTTGTTTGCTTTTGAGACAGAGTCTCACTCTGTAGCCCAGACTGGAGTGCAGTGGCACAATCTTGGCTCACTGCAACCTCTGCCTCCCAGGTTCTAGCAATTCTCCCACCTCAGCCCCCGGAATAGCTGGGATTACAGGTGCACGCCACCACGCCCAGCTAATATTTTGTATTTTAGTAGAGACAGCATTTCACCATGTTGGCCAGGCTGGTCTCAAACTACTGAGCTCAGGCGATCTGCCCGCGTTGACCTCCCAAAGTGCTGAAGTTACAGGCATGACCCACTGTGCCCAGCCAGCAGCTGGTACTTCTAACATGCTCCTCGGAAGTCCTAGACAGCCTCCTGCCAATCATTTTGTCCCAAACTTCTTTCTACTCACATCGAAAATTGAGAGACAACATAATACAGTGAAAGGTAGAACAGAGTAATATTTAAGGGCTTCAGTCAGACAGGGGTCATACTCCACTATTTATGACTTAGGATAGTCACCTAACCTTTATGAGCCTGTTTCTACTCCATGTAAAAAAATAAATAAAAGTAGCTATGTAAAATATTTTATTATGATGATTTATCCATTAATGTATTTTCATGGCAAATAATAAGTAATAAATTTTGGCTAGTGCATTAATATTGATATTGATATCAACATTGATTTTGTTGTTGATATATATAGATGTTAATACTACAAGGTCAGAGCAGTAGTCATATATGCCTCAGAGCCCAAAATATACAGTTGATCGTCTATAGTAGGGACTTGAAACTTGCCCAGTATTGACATGTGTGGTCAGATGACTCTTTGTTGTATGGAGTTGTCCCGAGTATTATAGGATACTTAGCAGCATCCCTGGTCTCTACCCACTAGATACCCAACAGTACCTTCCCTCCAATTGCAACAACCAAAAATGTCTCTTGGCATTGCCAAATATCTCCTGGGGGGGAGAAATTGCCCATCACTGAGGACCCCTGCCCTACCATATCCTATGCTAGTCACTCAACTTCTTAACTTCAACTTTCTATAGTGGCAAAGCAAAAAAAAAAAAAAAAAATTCTATCAATCAAATGACTACTATGTGACAGATAATTTTAATGTTAGCTCATTTCATTCCCCACAATACTGTGTGCTGTGCCCACTTATAGAGGAAGAAAATGAGAAACTCAAGCCCACGTAATTACAGAGGTGACTAGCAGTGAGTGAAGGCCGGGGAGTGTGACCGCCCGAGAAAAGAGAGGACAGAGGCTCATTCACAGGTTAGAGAGAAGCCAGAACAAAAGTGAAGGCCAAGACTCACAGAAAACAAACAAGAGATAATGACTGTGATGAAACTAAGAGATGAGACCAAAGGGTCTAGGCCTAACCATAGTGCTTTAATGCAGGGTAAGGGGTCTGCAGGCTGTGGCCGGAAGCCGAGCTGGAGAAGCAAGTGACCAGCCCTGAGGTTCTGCAGGGTTGTTTAAACCTGAAACTGCAGAGTCACATCTTCACCCCCACAAAACGGATCTTTTTGGGTCAATAAAGATGCACACAGTCAGCTGGAGAAAAGAAAAACAGATAGGAACTGAGCATAAATGTCAGATGAATGCCAGTGACCTTCCACGAGGACTCTAGATCTAAGCCAGGTACCAATGGTTTGCCTGTTTGTGTGGAATTTTCACCCTGAAATCTGTTCTGCTGGAATAAAGCAGGTTGTAAACACTAGTCCATTCACTAAGACTGTTATTATTAGATGACTCACCAACCAGGAAACAGAGGGAAGAGGAAACGACCAGTGTGACTATCTGAGGAGGAAAGCCCTACTCCCTGAGCTCAGGGGAGAAAGGAGATGAAAGCAGGGATGCTTCATGCTGGTTGACTCACAGCGTCTTGAGTGCTAAGCCGAGCCAACTGTGTTACTGTCTGGGAATCGGGGCTCAGATGGAATAGTTCTGGGACCTAGGTCTGCAATCGACTAGCTGGCAACCCTGGGTGGATCACTTTTCTCCTCTGAGCTGCAATTCTTTATCTGTCGAAGCCAGGTAATAGCACCTGCCTTGAGTAGCTGGTTAAGTAGCTAAGGTGTAAAGGAGAGAGTTGTGTGGAAAGCAGCCTTAATATCTACTCTGGTTGATGAAAAGAGTCTTGAGGTCCTTCCTCTATCATTAAAACAGGAAGACTGGGACTCATGGGCCCGGCATCCCGAGTCCCAACTATGAAAGAACCAACTGGTCAACTACTCCATCTGATGAGAACCCACCTACGCAAATTCTCTTATTGTCTTCTGGTTCTCAGAACGTCCCTCTATCCCTTTGGTTTCTTGGAAATTCATGGTCCCAGAACACTTGCTTCAGTACAATTCTATATTAAAGGAAGAAATAAACCATAATTATAACTCAGCGCTCACTCCTTTCATGCCTTGAGAATCCCATTGCTGTCCTGTTCTAGTCTCCCCACCCTCATCCCCACCCCTGGCCAAAGACATAGACACAGCAGGGGCTTCCACCAGCCTTACCAATATGCACTTTTAGGGACAGAGGAGAAAAACCAGTCTTCCCCTGGCTCCAGGAAATAGATCCAAATTTGTTCTCAAACATGGTGTTCAGAAAAATATGGTGTATTTGGTTAAGCACATCCCCCTTCCATCTCTGAATCCAGGAGTAGCCACGAGGGACATTTTATCCATATGTTTCTCATTCATTCAAATGTAACTCACTAAAGCACTGCTAAGAAGTACAAGGCCAAGAGTTTGCGTGCTATATCATTTATTAATTTTGCTTTTACTCCAGAAGCAGTAAATCATATTTTCCGGAGAGCAAGCGATATCAACCCTCAAAGTATTTACACTTGAGCCAAGCACAGCACTTCCACGCTGTACCATGGTTGATTCGTGTAGAAACACACACCCCAGCTATGGGAGGGCAGGATTCTCTACTGAATAGCTTGAAATAAGCATATCCAAAAATTATAGTGGAATTTTACAGTTAAAAAAAGTATATTTCCATAAAACCTACAAAGCACACAATATTAAATGTGACAATGTCTTTCTGATTGTTGGAAATATACAGAAGATGCCATGATTCTCAAGTAGGTGAAGGAAATAGATCAGAGTTGTTATGGAGTGTAATGTGTTTATGTTAATCAAAAGAGGAGTTGAAATTTGAAAAAACCTGCTATAAGAGAGAAATGTTACCTGTCTTCCTTCAGAAATTTTGAATATGTTTGATATTGATTTGTTTGTTTTCTGTTTCTTATTTTCATAGTTAAATCTGTTTGTTTGAATTAAAAGTGGAAAATTACTGATCCAAAAGTTTATCATTTTTAGCTAGTCAGTTTGAACGTCTTCCTATTTCTCCCTTTGCCATTTTTCAATAGTCTGATATCAGATTAGACCTTTAATCTCTGCTTAAGTATCAGTTTTCATTTTCTTCCTTAACATTGAATGTCTCAGTTGGTAAAAGAAAAAGAACAGGAGCTTTGGAGCCAAGGAGAAGGATTCAAATTCAACTCGACCACTCCCTGGCTTGGACAAGTTGTTCCATTTTTGAAACCTCGGCTGCTCTATTTGTCAAGTCCTTATCACCCTCTATCTTACTTCTAGTGCTAGAAACTCTGGCCATTTCTTACTACCCCTAACCATAAAGCTTCCCAATAAAAGAGGTAGATTAACCTGAAAATAGGTGAGAATGAAGGTTTGAGGGAAGGGCAATGAGCACAGACCTAATAGATCCAGGACATAAAAGCCAAATGTCCCCAGTTTTACATGGTCTGTCCCAGAGTTGATGCCTCTTAGGTTGTCCGTGCAGTGGCTTATTAAATAAGAGGAAATCAGGAAGCAAAAGAAAAACAAAAAACAAAAAAAAAATCCTATTTTGGAATAGTAGAGAAAATAATCACACACACATATAAACACACACAGATGTCCATGTTGTAATCCCCAGATCCTGTAAATATGCTACTTTACATGGTAAAAGTTATTTGCAGCTGTGATTGAGAATCTTACATAAAGTGATTATCCTGGATTATCTACCTGGGCCCAATGTAAACAGAAGGGCCCTTATAAGTAAATGAGGGAGGAAGGGGAGTAAGAGATTTGAAAGTATACTATTGCTGGCTTTGAAGACGGAGAAAGGGTCACCAGCCAAGGAATGCAAGTGACCTTAAGAAGTTGAAAAAAGCAAGAAAGTGGATTCTGCCTTAGAACCTCTAGACAGAACACCGCCCTTCCAACACCTCAACTTGAGCTCCATGAGACTCATTTTGGACTTCCAACCTCAAAAGCTGTAAAAGAACTGTTGTTTTAAGTCACTAAGTTTGTATTAATAGAAATGTGTTACAGCAGCAATGGGATACTAACGCAGTTGGTACTGAAAGCTGCATGCTGGGTGGTCAAGCTACATTGCATATGCATTCACCAACAGTCTAGGGGTATCAGAGGGAGCAGAGAAGCCTAAAGAGTCTGTCTCTCATGAGAAAAGCCTTCGAGGTAGGACCTGACAAGCTCTTCCCAATCTGGGTTCCTCTCTGTGTTAGTTATCGATCACTGAATATCAATTTACCCCCAAAACATAGAGCTTAAACCAGTACACATTCATCATCACGCATTGTCTGTGGGCCAGGAATCTCATCTGCTTCAGGGCCTCTCACAAACTGCAGCGAAAGTGTCCACCGGGCAGAGTCATCTGAAGATTCGCCTGGGAAGCATCTACTTTCAAACTGATTCAGTGATTATAGGCAGGATTCAGTTCCTCCTGGGCTGTTGAATTGGCAGCCTCAGTTTTCAGCTAACTGTTGGCCCGAAGCCACTCCCAGCTTTTTGTCACTTGGGCCTCTGCAATATCATAGCCTGCTTTCTCAAAGCAAACAAGAGTAAGCAAGAGTGAGAATTTGCCAGCAAAACACAAGTCACTGTCTTTTTTAACTTAGTCACAGAAATAACACCCAAGACCTTTACCATATTCTGTTCAGTAGAAGTAAATCACTGGCGTCACCAACAATCAATGAGAGGGGATCACACGAGGGCATAAATACCCAAAGAGAAGCATCACTGGGACCATCATGAAGCCTGCCTACCACACTTTGCTTCTGGGGAAGCAAGCCAGACCACACTGCCCAGTTCCCCTGTGGCAGCCATTTGACCGACTTCTAACCAATATAGCATGAATGGATTAATGTGCGACATTTCCAGAGTCATTTTTTCCCCTGCCACCAGCAGGATGCAGAGAGGCATGATGACCTTGGAAGTCACATGTTGAAAATGGCTGAGTCATGAGATGGAAGGAGCTTGAGAGGCTGAATCAGCAATTGAACCAGGGGTGATAGGAGGGCAGGAGTCAGGGTAAGAGAGGGCATCCCCTGATCAGAAATATCATTTTGGACCTTAAATCAGGGGGGAAATAAAAAACAAAAACACTTTCTATTGTGTCTGAGCCATACAAATTTGGAGGTGGTTTAATATTACCTAACATATGGCTCTAGAATGCTATGAAGTAGAAAGGGCCATAAGGGATGAAGGAGCTGCATCATGCAGAATTGCAGACAGAGTCAGCGTGATCCACATGGTCAAGGGCTGTGCTGCAGGCAGTGAACTTCTCCCAAGGATACACATGCAGAATCTACACATAGCCTTTATCCAAATATTTAGAATAAAATATATCCAACAAAACTATATAAAATGGTTGGTGTGGAATATATTTCTTATGGAAAATGATGATGGGCAGAGTTTGTCATCTGACATAGAATTCCATCCAATACATAGAAATTGTACACAGAACAAAGGTACAATACATACAACATAGAGGTAAATTCTATTCAATATAGAACAGAAAAAAGTAACAATGCAGAGAAAAGCAAGATATTGAAGACAAACTAAGAGAAAATAAAATCCAGGAAGTCAGAGAAATTATGGAGAAGGTTTCAGATTGTTACCAACCATAAAAATGGGGTTTGAATCAATTTCAACTAAATCTCCAAGGGACAACATAGCCCTAAATGGCATCTAGACTTGATGTGACAGAGCTTCAACAGAGAAAGAGGAACAAGAACAAGGGCTCAGGTTAATTCTAGGAGCATGTGCATATACAGTCATCTGTGCTTAAGAAATAAGAAATATGGTAATAAGACTTAGCCCAGATTGACCCAGGGCGATGACTTCTTAAGCATCCCTCCTGAAAAGTTCAGTGAATGAGTTTATGGTTAATAATCACAGAGTAAGAGAGAACCTCAGTGGACAGGGTTCATTCCAGGCAAAGTCCCTCAAGAATACATCAGCTCCTGACTGATTGACTCTGGTCCATCAATAGCTTTATTCCTCTTAGCAACAATTTTGAACAGCATAAAACTTGACCATGTCATTCAGCATCTTATGATCTCTGGCAAATACAAATGTTCACATCATACTTCAATCCTCCGTTTCACCTGAATTGTCACCTCATAACTTCTGGCTGATCCTCAAATTGAAACAGACCATGAAAGGAAAGACATCTGACACCCCAGAAACCATCAGATCCAACCAACAGACTGTTTGAAGGCAACTTCAAAAGATGAGTTTCAGATATTTTTCAACAAGCCATGCTGAGGTGGCAATTGTGTAAGGTCTGAAGGGAAAGCCATGGAAGGGGATTAATCATGGAAGGGTTCATTGTTCAACCAAATATATTTATTTTATCAGTCATCAAACTTTTGTTAATCATGCCCTTTATAGGAGTGAGCTGATGAAAGGCAGGAAGCATTGCTTATTTGAGTGAAAAATAACTCAATCAAAACAGAGTTCATCCACTGACTTCAGAAAGGCTGGCTCCCAAAGACTTAACAAGGAACCACAAGCTTGTTTTGGTGTGTATGCTGTCTAGTCCTTCTGTGTATTCTCTATTTTACCCAGAGACTAGAGATTAGACAGATAGGTAGGTAGATGATAGATAGATAGACAGGTAGTTAGATAGATAATAAACCAGGGTGAGGAGGCTTCATCCTGTTAACACCTTAATTCTCTTAAACAGAGAGTTTTATTACAATATATTTAGCTAAAATTATTACATTTAAAATCACTGTCACACCAGCATCACCCAGTTTACTAATATGCCCTGTACTTCTTCAACTACCCGCTTCCTTACTAACTTTTCCTGCTTTTTTTAGCTATGGGCAAAACATAGTCGTCTCTGCTGTCAACCTTCTTCACCCTTTTTCCACTACACCTGCAATCCATAAAAACACAATTGAAAATGGGTAAGGCATTCCATTTGTCTTTAGACATTGTCTGATATCATCTTGGTATGTCATCACAGCTATTTCAGTTGGCAACTTACATCCTTCCTCTTTTCCTATGTCTTAATGTCAGATTTCTGTTTTATTCACTTCATAGTACAAATGTCCTCTGTCTTAAGATGCCTCAAATCCATTTGGAAGAGATGATTGAACAATTGATCAAGTTTCTTCAAAAGATGGTCCTTCAAGAACGTTCTTTAGCCATCACAATTTTTTTTGGTGTGTTTCTTCAGTTTGGTCTAATAAGTTTTAGGTATCTGTTTTCTCTCTTCCTGTATCTCATATGTCTCCTTAAAGAGCATGAGTACTAAAGACCAGACCACTGTATCATGCCCCTGACCCTCGCCACAAGATTTTTTTCCATTCCAAGGGCCTTAACGTAATAACAATTACATCCGGCATTCATGGGGTATTTCATGTGTAAAAGGTTTGGGGCTTAGCATTTTTACGCAAATTACCCCATCTAATCCTCATCATGACCCTTTAAAGGAAGTGCTATTGTTATTATCACTCAACATTAAAGATAAAGGAACTGAGGCAAGAGAGGCTGAGTAAATTTTCAGGTCTTCAAGCTGGTCAGTGATGAAGCCAGGATCTAAAGAACCCTTGCTCTCAGCTGCCACACCACATGGCCTTAAAAGAGGAGGAGTCAAAATGAGCCATCTCAGAATGTTCTCCCCTTCCCAGACTAGCTTCTGCCATCACTGACCCTTTCCATGAGTGGAAAATGTTACATTTCACATACGCAGTGACCTTGTAGTTTCTCCTCCACCCCTCACCCCATCCAAACTAGTGATCCTGATACGTGGGTTTTGTTCATTTGCCCTAGAACTTTTTTTTACGGTCCACTAGGTTTTTGTTTTTGTTGAAATAGTCTATCACTGGTTACTTCAAAATATATCACATAGGAAAGTTAAGCATGGACATTCTATAATTATATGGATATTATTCTAAGTAGTTTGAAAACTTCAACTGTGATATCCAACTGGACAATAACGGTCTCTCCCTCCTTCCCTCGCATCCCACCTGCTTGAGGACACTGTTTTCAGTAAAAGGTCATGGCTAGGCCTGCTGTACTGAACACTCAAGGATGCCTGAGAGGACAATAAAAGAAAGAAATAAAAAGTCTTTTGGTTATATAACTATGATGTAGCAACAAATTATGAACCAGACCATTAGGTCCACATGACATGGGTTACCCTGTCCCCAATCTTCTCCCCATCCTTAAAGGATGAAGGCACTAAGTGCCTGAGATCCTGTGGTGTGGTTGATCCCTCACTCTGCTGAGGAACTAAGGTGGTCCCTAGAAGCCAAATCCTCTTACACCGTCACATGTCCTGGATCTCAGTTGGCATCCTTTGGACCACTGGTATGCTGTCTGGAATACAATGAAGTAAAAGGACTCTGGTCGTTGTATTTGTCAATCTCAAACTCAGACCAGTCTTTACAATGCACCCAACCCTGATGCATAAACACCCACACTTTTGTCAATATGATTCAGACTTAAATACACATATATAGTCTTTTGTTTTTGTTTTCTTTCTAATTAAAATAGAATCAAATTGAGTAATAATTATCATTTTGTGAATATGATGTTAGGGCTGGCTTAAAGGTAATTATGCTAAATTTCTCATCCCTTGTTGGACTTTTCATCTCACATTAGAACAGAGATTACAAACTGGCTCACTCAGTCCTCCAGCCCCTGTGTAGGATACCTTCCCATGCACTAGGCTAGAAACCTAAAAACTATATTTTCCAAACCCCCTTGCAATTAGGGCTTTCCACAGGCCCAGCTTCTCTCAAGCAAACATACCCCTGTGAGACCTGCAAGGCAGAAAAGGCCATTAAGAAGCAGAGCCTCACAGCTCCTCTTACTCTGTAGTAGACACATTTAGTTTTCCTACAGCCAATTTCTCAGGGATCCTGATGTCCACTGCCCAGCTATGTAGTCGCAAATGCAACAGAGAGGTCTATTTGTATCCTGCATACCCTTCGAAACTTCTTTACTGAGTTATCACTCTCCATCACAAAGTTTTGCATCAATTTTCTTGATCTGGTCAGTTGCGTCTAACTTGACCTTTTTGAAGCTAAGTACATTCCGGGGCCTATGGGCTCTGGAGTGTTCCTTTGCTAGGATTTCATCTCAGAAGCCATCACCTCTCCAAGAAGCAAGACACAGAGAGGAGTTGAATGCCAATGAGAAAAAACTAAATTTTCTTTATTAATCTCAAGGTCACCTTAGAGTTGATCCTGTTAAAGTTCAGATTTGCAAAAGAAACAAACTGCATAGTGGTCACTTAGACATCATTCATTTTTTACTCATTCAAAAATATTTAATGGGTGACTATGTTAGGCGCAAGGGATCCAATCCCTCCTCCCTAGGAGCTCACAGTTTAGTGAGAGAGACTTACAAGAAAACAGGAAATGCTGAGTGGGAGGAGCAGAGTGCAATGAGGGGGCACCCAGCCTAGTGCTGGGGGTTCAGAACAAGTTTTGCCTGAGGAAAGGACATCTAAGCTGACACTGAAGACTACACAGCAGTAGCTGCAAAAAGTGAAGGAGGGCTAGAAAAATAGTTCTAGGTGGCCGGGCGTGGTGGATCATGCCTGTAACCCCAGCACTTTGGGAGGTTGAGGTGGGCGGATCATCTGAGGTCAGGAGTTCAAGACCAGCCTGGCCAACATGGCGAAACCTCGTCTCTACTAAAAACACAAAGATTAGCCAACCATGGTAGTGGGCGCCTGTAATCCCAGCTACTTGGGAGGCTGAGGCAGGAGAATCACTTGAACACGGGAGGCAGAGGTTGCAGTGAGCCAAGATCGCACCACTGCGCTCCAGCCTGGACCACAGCGTGAGACTCCATCTCAAAAAAAGAAAAGAAAAAAGAAAAATAGTTCTAGGCAGTGGGGACAACACATGCAAAGGCCCTGAGGTGAGAGGGTTAAGATAATGACTCTCTTCGTGTCCAGTTCAAACTGTCCTGAGTGTGAGGTGGATTATATTAAAGCCAAGGCCAAGAGGTTAAGCACAGTCCAGATTACAGAACTTATTTGACATACTTGGTTTAAACTTGATCTACTTCAACTTGAGTGAAGAATTTTCTGCGGAATATATTTTGGTAAGGAAAAGAGCACGTATACGTGTAATATACAAGCAAATAAGAGAGCCAAGTACAAGGATGTGGGACGCCTGAAAGCAGGCAGGGAAGAAAATATGGCAGGAGAGACGAAAACTGCAAAACAGAGTTACTGGGAGTCAGTTTTGACAACCATACAAGTTTACACATACTCCCAAACTTTTGGGGGTCGAGAGTCTGTGCAGAGTTGAAGAGGAGCCAGAATGCCCACCATGGCTTCGTAGATCTGCTGTGTGATGTTGCCCTAGGAGAGCAGGGGATCTGGTAAAAATTCTCATTGCAGAACTTGCCTGCTACAGGATAGAAGGGCAGTGTCTGAGAGAACAGGAAGGGTAAGATGTTTTCCCAGTAGGAAGAGGTGGTGCTGCCTCCCAGGTGTGGCTCGTGTGCCTCCAGAACCTCTCCAGGGCCCTGCTGGCTGCAGCCTGTTGTGATTGAGTAGTCAAGGGAGGGAAGGCCTCATCTGGAGCTCCAATAAAGGAAAGCCAACACGGGGTGCTGATTGGGAGAATTTATGGCTCACCAGTTCTCCATTCTCTGTTAAGATCAACGTCATCCCCCCAGCCCCGACCCACAGCTGACACAAAGACCTAGTCCATGCCACTGGTTTGAAGTGATGTAAAATTAAAAGGCCCTTTTTCAAAGATCTCATTCCAGAAAGCCAAAGCCAAGTAAAATACACAATTACTTCCAAGCTGAATGCCTCGCCTGGCAAGCTTTCTCTCTCTCTAGCTGTATGTTAGAATTTCTTGTCTCAATGCATTAATTGACTTTTAAATCCAAACTTTATTGTTACTTCTATGAAGAAATGCTTCCAAAATTTAAAAGAAAAAATCAAAAGCTTTCTTGCATACAGAACGCAGTCATAACTTGGGGTCTGAGAAGGTCAAAAATCAAAAGACTATTTTCTTTTAACCCTTGGCAGTTCTGAACAGAAAGAGTAGGCTCTGTTCCCTAGCTAGATGTTTATCAAGAACAGCACATTTGCAGGGAAGTTGCTTTGGCTTTGAATTCCAGCTCTGTCACTTACCAACTGTGAGCTCTTAGAAGCTCACTCCCTTTTCTGAGTCTCAATTTCCCTGTCTTTAATGGAGATGATAATAAGCCCTTCCTCTTGAAGTAGTTGTGAGGCTTAAATGAACAAAGCAGTGCTACCGCCAAGCACAGGACTCAACTCTCAGTAAGGGCTCAACACACAGTGGCTGGCTGTTTAGTTAATTGGTTATTTCTCGGCCATGGGGAAGCCCAGCTGATGAAAGCAGATGCAAACAAAGCCTGGAAGGTCAGAGTTCTTATTGGATTCTGATTTCCATTGGCCACCAGCCATCAGAGATGCCTTCAGATGATGCCCAGGGAAAGGTAAATGAAAGAAAAGTTCAAGAGCAAATGAAAATAATATCAATGAATCAATAGACACTAGTCAGTGCTTTCCATACATACATTAATGTATTCTTTCACTGCCTCAGCAAATCCCAAGCTCGCTTCCAAATGTCTTAAAGATTAATACGAGGAGAGGACGAGAGCTTGGCGTCTTGCTGTGTGATTGCCCACCTGGGCTGCTTCTCTGTCCCTCCAACAGGGAGACATTCTGGCAGTGAGTAGCCAGGAATCTCAAAGGCTGTTGAGAAATTCTTATTTTCATTGCCTTTTTTTCTATGTCAATTCATTCCTGGGAAGTTATCCTGATGTAAATCTTACCTCCCTCCCTCACCCATCTCTATCTCTTC
This sequence comes from Piliocolobus tephrosceles, assembly GCF_002776525.5. NCBI lineage: Eukaryota > Metazoa > Chordata > Mammalia > Primates > Cercopithecidae > Piliocolobus > Piliocolobus tephrosceles. Next base: position 126,116,324 of record NC_045440.1, read on the forward strand.
CTGGAATATTGGTAAAGAGATGACAAAAGTTCCTGGGACAAAAATCACGTACAGATTTGAGGTGGGTTTTGAGGCTGAGCTCGTGGTTGTGGGGTTCATGAATGTAAGCAAGAGCCCTCAGATTCATTCTTTCTCATCCGATAACCATGGCTACCAAGAAACCAGAAGAGTGCCTAGCTTGGTACCCAGCATGTGATAGGCACTCAATAAACATTTCCTCAACTAAGCCGGACTGGAAAATGGTTTCCAAATGAGCTCTACTCACGCGCACACACACACACACACAGTCTTAGGCTTGCACCTGCTCCAATATATTATTTAAAAGGAATGAAGCGCTAATATCGCTATAAAGAGGGTGAACCTCAAAAACATTCTGCTAAGACATTATGCTAAGTGAAATGAGCCAGTCACAAAATATCATATATTGTAGGATTACATTTCTATGAAATATCCAGAATAGGTAAATCCTTAGAGACAGAATGTAGGTTGGTGGTTGCCAAAGGCTAGGGGAGTTGGGAATAGAGAGTGACTATCCAGTGGGTACGGATGTCCTTTGTGGGTGATGAGAATATTTTGAAACTAGATAGAGGCGGTGGTTGCACAACATTGGGAATGTTCTAAATGCCACTAATTTTTGCACTTTAATGACCAATTGTATGTTTATGAATTCCACCTCAATTTTAAAAAATGAAGTCTCTTGCCTGTATTTTTAAGATCTTCTCTGAGTATTCTTGGTCTGCCCAACCTTATTTCTTACCATCTCCCACACTGCAGCCACACAGCTTCCGAATCCCTACCACATGTTACACATGAAAAATAAACAGCTGTCCATCAGGGGTGGATCAGGTTTTACAGAACTGAACCTTATAGAAACTGGGGAGCTCACTTAAAAATGCAAAGCTATACAAAATCAAATACAAAAGTAAATATTTAATTCATGTGAAACAAGAAATTATGACAAAGTATAAATTTCAAAAAGCTAATACTATAAACATTATAAAATCCACCCAAAATAAAAGCATGCCATCTTTATTAATTAATGGCTTGGCATGTATCCACAATAGATTTTTGTACATTTTTTAACTATATATGTTTTGATCACCTCTTTAACCACCTCAAATATTTTATAATATTATATATAGAAGAAATAGAAAAATAATCCAGTCTTCTTATAGTACAGCTGATAAAAATTTGTATTTTTATTGATAGCTTAGAAAAGTTCCTTTCAGCTTTACAATTCAGTATTGGTAATGTTATACAAATTATAGGATTGTTGCAAAATTTAAGGACACCTCTACTAAGTTTATTTCATATACAAATTATAAGATTGAAGAGCTTTGAAGTTTTCTTGCATGTCATTATATCGTGACTGCATTCGAGTATTCTCACACACTTTCTGTGCCAGTCACCGTAGAAGAAGTCCGGTTGCCAGATTAGCTCTGTCCCTCAATATTGTGTTGGGACACTGGTGAGTCAGCCCAGTGGATAGAGGCAGTATTCCTGGAAGCCATCTCAGCTACAGAACAGCCAGTAAATACAAAAGTATGCAGAAGTGACTTCAAACCACATAAATATTAATATACCACACTAAACACAGACCAAATGTAACTCCAACTCAGGTTCTCCCTAGCAGGATTCCAAGAATGCCTGTGACCCCTTAAGTAAGAGAAGGAAATATGACACCCTGAGGAGGCAGGAAGGTGGAAAAAAACAACAGTCCTAATGTAGCTTGATTCAAATATCTTTTTTTTTTTTTTTTTTTTTTTGAGACAGAGTCTTGCTCTGTCGCTCGGGCTGGAGTGCAGTGGCCAGATCCCAGATCACTGCAAGCTCCACCTCCCAGGTTCACACCATTCTCCTGCCTCAGCCTCCCAAGTAGCTGGGACTACAGGCGCCTGCCACCTCGCCCGGCTAGTTTTTTTTGTATTTTTCAGTAGAGACAGGGTTTCACAGTGTTAGCCAGGATGGTCTCGATCTCCTGACCTTGTGATCCGCCCGTCTCGGCCTCCCAAAGTGCTGGGATTACAGGCTTGAGCCACCGCGCCCAGCGATTCAAATATCTTAACTTTGCAAATTTTAAAAAACAAATGACCATATGTGATATAGTTTGGATATTTGTCCCTGCCCAAATCTTATGTTGACTTGTAATTCGCAATGCTAGATAGGTGGTGCTCATAGGAGTGTGTTTGGATCCTGGGGCAGATCCCTCATGGCTTGGTGCTATCTTCCTGATAGTGAGTTCTCTGGAGATCAGGTTGTTTAAAAGTGTGTGGCATTCCCAGAAACCCCTTCTCTTTCTCTCTCTCTCTCTCTCTCTCTCTCTCTCTCTCTCTGCCCCCTGCTTTCACTGTGTGATATGCCTGCTCCCACTTTACCTTCTGCTGTGAGTTTAAAAAAGCTCCCTGAGGCCTGATGCCCCACCAGAACCGAAGCAATGTCAGTGCCATATATGTACAGCCTGCAGAACTATGAGCCATTTAAACCTCTTTTCTTTATAAATTTCCTAGTCTCAGGTATTTATTTGTAGCAACACAAGAATGGCCTAATACAATGTGAACATTGCTGGAGCCCCTCCATGCTTGCATAGGTGGGAGTACAGAGACAAGCTTCACTGGCTTGGCTGTAGAGAGGGAGAGCATGTAGCATCTTATCTTGTCTTTACTCTTTCTTAAAAATAAGTGTTTAATTTTTAAGAAAATAAAACACGCATATAGAAATTTAAAAGTCGAACAGTACTAAAGCTTATTATAAAAATAGCATAATTTGTCCCCCTCCTAACTTAGCCCAATTCCTGATCTTCACAAGCCCCTACTTTTAACTCTTATAGTTACTTCTTCTGGTGTGTATGTCATTATTTCAAAGTAATATGTTTTTTCTCGTGTCTTTGGAATTACCCACTTTAGAAATTATCTGTTTGCTTCCTGTTGTTGGAAATGAAAATTTTATTCTCTTTCACCAATAACTCACCCTGTTTCTTCATCTTTCCCCTACCCCATACCAATAGTTTCTCACCAAACCTAGAATAGAATCCAAGCTACTTTATCTGGATGATAAGGCCCTGCTTGATCTGACCTGTGCCTTTCTCTCTGGCCTCATCATCCACCACTCTTCCCTTTGCCCACTACCACCCAGCCACATTTGCTGTCTTCTGGTATCTCAGAAATGCCAAGCTTGTTCCTGCCTTGAGTCATCTGTTTATTAACTTTCTCCATTGTCCTGTCATCCCATTCTCATTCCCAAACATTTGTTTCTCTACACTTTATTGTATTTCAGTTGCATTCTTTTCTTTTACTCTATTCCATTTTGTTATAAGTTGACCCCAATTGTTTTATTGGAACAAGTCAACATCCTCATTCATTCATTTAACAAATATATTAGCTGGGCCTTAAACTAGATGCACAGGATATAGTTAATTAATAAGGGAGGTACCGTGTTTATTCACACAGGCCTTACAATCTTGTGGGGAAAGGCAACAGAAAAAGGAATTAGCATGAGATGTGATGAGCATCATGATATGAGAAATTCACAGGAAGAGTAGAAATAGTCTTATCCAGTCCAAGATACCAGTGAAGGTATTCTAGAAGAAGTGGCATTTACACTGAGACTTGAAGAATGAACAGAGCAGCCCAGTTGAGTGGGTGGGGAAGAGCATTCCAGGGAAAAGCAAGTTCAAAGATGTAGAGGAATAAGATAGAGAGTGGTGCAATCGAGGTACTGAAACAGGTCCAGTTAAATTTTCAGTCCGAATTTCCACCTAGGGAAATGAGACATCTGCTGTTCCCAGCTTACCTCTGGCAGCAATAATTTATTATTGTTGAGCTTTCAGTATGTAATAGCCTTCATTATTCATATACTATGAAATAAAGTAGAAGACATCACTAGTTGCCAAGAATATATATCTGCAAGGATGAGACCTAAATCCAACTGAAATCATGATCCTACGAATTAATCATCCTGACTACTTGCCTTTATGAAAGAAACCATCATATTGGCTACTCCAGACAGTGGGTCAACCTAGTAGTTTTGACTACCAGGAATTCTACCTATGATGCAAGAATACCAAAATACTGATAGTAGTAGAAGATACCAAACTCTGAGTACTTACATACCATTTTTCTCATCTTCACTGTAACTCTACAAGGTGGGGGTTATGATTCCTTCTGTATACTTGAGGAAACTTGGCTCAGAGAAGTTAAGCAATTTCCTTAAGGTCACATTGCCAAAAATAACCAAGTTCAAATGTTCTTATTCAAAGCCCAGTGCTGTGTCCAAGGTACCACACTGGCAAAGTGGGCCTTCTAGACCCTTCCATTAATCTTTCTTAAGATACCTTTATGATCCCTTTCTAAGTAGAGAGTGCCTTCATTCTGATCCTTCTTGCTATCTTTTAGGTAATTCTCCAAGATCTAAAGGTGTTTTTTTATTTTGTTTTCTATTTATTTTCTCCCTTCCATCAAAACTTACCTGTCCTGATCCTTCCCTTAGGACCCTGCCAGTAAAAGCAGTATGTATAGTAGAATAAGGGTCAGAAAACTAGTCTGGATACCTGAATTTGTTCCCTTCTAGACATTTAATCTCCACATCTATAAAATAAATTATTGCACATATTTAGATGGGATCACAGATATAAAAGCTCTAGAGAAATCACTCTGAGGAAGCTGATAGGATGAGCTCATTCAAATAAAGTTTTAGTAGGCACTAATGATTTAATGAGCTTTGCATTTGAAGTGAGAACCTTCAATGCCTTAAGAGAATAACTCAAACTAGCATTTCAAATCTTCAACAAGCCATAGTAGAAGGTACTCCTTGGAATAGGATTATGGCATCAAAGGAGTTTGAGCTCAGCCTGGACCGTACAGTGAGACCCTGTTTCTATTAAAAAATAATGAGTCTGGTGCAGTATCACATGCCTGTATTCCCAACTACTCAGGAGGTTAAGGAGGGAGGATCACTTGAGGCCAGGATTTCTAGGCCACAGTAAGTTATGGTACCACTGCACTCCTGTCTCAAAAAAAAAAGGAAACAAATTTTTTTCTAAGCAGAGAAGTATGTTTATTTAAAATTTTTTAAGGACAATCACTCCCAACTCATGGTAAAGGATAAAAGAAAGGAAAGCCTGTTGACCAAAAGACCAATGAAGCCTCTACCACAGGAGTCCAGCTGAATTCATTGCGTTCCAATTCACATATATATATATATATATATATATACACATACACACACACACACACACATATGATGGAATACTACTCAGCCATAAAAAAGAATGAATTAATGGCATTCGCAGTGACCTGGATGGGACTGGAGACTACTGTTCTAAGTGAAGTAACTCAGGAATGGAAAACCAAACACCGTATATTCTCACTCATAAGTGAGCTAAGCTATGGGGATGCAAAGGCATAAGAATGACACAATAGGCTCTGGGGACTCAAGGGGAAAGGGTGGGAAGTGGGTGAAGGATAAAAGACTACAAATAGGGTGCAGTGTATACTGCTCAGGTGACGGGTGCACCAAAATCTCACAAATCACCACTAAGGAACTTATTCATGTAACCAAATATCACCTATTCCCCAAAAACCTATGGAAATAAAAATTTTTTTTTAAAGAGAGAGAAGAAGAAAGACTGTTGGCTAAGCATTCAGATGTGACTGATGTAATCCATGAACAAGATCTAATGGTCACTTGGAATGGAAAGAGAAAAGAGAAGCAAAAGAGTTGCAGGTTATCTCTAAGGCTTGGGAGACTAAATGGATGATGATTCCATTAGCAGAGATTGGCATCTACTGGTAGTTTATTATTCTGAAGCCTTACTGAACTCAGTGTGTTTTATTGCTCCTACAATGACCCGGTGCGCTTACTAATGCCTTTCCCTCTTACTCATTCTTGCCATCTTCTGTTCACTTCACCACCCCTTTCCTTATACACACATAGAAAACTCATGTGAAATTCTCTCTCTCTCCCCGCCTCCCCCCGCTACTAGCAACTCAGCAGCACAGTGCCTTACTCATGTGCATTGACTCTAAACCTGTAACTGTCCACCTCAGTTCACAGAGAGGTTCAAGGACAGCTGCCCAAGAATCAGCCAGAGGAACTTATTAAAAATTTAAGTTTTCGGTGGCCACTCCTGTGGATTCTGATTCAGTGGGCTTGAGAGGTCACCAGGCTTGGGGACCACAGTGAAAAATGACTTGTTTCACTAGGTAGGAACAGCAGGTAACAGAAACATGTCAAAGATGCTCATGGAAGGCGAGGCCACCTCTGTTTGAATGCTTCTAAACATCCTCCGGTAACACAAAGCATTTGAAAATGCAGGGCTTGGCGTTTGATGAGAAACAGGATGCTGTTGCACTGATGCCTTTCTAGTCTTTACTTTAAATGTGATCTTTTATCAGAGGCACATATGTTTTCAATACCTTCACATGTGGCTGCAGTTAGACCAGGAAACAAATTCCCTACTAGTTGAAAGGTTTGGCCTCTCTTTCACGCCCACTGAGCATCAATTTCTATCCTCTGTTGGAAAGACCCCAGGGAAATAATTAATCAGCCTGCCTGCTTGCAACACTTCCAGAGCTTGGGTCACAAGAAGTGCACTGTTCCCAACAGATGGCAGAGCAACAGGCTGGAGACCCTCTCCCTCCTCCAGCCGCCACCGCCTCTGTGGTCAGCAGTGCCTGCCTGGTTACTTACATAAACCTCCCAGCACAGCCCTGTGACTCTAAGGAGAAATCCTTCCTCCACACATCCCTAGGGCTTTTCTCTGATCCTCCTGGGTAATCCGTGTTTTAGTTCAAGGTCTTGGCCAAGGAAGTATGGTGGGCAATTTCATTTACAGCCTGGAATTAGGCACAGAGTTGTCTTCAGGTGGTCAGGCCCCATTAGCTGCCTCAGTCTAATCTATTAACAGATGACTGGCACCTAAGAGCTCCTGAGGCAGGAGCACCCAGACCCAGGCCCTGTTGGAAATCAAAGGAGCCCTCAGATGTTCCCATGTGTTTAAGATCTCAGGATATTTAAAAAATGAAGAATCGCCAAAATGAGGTGGTATATTTAAAGTTGCATGAGGGATGCCTCCTTCTTTCAATCCTTTCAGTATGCCTGCCCATATAACCTCATTTGGAATGACTATCAAAAGTCTAAATTCAATACCCTTTGTCAGTCACATAAATGCAAGGCCTAGATCAAGTAGTTCTCCTCTCAAGCCCGCCTCTCACCATCCTAGACCCCACGTAGAGCATCTAAGAAGCCCTGTAACCGGGAAATTGGTGGTACAAGAAGAAAAGGCACTTGGTAGAAGACCTGGGCTTGATTAGGTGTTCAGCTGGGAACTCCAAGCCTACCCTAAAGTGATCTGCCTTTCATTCCCTTTTTTCTTTTAAACAAACAAAAAGAGAAGAGTCTAAGATATATTTTTCATTATAAGCTATTGTAAAATGGCCTGTGTTCAGCACCTCTTGTGTCTGGTGCTCTATCAGCAGTTCAAGAGCCTGGGGCTGCCTCTTCAGGCAGAGGTTAGCATTTAAGTTTGTTCCCCTGCTCCCTTTTCTCATCATCTCACCCCTTACTGGTGGAAGCCCCATGTGCCAAGTGGGGTAGAGTGATTCTTGTTATTCCTATTGTAGAGATGAGGAACCTAAGCTTCAAGAGTGTGCATAACTTACCAAGGCCACAGAGCTTGCAGGTAGCCAAACCAGAATTCACACCCAGGCCTGCCTGCCTCTCAGCCAGTGCCCCACAACTGCCAGAGCTATGGCCATGGCCTCCTAAATGGCCTTCTTGCCTTCTACCTTGCCACCCCAACTTCACTCAATATATTATTTACACTGGAGCTAGAGTGACTTTTTTAATTAACAGATAAAATGATATGTATTTACCATATACAGCATGATGTTTTGAAAGATATATACATTGCGGAAAGACTACATCTAGCTAAATATAGCTATATACTACCTCATAAAGTTATCATTTTTGTGATGAGAACACTTCACATTTATAGAATGACTTTTCTAAAAGCAAATCAAATCATGTCTCTCCTGTGTTTAAAAGCCTACTGTAAAATAGACTCAATAAAAAATGATAAAGGGGATATCACCACCGTCCCCACAGAAATACAAACTACCATCAGAGAATACTATAAATACCTCTATGCAAATAAACTAGAAAACCTAGAAGAAATGGATAATTTCCTGGACACTTACACTCTCCCAAGACTAAACCAGGAAGAAGTTGAATCCCTGAATAGACCAATAGTAGGCTCTGAAATTGAGGCAATAATTAATAGCCTACCAACCAGAAAAAGTCCAGGACCAGATGGATTCACAGCCGAATTCTACCAGAGGTACAAGGAGGAGCTGGTACCATTCCTTCTGAATCTATTCCAATCAATAGAAAAAGAGGGAATCCTCCCTAACTCATTTTACGAGGCCAACATCATCCTGATACTAAAGCCTGGCAGAGACACAACAAAAAAAGAGAATTTTAGACCAATATCCCTGATGAACATCGATGCAAAAATCCTCAATAAAATACTGGCAAACCGAATCCAGCAGCACATCAAAAAGCTCATCCACCATGATCAAGTGGGCTCCATCCCTGGGATGCAAGGCTGGTTCAACATTCGCAAATCAATAAATGTAATCCAGCATATAAACAGAACCAAAGACAAAAACCACGTGATCATCTCAATAGATGCAGAAAAGGCCTTTGACAAAATTCAACAGCCCTTCATGCTAAAAACTCTCAATAAATGCGGTATTGATGGAACGTATCTCGAAATAATAAGAGCTATTTATGACAAACCCACAGCCAATATCATACTGAATGGGCAAAAACTGGAAGCATTCCCTTTGAAGCATACCCAACTCCTATTCAACATAGCGTTGGAAGTTCTGGCTCAGGCAATCAGGCAAGAGAAAGAAATAAAGGGTATTCAGTTAGGAAAACAAGAAGTCAAATTGTCCCTGGTTGCAGACGACATGATTGTATATTTAGAAAACCCTATCGTCTCAGCCCAAAATCTCCTTAAGCTGATAAGTAACTTCAGCAAAGTCTCAGCATACAAAATCAATGTGCAAAAATCACAAGCATTCTTATACACCAGTAACAGACAGAGAGCCAAATCATGAATGAACTCACATTCACCATAGCTTCAAAGAGAATAAAATACCTAGGAATCCAACTTATAAGCAATGTAAAGGACCGCTTCAAGGAGAACTACAAACCACTGCTCAGTGAAATAAAAGAGGACACAAACAAATGGAAGAATATACCATGCTCATAGATAGGAAGAATCAATATTGTGAAAATGGCCATACTGCCCAAGGTAATTTATAGATTCAATGCCATCCCCATTAAGCTACCAATGACTTTCTTCACAGAATTGGAAAAAACTGCTTTAAAGTTCATATGGAACCAAAAAAGACCCCGCATTGCCAAGACAATCCTAAGCAAAAAGAACAAAGCTGGAAGCATCACACTACCTGACTTCAAACTATACTACAAGGCTACAATAACCAAAACAGCATGGTACCAGTATCAAAACAGAGATATAGACCAATGGAATAGAACAGAGCCCTCAGAAATAATACCACACATCTACAGCCATCTGATCTTTGACAAACCTGACAAAAACAAGAAATGGGGAAAAGATTCCCTATTTAACAAATGGTGCTGGGAAAATTGGGTAGCCATAAGTAGAAAGCTGAAACTGGATCCTTTCCTTACTCCTTATACAAAAATTAATTCAAGGTGGATTAGAGACTTAAATGTGAGACCTAAAACCATAAAAACTCTAGAAGAAAACCTAGGTAATACCATTCAGGACATAGGCATGGGCACGGAGTTCATGTCTAAAACACCAAAAGCAATGGCAACAAAAGCCAAATGGGATCTAATGGGATCTAATTAAACTAAAGAGCTTCTGCACAGCAAAAGAAACTACCATCAGAGTGAACAGGCAACCTACAGAACAGGAGAAAATTTTTGCAATCTATTCATCTGACAAAGGGCTAATATCCAGAACCTACAAAGAACTCAAACAAATTTACAAGAAAAAAGCAAACAACCCCATCAAAAAGTGGGGAAAGGATATGAACAGACACTTCTCAAAAGAAGACATTCATACAGCCAACAGACACATGAAAAAATGCTCATCATCACTGGCCATCAGAGAAATGCAAATCAAAACCACAATGAGATACCATCTCACACCAGTTAGAATGGCAATCATTAAAAAATCAGGAAACAGGCCGGACGCGGTGGCTCAAGCCTGTAATCCCAGCACTTTGGGAGGCCGAGGCGGGTGGATCACGAGGTCAGGAGATTGAGACCATCCTGGCTAACCCGGTGAAACTCCATCTCTACTAAAAATACAAAAAATTAGCCAGACCTGGTGGCAGGCTCCTGTAGTCCCAGTTACTCAGGAGGCTGAGGCAGGAGAATGGCATGAACCCGGGAGGCGGAGCTTGCAGTGAGCCGAGATTGCGCCACTGCACTCCAGCCTGGGTGACAGAGCGAGACTCCATCTCAAAAAAAAAAAAAAAAAGAAATTATTCGGCCTGGCATGGTGGCTCATGCCTGTAATTCCAGCAATCTGGGAGGCTGAGGCAGGCAAATCACCTGAGGTCAGGAGTTCGAGACCAGCATGGCCAACATAGTGAAACCCATCTCTACTAAAAATACAAAAATTAGCCAGGCATAGTGGTGGGCTCCTGTAATCCCAGCTACTCAGGAGGCTGAGGTAGAATTGCTTGAACCTGGGAGGCGGAGGTTGTAGTAAGCCAAGATCACGCCATTGCACTCCAGCCTGAGTGACAGAGTGAGACTCCATCTCAAAAAAAAAAAGAATCACTCAGCAAGCTAGTAAAAAAAAATGCAGGTGCCCAGCAAGACCCCTCTCATTCTGACTCAGCATCTGCATTTTTTGCTGAGGCAAAACATTACTAGGTTCAGGCATTTACGTTATTGACATATATGATATATGTACATATGTGTATTATATAACATGTATGTTATTGACAGTCACACCTGATGGTCCTAAGGCAGATGTTGTAGAATGAATTGAGTGTATCAAAGGCCCCAGTTCTTTGCCCTCCTTACAGCCATGGCATTGGCCATATGAATTTATAGTTCCTCCCACTAACATCTTTGAAAAAGGACTGACCTTGGCACTAGCTCTGACCAACAGTATATTAACAAATGTGGCACAAGCAGAAACGTTAAACCACACTTGAGTGATTGGGCTTGCTCCCTTCTGGGCTCTTGCATCATGTTTGGGTTAGCTTGGTGAAAGATGAAAAACACTGAGTCACCCAGTCATCTCAGCTGAAGCCATCCTAGATTAGCTGACATCCAGCCAACCTCCAGACCTGGGAATGAGTCCAATCAATATCAGCAGAAGACACCTGGACAACAATCCCAAACATGTCAGCAATAAATGCTTACTGTTGTATGCTGCTGAGGTTGTACGGGTTATTATAGGACATTATTGTGGCAATATAGCATTGATCCATGATCCAAAAATCAAAGAAAACACTGATCTTATAGTATCAAGTCCAAGCTTGTCAGAAGAGAATGCAAAGCCTTCATATTCCAACCACACACATTTTTCCTCCTTCTTGGCCCAACACTACTTACATACCCCTGTGCTCCAGCCATGCCAAAATACTGTCAGTTCACCAAATGAACAGGGCTATTTCATATTTCCATGCCTTTTCTCATGCTGTTACCTTTGCTTGAAATGCCCTTCCACTCATGAGTCTCTTCATCTTTCACAGGTGTTCCCTGAACATACAACTTGTACCATCCCTATGGCTAATGCATAGCCCTACTGTTAAGTTTAACTCTTGGTGTAATATTCACTTACATAAACACAAACTTTTTTTTTTTTTTTTTTGAGACGGAGTCTCGCTCTGTCGCCCTGGCTGGAGTGCAGTGGCCGGATCTCAGCTCACTGCAAGCTCTGCCTCCCGGGTTTACGCCATTCTCCTGCCTCAGCCTCCCAAGTAGCTGGGACTACAGGCGCCCGCCACCTCGCCTGGCTAGCTTTTTGTATTTTTTTAGTAGAGACGGGGTTTCACCGTGTTAGCCAGGATGGTCTCGATCTCCTGACCTCGTGATCCGCTCGTCTCGGCCTCCCAAAGTGCTGGGATTACAGGCTTGAGCCACCGCGCCCGGCCAAACACAAACTTTTTATATAGTTGTACATATGAAAAAGAAACTGGGTCATATATATCATGTTGTCACTGGCGCTCAATAAAAGATCATTCGATGAACAGTTAAATGCAGAAGATGCAGAGAATTGGGAGAGAGCTGGCAAGGGCCACCAAGAAGTATGGTTGGCCATGGGGTTGAGATGGAAAAGCATTAACTCAGAACCCACTTTGTCGTAAACTTCAACTAATCCAGAGAGATGATCCACAGAGTAGTTTGGATCCATGAGAGCTGAGTCTGTGGCCTGCTGCTTCCAAGCTATGGATCTTGGGCAAGTTTTTAATCTCTCTGAACTCTTTTATTTGTTGGATTTGTTGGATTGTTTATTTGTTGGATTGCTCTGAAAATTAAATGAGATAATGAATATAAAGCCTTTTTCAATCATGTTAAGCGTAGATGTTGGTGTTTTTATTGTTATATCAAGCTACCACTTTCAGAATAAAACAATTCTATAAAAAGCCTTTGGATGTGTAACAGTACAAGAAGATAAAAAACAATTTGCTTCTCCTTCGATGTTGACCAAGTTCTCTAATTGTCTGAATATATCTCTTTCTTCTCCTCTGGCTGGCAGCCTTTCCACAGCCCAATGGAACCAGGACAATTTGTCCTCCCAGAGCCTTAGCCTGGCCTCTCCAGGACCCCAAGACCAGAGTTCAGTGTGGAAAAGTGACTCCTCAGCCATAAATCCAAGTACCTCTGCTCCTACATGTGAGGTTAAAGAATGTTCCCCCTAATGATTTTATTTAAAAATAGAAAAACAATATGCACTTCTGTTTTCCAGAGATATTGTAGAATAGACGTACAGAAATACCCCTCCCAACAAAATACCTAAAGTTCTAGAAAAATATTTCAAAGGATCTTTATTTTAAAACTGTGCTGGGCACAGTTGCTGACACCTGTAATCTCAGCACTTTGGGAGGCCAAGCCAGGCAGATCACTTGAGTCCAGGAGTTCAAGACCAGTCTGGGCAACATGGTAAAACCACGTCTCTACAAAAAATTCAAAAAGTTAGCCAGGCATGGTGGTGCACACCTGTGGTCCCAGCTACTTGGGAGGCTGAGGTGGGAGGATCGCTTGAGCCCAAGAGGCAGAAGTTGCAGTGAGCCAAGATGGTGCCACTACACTCCAGCCTCAGCGACAGTGCAAGACTCAGTCTTGGGAAAAAAAAAAAAAAGTATGGCTTTGTTGACAGTAATGTGAGGATTTCTATCAGAATTCACAAACGGTAAGAAAACACAGTTCTAAGCAATAAACCCCGAAGCTGGGGTTTGCTCTGAGGGCATTCGCCAATCCCTGATTGCTAAATCTACCTCAAAAGTAAATTCTCCTTAGGTTAATGCACTGGAAGCACAGGCCTCAGAGAATTTCCACAGAAAAAGTTCCAAGATGCATGAGCTCACAAAAAAAATTAAAAAGAAAAAGAAAAATGTGCAAGAAAAAGTCATCATGAAAGAAAGTCAGCAAAATTAACAGCCTGCAATTTAGACCTTGCAGCCTCAAAGGCTCCAGATAATGTAACTACTGTTAACAAGATATAACATAAATGTCTCAGTTTTTATGGAAAAAGTACACTGCTTGAGGGCAAGGAGTTTTGTGTGCATGTGTGTATATTGTTGTATATGTTTTGTATGTTGGTGTGACCTCATAGTGACTGGAAGATCATTGGTCCATAGCAGGCCTTCAGTATTTATATATATATTAAATATAGGAATGATAAGGAAACAAGAAAATATCAAAATTGAGAGGCAGATGTAAAAGCAACAACTACAAGTAAAACTTCCAGAAATTAAAATAATTGAAGTTAAAATTTAATGAATTTCATTCTAGTGGAAGGTACGGCTAAAAGGAAGACTTGAAATCAAGCATTGAAGAGAGAAAAGACTAAGAGAAAAAGATCCAAATACGAGAAAATGCATAGTAGAGAAAAATATTATTGAAATGAAAGTCAGCTGGGGACGGTGGCTCACGCCTGTAAATCCCAGCACTTTGGGAGGCCAAGGCAGGAAGATCACTTGAGGTCAGGAGTGTGAGACCAGCGTGGCCAACATGGTGAAACCCTGTCTCTACTAAAAATACAAAGAAATTAGCCAGGCGTGGTGGCATGTGCCTGTAATCCCAGCTAGTCAGGAGGCTGATGCAGGAGAATGGCTTGAACCAAGGAGGTGGAGGTTGCAGTGAGCCGAGATCACGGCACTGCATTCCAGTCTGGGCAACAGAGCGAGACTCCATCTCAAAAATTAAATAAATAAATAAATAAATAAGCAAACTCAAAAGTCATCATTTTGAAATATGAGAATTGTTTAAGAAAGGCTAGTTACTAAAATATGTGGACTGAAAAGGAGAAGTATTGAAAGAAAAAAATACATAATGTCAGTAAAAACAAGATTTGTCGTTTGTCAAAACAGGATTGAAGAGAACGCACAATAGACAATATTCTATGATACATTCCCAAGGGAATTATGATATTATATGGGAACACCTGCCTGCCCATCATGTCAGATGATTGATGTCACATCTCTCAGAAAAAGCCACTGGTTAATTTTCATAAATACAACAAGCAGCTTAACATGACATTCAAGACCCTTTGCAATCTGAACCCTAAGTTTTCATTGCTGTATAGAGTATTGAGATGATTATTTTATGGCTGGGCCACAGTGCCCAGATATTTGGTCAGTTCTGAGTTGGTCCAATAATGGTGGACTCTGAGTCTAGCAGATCATCCATAATGCAGGTGGGCCTCATCCAATCAGCTGAAGGCTTTACTAGCACAAAGACTGACCTCCTCTGAGCAAAAAGGAATTCTGCCTGCAGACAGTCTTTGGACTTGAACTGCTGTTCTTCCATGGGTCTCCAGCCTGACAGCCTACCCTGCAAATTTAGGACTTATGAAGCGTCCAAAATCTTGTGAGCCAATCCTTAAAATAAATCTCTCTATTAATATGTGCACATCTTGTTGGTTTTGTTTCTCTGGAAGACCCTAACACTGGTATTGATAAGATCATGGGTCCTGTAATCAGAAATATGGGTTCAGGACCTGGATCCAACATCTACCAATTATATATGTTGGAAAAGTTACTTTCTCTCTCTAAGCCTCAGTTTCCTCTTCTTTAAAATGGTAATAACAACAGCCTCTTCAATTCTCAAACCATAGATTGCATGGCATGTAATCTGGTATCTCTATCCATTTGCTTCTGCTACTTCCTTGCCTATCATCATTTTTCCTTATCTAATGTCTACTTAGATAAATGTTACTTTTCCTTCCATATCTGTGGTGGTTTTAAAAACATGTCTACAAATTATTTGATATTTCTTCCTTCAAGTTTAATTCCCCTCCTCTCCAGTATAGGCAGAACTTGCTGGGTTGCTTCTAATGAATGCAATGCGACAGAAGTAATAGAACATCCCTTCCCAGATTAGGTTATACAGTTATTGCCATTTCCATCTTGGTCTCTCTCTCATCACTTACAATGGCAGAAGTCAGCTGCCTGGCCATGAGCAGACACCTGGAGAGGCCCATGGCAAGGAACTGAAGCCCCCTGCCAACAGCCATGTGATTGAACTTGGAAGGACATTCTCCAACCCATTCATGACTTCAACCCCAACCAACAACTTCACTGTAACCTTCAGAGGCCCTGAGGCAAGATCACCCAGGTAAGGTACTCATGGGGGCTTGAGCCTAGAAACTGTCTGAGATAACAAATATTTTTCGTTTTAAGCAAAGAAAAAAATTCAATGGATAGGCCATCAGGGGATGAATGGATAAACACAGTGAGGTATATACATACAATGGAGTATTGCATAGTCAAAAGAAGAAATGAAATACTGACACACACTACCACAGAGATGAACCTCAATAGCATGATGCTAGTGAAAGAAGCCAGACACAAAAAGTTACATATTGTGTGATTCCATTTATATGAAATTCCCATAACAGGTAAATCCGTAAAGACAGAATGCATATAAGTGATTGCCAGGGAATGGGGAGAGAGGGAAATGGGGAGCGAGTTCTTAATGGTAATAGGGCCTCCTTTGGGACTGAACGTTTTTAATGTTTTAGAACTAGATAAAGATGGTGGCCTTTATCTAACTAGGGTGGTTTATTGAGAATTACCAAATACTACCCTAAAATGATATAAATAGCACCCTAAAATGGTTAATGTTATATTATATGAGTTTCACCTCAATTGTTTTCAATGCAATAATTATCTATTTGGTTAGTGAATAGAGAACTATTAGTGAACTCAAAATAGATAACTAGTAGTGAATTGAAAATACATACATGAAGAAATTACCTAGAACACAGAACAGAGGGAGAAAAAGTTGGGAAAAATGAGCCAGGGGTTAAGAAACTTAGACAACAGAATGAGAACATCTGACAAATATCTTATCAAAGCTCCAGAAGAAGAAAATAAAGACAAATAAAAATCTCACAGAAAATGTAATAAAAATAAAAACTTACTTCTTTTTTATTCTAACCACAACTGCTTTCATTGCTTATATTCTAGGATGTATTTACCATCTCATGCCCTATGCTTTTTATATATTATAAGCATAGTTCATGCTATTACATGGTTCTCTTAACTATCATTTTACTAGTATATAACATTCTATTATGTGGTTTTATAATAATTTAATAAACTATTCTATTGCTTAGACCAAGGGTCAGCAAACTACAATCCATGAGGCAAATCTGGCCTATCACCTTTTTTCATATGTCTTCTGGGCTAAAAACAGCTTTGATGTTTTTAAATGGTTGGAAAGGACATCAAAAGAATAATATTCCATGATGTGAAAATTATATGAAATTCTAACTTAAGCTTTTTAAAATAGAGTTTTATTGAATTACAGCCATGCTCATTCATTTACATATTATCTATGGCTTCTTGCACAATATAATAGAAAACCTGAGTATTAGAGAAAGATGCTGCATAATTCAAAAAGCCTAAAATATTTACCATCTTGCCCTTTGCAGAAAAAGCCTGCCAACTTCTGGTTTCTACAATTCCAATTTTTCACCACTAGAAAACAATACTCCCATGACACCTTCATGAATAACTCTCTCCTTCTTTCAGATTATTTTCTTGGGATAAACTCCCAGAAGTGAGTGTGAGTCAGAGAGTATGAGTACTTTTCTGGCCCTCTATATGTCATGCCAAATTGCCTTCCACAAGGATTGTACCAATTTTCACTGGCCCCAGAGGTGTTTGAGAATGCCAGTTGCTGTGCACAGTACTTTGAAGACACAGTACTTAACCTAGAATGTTCTGAAACCTTAGCCATTCCCATTCTTAGAAGTGGCCACATGTATGACTGTGCATTTTATCACAATCCATCCTGCAGACAGTTGCTTTGTGAAAGAATGTACCCACCACTTAAAATTCTCAGGACTGAGGCTTGTCATTTTCATTTTCTGAGATAACAAATACTTGTTTGCATCATCATTATCTTTAATAGGACCAATTCATGAGTAGGCTCATAAACTCAGTTTCTAGATACAAATTAATAAAGTCTCTTCATTCTGAAATGAGCATGACTTAGGAAAAAAAGTCAAATGTTCATCAACCTTTCACATTTCCATTCTATGTGTTTCTCTGCCCTGGACTGAATTGTATAAATCCCCCCAAAATTCCTATGAGGAAGCCTTACCCCCCAATATGATGGTGTTACCGAGTGAGGCCTTTGAGAGGTAATTAGGTTCAGATGAGGTCATCAGGGTGCAGCCCTAATGATGCAATTAGTGCCCTTCTAAGCAGGGACATTAGAGGACTCTTATTCTCTCTGCCATGCAAGGACACACTACCTGCAAGCCAGGGAGAGGGCCCTCACTGGGAAACAAATCAACTGGCACCTTGATCTTGGACTTCCCAGCCTCTAGACCTGTGAGAAATAAATGTGTGTTGTTTAAGCCACATGGTCAGGTATTTTATTATAGCAGCCTGAACTGACTAAGACATTCCCCAACACTCATTTTCAACACAAAGAAGCAAATGTTCAATGTGATATAGTTATTGTACAAAATCACTTGGCTAATTAATAATACATGTATGACAGGAATCTCCTTCAAGAGTTTCTGCCATTGTCCTCTGTAGTTCATCAGTGTAGGAAACAATACTGAATAAATCAAGCTCCCCAGGTAGATTTTCCTTGGTTATGCACAAAGATACGTTAACCTAATAGGGATCACATCTGAAGGACTGAAGTTCTGATTAGCCTCAATTTTATGGATTTGTAACCACCCAACAGGTTTTCCTTGTCTGCTGCCCAGATAGAGCTGATTTATCAAGACAGAGGAATTGCAATAGAGAAAGAGTTTAATTCACGCAGAGCCAGCTGAATGGGAACCAGAGGTTTATTATTGAAATCAGTCTCCCCAAGAATTCAGATACCGGGGATTTTTTAAGAATAGTTTGGTGGTAAGGGGCCAAGGAGTGGGGAATGCTGATTGGTTGGGACAGGGGTTAAACCACAGGGCATCAAAGTGGGTTCCTCTTGCTGTATTCAGTTCCTGGATGGGATCACAGAACTGGTCGGGCCAGGTTACCAGTCTGGATGGTGCTAGCTGGTGCATCAGAAAATATCTCAAGCACCAACCAGGTTTTACAATAGTGATGTTTTCCCTGGGAGCAATTGGCGCAGTTTGGAATCTTGTGGCCTCTAGCTGCGTGTCTCCTAAACCATGATTTCTAATCTTCTGGCTAATTTGTTAGTCTCACAAAGGCAGTCTGGTCCCCGGGAAAAAGGGGGTTTGTTTTGGGAAAGGGCTGTTATCATCCTTGTTTCAACGTTAAACTATAAACTAAGTTCCTCCCAAAGTTAGTTTGGGCTATGCCCAGGAATGAACAAGGGCAGGTTGCCGGTTAGAAGCAAGATGGAGTTGATTAAGCCAGATCTCTTTCACTGTAACTTTTTCAAAGGTGGTTTCATATCTGCATACTATACCTGAGCAGTCATAAATGTACAGACAAGAAACTGTTCTTCAACGATAAGAAGGCAATAATCTCTCACTTTAAATCCTTGCAGTCATTGGCATAGCATATCCAAAATGATGAGGAGGGCACAAAGAGGGGGAGCAGTAAGGAGCAGGCAACCCAAATTACTTGAATATGCAGCACGTGTTCCCTGTGAGATGGTGCTCATAATTTTTTTCTTTTCATCATCTATGTTGAAGACAATTGACAATTTTGTTTGTCACAGAATGGTGGAAGCAATTGCTTAATTTTTGCAACTCATGTAGGTAGGCTTGTCATGTCCTTCTGACAATTCTGCCACATTTCCAAAAGTCGCGAATGCTTTTCTAGCAGGAAAATGAGTGCGTTTTCCTCCCTACCCCACCTCCGCAGGCCTGCTGTCACTAGATTCATTCCCACAGACTACCTTGACAAGCTCTGGAAACAAATCAAAGGGAAGAAACCCCTGACCCCGGCCCCCAGCACTTGCCAGCACATATCCTGCCAGCTTCCGCAGGCTGGCATGAGCAATCACAGGCATGCTTCTGCTTTAGCGACCCCTGACTCCTGCATGAATCTCCTCTGAAATTTGTCCAGGAAAAAGAGCCGGAACTATAGACTTAACTTCTGTCCCTACCGTACAGATTTCATTAGAAAATCCACTTGAAAAAACCTCCCCTCCCCCTGATCAATCTGTACACAAAGGCAGCAATTGAGCCTCAAGCCTGGAAATCAAAGGATGGATTATTGAATATCAAAGCTCACCATGGGGTACCTCAGCCCTCCAGCCTACTCCTCTCCTCCCTTCCGAGGCTTCCCTACTTTTCCTCTGACAGCTTCTACCTGGATGCCCAAACCTCCCTCCTGGATTGTTTTCTCACTCATAATTAAGTTCAGAATGCATCTGGTTCACAAAGGATCCTTGGTAACAATCAACAAGTGCTTATTGAGCACCTACTATGTGCCAGGCATTCTGTCTATCTCTGAGGATTTAAAAATTAATAAAACCCAGCCCTTGCTTATAGTCTAGAGAGTGAGAAAGAAATAGAAAAAAACAAGCAAAATGGTATATACAGTTATAGTGCAACCTAATAAGGGCTATAACAAATGTCTAAGTTGTATTTGTTTTTTCTAACTTACTGCGTATGTGATCCAAAGACTTGGGTTTTCGAGATCTAAAAAGAAGCATTCAAATCTCAGCTCTGCTATATAATATTAAGGAAAATTACTTAGTTTTTCTAGGCCTCTATTTCCTCATCTCTGAAATGGACATTAAAATGATACCAAGTTAAAAGAATCTGTGTGAAACTTAAATGAGATAATATCTGTGCTTGCCGCCTGTAAATCCTAACGAACTTATGGAGGAGGTTTAGGAACCTCCAGCTTTGTGCAGCATCTGCACAAAGCCCTACTCAGAATGTCTGTTACATTGAACAGAAAGGGGAAGACAAGAACATGCTCCAGAAACGGAGGAGAGGTTGAGACTTCCCTTCTTCACCCTGGAAAGATAAAGTCCTATGTCAGTCCTGTGGAGGAAGGTCTGGCAGTCTGTTTCACACAGCAAGTAAAAAGGCAGAACTGTGTGTACCAGAGGCCCTAGGTTAAGCCTAAGCTATTCTCTTGTCATAGGTCTGGTTATGCCTAATGGATGGATTGCGGCGAGGAGGAGCCACAAGTCTATTTCGTGACTTGTACAGCAAGAGAGCCAGGAGCTAGGAACAAGTTGAGTCCACATAGGCCCCCATCCCCAGGACAGAGGAGAGTCTGAGGCTACCCAGGAGCCTTTTCTGTATTGGGCTGCCACCTCAGCCCCCCGGACCTGCCACCTGAGCCTTACAGAGAGGGGGCTTTAAGAAACAAAAGAGCCACTTCCACAATAAATCTCACTGAGCTACAATACGAGGTGGTCCTACACTGAGACAGAAGCAATGGCAGGAGACCCAAAAGTGGAGAAAGGGTCTCTCCAATCCACTGAGGAGCATGGCAAGCCTTCTGCAGCCCAGCCTTGGCAGTGCTCAGCGATCTGGGGCTCCCAGCTATGGCTTGGTGGTGAGGCAACTTAGCCTCAGAGGCCTGGGCTGCGGACATCATCTCAGGAATCCAGAGCCCGAACCAGAGCCGGAGACCAGGAAAAGGGCAGGTGGCATGGTGACAGAACTGAGCTTCTAACCACACAGGAGCCACCACCTGAGGTTCCCAGAGACTGGGAGAGAACTCTCAGGGGACCTGGTGGGAGGGAATCAGGGCCACGAAAAAGCAAAATCCCTGCTGTTACTGTGACTTTGTTTTTGCGCCCTCAGGTTGGAGCAGCCTGCAACACCCAAATTGCTGCCATTTACTCTTAGGTGTGTTAAAAGTATATTCCTGAGAGCAAATCTGTTGTTAAGTAAATTCCATCTGGGGAGTAAAGGAAAAGCCAAAGAAACCCTGTGCCTCATCTCCCTGCCTTGCGGAGGGTGTTTCACGGGGGAGGCTAAAGGTCAGGAGTCCATTGCAGTGACAGAGGAAGGACACCCAGAGGTGGACGTGGGCAGGAAGGGAGCAGGAGAAAGGATGTCCTGAGAGAGGAGTGGGGCTGTGCAGGAAGAGAACATGGAAACTGTTAACTGGCAAAGAAGTGCAGGGCAACGGCCTGGATGTACTTGCTATTCCAAAACTGCCCTGAAGAAATCCAACTTTATGTCTTTAATTAGGACGGTGGAGCAGACAGCCTGTGGGGTGAGTGGATAGCCACACCACAAAGCATAAGGTCTCTCTGTCCGTCGCTGAAGGACGTGAGGCATTGCTCTTGTGACCGGGATGATGATTAGGCTCCTGCTGGCTGGCTCCCGCCGGAAACACAGATCTGAAGGAACGCACATCACAACCTCCAAAGTCAAACATCTGGGTCTTCTGAAGAAGACAGGCTGCCAAGAAGAGTTAGCTGGGAAGCTTTAATAGAGCAAAAAGCTGAAAAGCCCAGCTGTGGAGCCGAGCGTCCAGTTAGCTCTGATTCTTGCTTGAAGCCTGTTCAAACAGACGCCCTTTCATTCTTGATGTAGAAAGGAGAGCTTTGCTCGAACTTTCCACCATTAATTTATCTGCACTGTAGAAAAGAGGAAGTCTTTCTTTCCCCGACAAAAACAAAACATTCTTCCTCGTATTTGTGCGATAATGGAGCCCAGATCAGGCAAAGGCTCACCGTGGGCCTGGGATTGGAAACCAGGTACTCACAGATGAGTCTACGCTGCTCACTGAGCAGCTTCCCCTGAAATATTTTCCTTTACTCCGAGAACAAAGCCCTCTTCCTCTGAAACAGCAATTCCACAGAGCCCAAAGGCCCAGGGAGCAACTGGCCTTATCCACTTCATTTCCCCACTGCGCTCAGCACCGTGTCTGCACAAAGCCCCACCCACAATGTCTGTCACATTGAACAGAAAGGGAAAGACAAGAAAATGCTCCAGAAATCGAGGAGACGCTGAGCCTTCCCTTCTTCACCCTGGGAAGGTAAAGTCCTATGTCAGCAGTCAGCAAGTGTTACTGTTAAGTACATAGCAAGTGCAAAGGCAGAGCTGTGTGCAGCAGGGGCCGTCGGTTGAGCCTAAGCTGTTCTCTTGCAGGTCTGGTTATGCCTGGAGGAGGGAGGGGGAAGGGTAGCCACAGATCTATTTCGGGAGACTTGGGGATTCAGCATGTTCCCCAAAAGAACCAGGAGCCAGGCATACACATTGGATCCACACAGATCCCACCCCCAGGTCAGAGGAGATTCTGAGGCTACCCAGGGGCCTTTTGTGTGTTGGGCTGCCTGTTACTATAAGAGCACAAAGCGAATATGTTAGGTTTCATGGGCCAAAAAGCAACATCAAAGATAGTATCACATGTGTACATAACAAGAAAGAAAACATATTTTTATAATTTTTTCCAATCATTTAAAAATGTAGAAACCATTCTTAGCTCTTGAGCACCACATAAGAACAGGCAGCTGGCCAGAGTTAGTCTACAGCTCGGTTTGCCACCTCTGGCCTCTGAGCTCAGCTACTTCACCAAGGTCCATCTGCCTTTTTCATGTTTAAATGTCTGACTTACTGAGTTTTATTTGATCAAGGCAGAGTAGAATAAGATGCAATGACTTGACATCAATTTAATTTCCACATCATTAAATGCTCTTGTTCAACCTGTGTTCAAACAGCCAACACACACAGAATGAAATTTAGCTCCTTATCCACCCTAGCTGAGCCTCATTTAAAAGGTATGTAGAATGTTTGGAAAACCAGTTTTCACCTAAGGAAGGATACCAAATTTTTTTAAGTTCCTGAGTCATGATAAAGTATCAGGGGAAAGGAATTATCCAGAACCACATCCATAAACTATTAGAATAAACAATAATGACTAGATAGAGTGATCATGCTCTTTAGAATAATATTCACCTGGGTTCAAGAGCCAGCTCTGCCTCTCATCACCTGTGTTACCATGGGCAAGTTACTTAACCTCTCTGAACCTCACTGTCTTCTCTGGTACAAAGAAAATGGCCTGTAATCCCAGCACTTTGGGAGGCCAAGTGGGCAGATCACCTGAGGCCAGGAGTTTGAGATCAGCCTGGCCAACATGGTGAAACCTCATCTCTACTAAAAATACAAAAATTAGCTTGGCAGGGCAGCTGGCACCTGTAATCCCAGCTATTTAGGAGGCTGAGGCAGGAGAATCACTTGAACCCAGGAGGTGGAGGTTGCAGTGAGCCAAGATCTCACCATTGCACTCCAGCCTGGGTGACAAGATTGAGATTCTGCCTCAAAGAAAAAAAACAAAAAATAGCAAAGCCTATTCTCCTTAGGACTAAAAATAACATGGGAAAAGCAGAAGATCCATGGATGTTTACTGAATGATAGCTGTTATTTCCAGTACATTTTTAGCGGTGAGGACACTGGGTACTATATGGCCTATCTCTTGACAGGTTACACCTTCCATGATGGAATGTGAAAAGTGGTTGAACAGCCCCACACTCCCCACAAAATATATTCCTCCACAAGCATCCTATGGTATCCCAAACTTCTGTTTTTCTCAATCTTTTGGGAAAAGGTATTTAAAACAAACTTTAGCTAAGCATCATTGATATTAATACTATCTAAATAAGAACTTTATTTATACAATTTCATGTAATCCTTGCTGCAACCCTGGAAGGTGATCAAGGCAGATGTTGTCTCTAGTTCACAAATCAGAAAAACAAACAAAAAATTGAAGTTGGAGTCAGAGAATCTAAGGTTGAATCTCATGTGTGTCGAGTTTTGCAACATAAAACTTGAGCTGGTTATTTTACCTCTTTTAGCCTCAGTTTTCTTATCTGCTAAATGAATTTCTGGCGTTGTGAGAGATTTTTTATTTGAAATGTCTGCCACAGCATCTGGAACATGGCAGGGGTCAATACGTACTAGTTTAAACGGTATTGCCAAATGACAAAATCAGACTGCAATAGAGTGCATTGACACACACTTCTTCAGGCCATTGGTGATAAGAAATGTATCAGATAAAATGACCTAAAAGTCTCATTGTCTTTGCAAAAATGATTCTCAGGGGTCTGGTAAATTCTTTCCATCTCTGAATGCACAAAATTGCTGCCAAATCCCAGAGTCTGCTGACTTATTTGGAATGGTTTGGTCAGACTAGTAAAGACAGTCTTGGATTCTCAATATTTTCTCCTTTTTCCAGTCAATCTGAAGAGCTGATGCTTCTCTATCACACTACCCAGTGTGTCTCACTCCATTAGTGAGTGACCTGCAACTCAGGGAAGATGCAGAGAACAAATAGCTGATCTCCTCCCAGTAATGCCTTAAAGGAATGCTTGTTTAAAAATTACCTATTTAGCAAAATTTTCATGAGCACCTACTACATACCAGGCATGTGCTAGCCATAACAGAAACAAAAATGCATAGGACCAAGCCATGCCCACAGCCTAGTGGGCAAAGTACAGTACAATGTGGTAATGGTTATAATAAAAGGAAGATTGAAGTGCTATGAAAATAACCAACTTTTCCATGGAGATTTAAAGAAGATTTCCCATAGAAGAAAGCATTGACCTTAGTTGTTGACATGGTTTGGCTGTGTCCCCACTCAAAATCTCATCTTGAATTGTAATCCCCATAATCCCCACGTGTCAAGGGCAGGACCAGGTGGAGGTAATCGGATCATGGGGGCAGTTTCCCCTATGCTGTTCTCGTGATAGTGAGTGAGTTGTCACGAGATCTGATGGTTTTATAAGTGCCTGACGTTTCCCCTGCTTGCACTCACTCCATCCCGCCACCCTGTGAAGAAGGTGCCTGCTTCTTGTTTGCCTTCTGCCATGATTGTAAATTTCCTAAGGCCTCCTGAGCAACGCAGAACTGCGAGTCAATTAAACCTCTTTCCTTTATAAATGACCCAGTCTCAGGTATTTCTTTGATACAGACTAATACAGTTGCAAAGGAGGAATAAAAACTTTTGAGGTGAAGCAGAGGGTCTCCAAGGACAACAAACAATGCTAATGAAGGCCCAAAATGTTTAGTGAGATGACACTGGGAAAAAGTCAGTGCTTACCACTTGATTTGAGAACCAGGTGATTTTAGCTGCAAGTAACAGAAAACTGTAGCTCACAACGGTGTAAATGATAAGGACATACTCCTTGATGTCTGAAAGTGCACACTGAGTAATCCTGAGTGGATGAATCCAGCTGCTCAGCAGCCTCTGGTTTTAGTAGCTTTCAGTAGCTTATGCTGAATAATAAACAGAACAATTTTGAAATGTCCATTGCTTACAATAGCATGTATTTATTTCTTGTTCATGAAAGTTTTCAACTGAGCTTGACTGGGCTCTGCTGGACTCAGCTAGGCTTGATCAGGCTCAGTGAGTCTCAGCTTAATTCAACATTTATTTCTTCTCATTTTGGGGCCTGGGCTGCAGGAGATGACACTGAAGCATGCTATTGTCGAAGAAGCAAGAGGCCAGCCATACCACACAATCACACTTAAATCTTCTGCTCAGGATGGGCAAATGAAATATCTGTTTACAGCCACTGGCACAAGCATGTCACCTGGCCCATGCCAAAGTCAGCAGTGTGGGTCAGTGTGGCAAAGGTGGGGCAGGATCTAAGAACTGTAAAATAGTAATGATGATGATGATGATAATACAATATGTTACTGCTGTTCTGTGAATGTTGGTGTTCCCCTTAAAATTCACGTGTTAGAACCTAATACCCAATGTAATAGTATTAAGGGGTGGGCCTGCTGGAAGGTAATTAAGTTATGAAGACTCTCCCCTCACAAATGGGATGAGAGCCTTTATAAAAGAGGTTGAAGGGAGCTGCATTTTCTCTTCCACCATGTGAGGCTGCAGCAAAAAGTCACCATCTATGAGGAAGAGGCCCTCACCAGACACTGAATCTGCTGATGTCTTGATCGTGGACTCCCCAGCCTCCAGAACTAAGAGAAGTAAATTTCTGTAAAACAACTACCATCATCAAAAATCTTGACTCCCTCTGCCTCTCTTCTCAGCCATCCACGGAACTGGATTCATCCTGAGGCAGTTGATAGAAACTGGGACTATAGTCTTCCTTGTTCACCTCCAGCACAGAATGGAATTGTTGGTTTGGGTCTGATAGAACCATTTTAGGTGATGTCATTTTAGGTCTCTGAATCAGTGGCAGCCACCAGGGACTGTCGTGTTCTGATTGGCAGAGACTAATTAGTACCTATCTGTGGAGCGGATGAGGCTAGCCTCCCTGGAGTCTCTGAAAAGTGGGTAGATATGCAAAGGAATCAGAATTCTGTTAGGAAGAAGGATGTTAAAAATAATGAATTCTGGGTCAGCAGCTTGCAATGTACCACATGTAAGCATGTTAATGACTCAAAGTTTAATTCTGTAGGATGCAAGGAGCCTACAGAGCACTGACATGACAAGATCTGATTTTAGGAGGTGTCACTCTCTCCTCATTTTTCTCCCACCTCTCTGATCACCTCTCAGTGTCCAAGGTAGACTCTACTCTGTCTCTACTTATAGATG
Source organism: Piliocolobus tephrosceles (assembly GCF_002776525.5). NCBI lineage: Eukaryota > Metazoa > Chordata > Mammalia > Primates > Cercopithecidae > Piliocolobus > Piliocolobus tephrosceles. Next base: position 126,143,485 of record NC_045440.1, read on the forward strand.
TTTCTACTTTTCCAAGTTTCTATCTTGAGGCCTCTGCTCCTCTTTCTAAGATTTCAACTAGCATCTTATGCTAATGATTCTAAATCAATACTGCTAATACTGACTTCCCTCTAAAGCTCCAAGCGTCTGTCTGTAACTGGTCAGTGGTCTTCTCCACCTCCCCCTTGTCTTTGTTATCGGCACCAGATTTGCCTGGATGCAGAATCCTGGGAGTTTCCCTTGACTTTCTTCTCTTGGACCTCACAATTGATCAGTTATTATGTGCTATCTTTTCTGCCCCCTAATATCTGTGTCTGTGCTTGATTACTCAAGTGATGTCCTCAGTGGTCTCCCTCCTTCTTGTTTTAATCCACTTGGAGCCATTCTCTACCCTGCAAACAGGGGGATCTTTCTAAAATACAAGTCTCATCTTGACACTTCCCTGCCTAAAAGGCCTGTCATCATGTTTACATCACAGTCCACATCTCTGAGCATGGCATTTAAGGCTCTTCATGCTCTTGCTCCTGTACACCTCTTTATCCTCATCTCCCATTGTCCCCTCCCCTCAACAATCTGGCCATGCTAAACCATGGCAGCCCATGCTTCTCGCACCTGCTTGCTTTCATTCATGCGATCCACAGCCCCTTGTCTTCCTGGCTCACTTCTACTCAAGCAACAGCCCTGGCTCCAAGGTCACCACTTCTGTGCTCTTACTACTCCTTTTGCTCTTCTTCTTCATAGAAATCACCCAAAAGTGTTGTAATTGTATGCTCACTTGCCTATTCCCCTCAGTAAACTCTACTTGAAGGCAGGGACTTTAGCTTCACCATCTCTGCATCCTTAGCACCTAATGTAGGATCTAGTACATGTTTGTCATATGAATGAATGAGACCTAGAGAGATCAATTTATTCTTTTAAAGTTATTCATTCATTCATTCAATATTAGTTAAGTGTATATTCTATGCCAGGTATTATTCTGTGTATTAAGGATGTAACATTGAACAATACTGCTATCACAAAGTAGACATTCTAGGGGAGAAAGGGAGTTACACTCTTGTAGAGTTTACACTGATACAAAGAGGCAAAGATAGAAATGGAATTAAAAAATAGAATGTCCAGTCCGTTCACTCGTTTCCTCATTCATTTAGTTAAAGAGCAAATCCCTGCCAGCCATTTTATTCTTTTCATTACACACACACACACACACACACACCCCAGATACTGGTTTAGCATCTGTGTCTTCTCTCCCTACCCCCAGCCACCGCCCCCAACCCTGACAAAATTATAAGCAATGTAAATTACTTAGTAAATATTTATGGAATTCATGATATTTGGACAGATGGTTAACTATGAAAGGCTGGGAAGGAAGGGACAGAGTCTGCCCCTTCAATATGTTCTGATAGGTCTCAATTTGTGAAGAATAAGTTAGAAAGAAAAGTAAAACTCGAACTATAACCATCATTCTTCACACACTCTTGTTTAGAGGACGTTGGAGCCATTTCCTGGGTCAGATTCTCTTCCATCAAGTAGGGCACCTGTGAATTTTGCAAAGCTTTGGCCACCTCATTCCTGAGCCCTGGAGCCAGTCACATCCTCTGACATTCCCTCTCAGAGACAAGAGCCACAAAGAACATGATGAGCCAATGAGTCTCCTTTCACACGGAATGCAGGGATTCCCCTGCGCCTGGAATGGTGCATCCAGCCAGCACCAAGGGGGCTGAAAGTTCCCCATGGGGCCCCTCAGACTAGTGAACTCTTTCCAAGGAAAAATTCTTGACGTTCCATCTTCTCTCTGGAAATTTTGGCACAAATTCTGCCTGTCCCCAGTGGAGACATGCACACCATTGTGATCTCGCAGAGTCCCATCCGGGGTTTTAAATCCCTTTTGTGTAGGAGCAGAATGACTGGGCTGTTCTCCCAGCCTGAGCCCTCTTCTTTGAAATTGATGGAAAATTTCTATCAAATTCCAGCTTTCTCCCAAGGGCTCTTCTGTTTCCCATCAGGATTGCTCTGTCCTTATTCTCTGATTAAGGGACACATAGCTATGGCTTATGATGTGCAGGTAGCCCCAACAATGAGCCCATGTATTTCTTACAGTCAACAACTTTTAAAACTGAAAAGAACCTAAACTTAAAGATTCACAGCTGCTCCTTATACAACAGATAAGAAAACTGAACCTCAGGTATGCTAGTCAGCTCAGGACACCGTCACAAAATACCACAGGTTGGGGGGCTTAACAGAAATTTATTTTCTCACAGTTCTGGAAGGTAAAAGCCCAAGTTTTCAACAGTCTTAATTCCTTCTGCTGCCTCTCCCCATGGCCTCACATGGCCTGTCCCCAAGGCGCATGCATCCCTGAGGTCCCTTTTTTGTGTCCAATTTCCTCTTCTTGAAAGGACATCAGCCCTACTAGGTTAAGTCCTACCCTCATGGCCTCATTTTACTTTAATTACCTCTTTAAAGGGCGTATATCCAAATACAGTCATATTCTGTGGTTAGCGTGGTGGAGGGGTTAGGGCTTCAACATATGAATGGTGATGGGGACACAACTTGGCCCATAACCCTGCGAAGCTCCTAGGTTTCCCCAGGCCATCCCACAACTGTCTGGATCTCAACATCCAAGTCTCAGAGACACTCTCTCTTGCCATCAAATTCAATGTTACACCCTCTCACACACGCTTTCTCCAAAACCCTATTTTGTTTTCTTCATAACCCTTACCATTTTTCACCCTGAGAAAAGCTACATGTAAGGCTTTAGAAGAAAACCCAAACTCCTTATCTTAGCCAACAAAGCCCTAATCAGATGGAGTCCCTGCTACCCTCCCCAGTATCAGCTCCATCACACTCTCCCTCTCCTGCTATCCTGCTACCTTCCAAACACCCTGGCCTGCCTACTGTTCCTTGAAAAAACATGCCAACCTCTTTCCCACATGGAGGCCTTTGCACTTGCTGTTCCCTCAGCACAACATGCCCTTTCCTTGCAGTTTCTTGCCATTCCAATTTAATCTTAACTATCACCCCTTCAGAAAGGCCTTCTGTGACCAGCCAACCTAAAGCCACCACCCGGTTACACGTAATTGTGCCAACACACCTGAGCTTTCTGCACAGCGGTCATCTCCTGACACTTCCCTTGTCACTAATTCGTTTACTTGTTAATGTCCAACTCTGCCTCTCCTCTGCCCTCCACCCCACACCTAGAATGGAAGCAACAGGGGAGCAGGGGCTTTCTCTGTCTTGCTCAGAACCATATCCTCTGTGCTTCCAACTGTGCCTGGCCCCTTGTAAGTACATTAGCACATCTAATAATTCAGAAATATTCTTTTAAAAATGATACAGTACATGAATGAATGATGAGCTAGGCCAGATTTTCTCAATCGCCATACTGTTGACAGTCTGGGTTAGGGTTACAGACTGCAGGTCTGTGTCCCCAAAATTCATGAGTTGAAACTCTAACCCCCAATGGGATGGTATTTAGATGAGATGATCATGAGTGAGATTAGTCTCCTCCATGGACACAAGGGGAAGGCAGCTGTCTATAAGCCATGAAGTAGCCCTTTCTGGACACCAAACCTGCCAGCACCCTCACTTCCCAGCCTCCACACCATGATAAATAAATATCGTTGTTTGAGCCACTTGTCTATGATATTCTATTACAACAGCCCAAACTGACTAGGACAGCCAGATTGCTCCCTGTTGTGGGCGCTGTCCTGAACTTTGTAAGATATTTAGCAGCATTCCTGGCCTCTACCCACTAGATGTCAGTGACACCCACTCCCCAGTCATGACAACCAAAAATGTCTCCAAACACTGCCAAATGTCCCCTGGTGGGAGAAAAGTCACCTCAGTTGAGAACCATGCATTAGACCGTGAGCTCCCAGATAGTAGGAACTGTATCAGAAGCCGTCAGATACCTAGTATGTGCACATAATAGGTGCTCACTAAATGTTTATTGAAGACAGAAACATTGAAGTTTCACAGTGGCTATAAAAACAGACTGGTCCAGACCCATTCCTTCAACAGGATTTGGCCACTTACTATTTACATGACCTTAAGTAATTCACTTAACTTATCTAAACCTCTGCTTCCTCATTTGTTAAGCAGAAATATCAAAAAATTCCTACATTGTAATCCTGCTTTCTAAACCATAAAGTATAATATAAAGGTACTATTAGTTATCTGTTGATTCCCAGGCTATGCATTTTTACTACCTCTTGTCAGCTCTTATCTGAAGTAACTTCAAAAGAGCATATTACCTCCTAATTACCAAGACCCTGCTTTAATATTTACCTGGTCCCTCTTGTCTCCAGAAGTTGGGGGCACTTCCTAAATTTTATAAAGTTATGCCTCTCCCTCTCTTCTCCTTTTCTTTAATTTCAGACTCACAAACAAGGTCACTGTCTCAAACGACTCTTAGGAAAAGGTTTGCCCTGGACAACTTTGTCACAGGGAGACCTGAGTTATTTGTGATGTCCCTACTTCACAGTCTTCAGAAACAGTATTTTTCACCTTAAATATTAAGCTGCATCCATGGCCTATTAATGTCCTGACCTTTCCTCAAGGAGATGCCACACAGAATTAGCCTTTTTCTCTCTCATCCAATAATGGCATCTTGTTTTTATCTGTAGCATAGCACATTTCATCACATCTTGTATCAGAAGAGCAGATGGATCTTTACTTATAACTAAACTGTGAGCTTCTTGGGGAGAGGGTGGGATCCAAGGGTGTCGGGGTAAGAGATTATAACCTATGCCCTGCCTCCTTCCGTCACCGAATCCCAGAAGGAAAAAAAAATAACTATCAGAAACATAATCCCCTAGGAATCATGAAAGTACATGAAATCTGCTTTTGAGATTAGGAAAGGCAAGTCATATTTCTATGAATTCTAAAATAGTACAATTTATAGTATGCATTCTTTTTAATCAAAACAAGAAAAAAAGCACGCAAAAAGATAAACTCTGAGCGCCATCTCATGGGGAAATCCACCACTGCCCCATCAGTGCCACTCACACAGGTATGAGGGCCCTATGCAGTCCACACCCCTCTCAATCCACCTCAACCCCATCCCCTTGTCAGTCTAAGCCAGGGCAGCAGCCTCAGCAGCAGCACTCAAGGTCTAAGGTGAATGTTGCTGCCTGCGGTCTGGATTCCATGACACCAGGATGAACTTGGGCTCACCATGTGGCCACTAAACCACAGAAGCCTTCACTCCAGCCTCTATCATACACCCTGGCCATTCCGTACACCTGGGTCCTAGCTCCGTTTCCCGCTAGAGCTTAACACTTCCCCGAACCTGAGCTTTCTGAATGAGAAACGTATAGCCAAGGTAGCTTACACTGCCTTCCTCCTGGCTCAGAGCCTGCTGTGAAGAGCCCAATTGCCCTGAGCGTGAGAATATTGCCAGCCTCCTGGACCCTCCCAATCAAGGGAGGCCTCACTTTTGGATTAGACCTCCCTGCCCAAACACATACCTGCCCAAACACACAGGAGTGTGCCACATCCTTTGGACACTGGGGTTAGGCCCCTAGGCTGCTCCAAGGGGCATTTGCTCCTGCCAATTAGTGTTCCCAGCGTAGCCTGCTATCTTTAGCTTTCTCTCCATCCAGGACCATGCTGTTATAATCCCAACATGCCTCACACCTAAGCTCATATAAATTTCAGCACATCGACCAAAGTCAAAGACCCCCAACATGCCACACAGTGGTCCTGTAGCCAGTTCATGATGATAGATGGGGGACACAAGACCAGCAAGTCAAATTGCATCATGTAGTGTCTGATGATGCTATCTGATACATAATCATGAATAAGGATTCTGAAGACCAAAAACACAAACATCTATCAGAGTCAGGAATATAAGTAAATGAATGGCATGGGTCAGGTGTTAGGCAATCCAGGTTGGAGCCAACTGCCATGCATACCCACTAGGATAGTTATTTGTGTGTATCCATTTGTCTGAGCCGTGGTGCACAGATACTTGTTCAAGCATTATCCTAGATATTTCTGTGAAGGTGTTTTCTTGGGCAAGATGAACATTTAAATCAGTGGACTTTGAGGGAAGCAGATTACTGTCCATAATGCAAGTGGGCTTTGTCCAGTTAGTCAAACAAAGACTGACCTCCACCAAGCAAGAAGAAACTCTGCAGCAGAATGCCTTTGGACTCTGACTGCAACTCTTCCCTGATCTAGAGCCTGGCAGCCTACCTTGTAGCTTTTCACTTGCACCTCCACAATCATGTGATCATGTGAGCCAGTTTCTTAAAATAAATCAATCTATATATGTGTGTGCGTCTGTGTGTGTGTATGTATATGCATATGTGTATGTTTGTATATGTATGTATATGTGTATATATACACACACACACACACACACACACACACTATATATATATATATCTTATTGGTTCTACTTCTCTGGAGAACATTGACTTATACACCCATCTCAACAGACTAGCTATTACTATTCAGATCAACTAACTCTAGTGGCCAAACAAAAACATTTTTAGACCACTGCCAACCTCTAGGCAATCAGTTGGGATCATTCAGCGAGAACTGAGACATATCAAACCAGGAGCTGTTCTTAGTCAAAACTGCAGCATCTCTGCTGACCCAACTCAGGGACATCAAATTCTCCAGCCCCCATGCCACCTCCATATCCACGTTCCTTCTCTCCCCTTCCTCAGCCCCCATGCCACCTCCATATCCACGTTCCTTTTCTCCCCTTCCTCTAACCATAGTTCTCTCCACTGTATCCTCAGCACTAGTTCAAAAAGGAAAATGGATAGTATAATATTTATACAGACCAGGAGTATAATCATCACAGTAATCCTGTGTAACAGACACAAGGATCCTTCCCAGTTTACAGATAAAGAACAGGCTGAGAGAAGTTCAGTAATTTCCCCAAGATCACACAGTAAGCAGAGGTGTGGGAGATCAGAGCCTGGACCATCTGAGACCAGAACTCAGAGTCTACCAAGTTGGCTTAGTGAAGATCCTCCTAAAAATATTCATTTTCAGAAACAGCCTGGTTTACTCATCTCCAGTAAAAGATGATGAGACAACAGCTCCTGCCACAAGCCATAGGGGCCATCAGGGTTCACCACATCACACAGACAATAAACGTGCAAAACTCATTGGAGTTCTCCAGCAGAATAACAACTTTATCACCACAGGGTAACCTGAACATCCTCCATACAGCTGCAGTCAGAGCAGTAAATCGAAAACTGAAAGCTGATCCTGACACACCCCTGTTTAAAACCTTCCTGAGACTTGGGGACCTCCTGTCTCTTATCAGTATTTGCCCTGAGAGGCAGAGTGAGGCTGTGTCTTCAGATGGGGACCAGGTAACCACACTGGAGGGGGAAGGAGGTGACCCAAGGGCTGGGAACCTGCTGAGCCAGGCAAACCATGGTAGTTGGGAAGATTTGAAGGAGAAATGGGGACAGCCATATTCCTACAGTGTCCTTGCTAGTTAGGAGGATGAATGTGACCTGGCTTCTCTGTGCCCTTCCCAACTTGGATGTGTAACGTGTCATCAGGTCTTCTCAGGGAGATAGAGCCACTAAGCTTCCCCTTGCATTTTCCTCAAATGCGGGTAAAGAGAGGTTCTCTACCTCTGCATGGATTTTGTTTCTGACTGTAGATGAAAGGGTTACTCTCACCCAAGCCGTTTCTCAACCTGGCCTCATAGGGGACATCAAGAGGCCTCCAGGCTGGCTTCAGAGTGATTTTTGGCAAGAGTAGGACTAAGAGAGGCCAGGCTTTCTGCCAAATTCTGTTCTTGTGAAAAATCAGTTAGCCCATTCTGACCAGACATATAAAATAGCCTGTAATAAATGTCTCCTGAAAATGTTGGGGGAACTTTTCCATCTCTACATGCTAAGGTTATAAGAGAGTCATTGAAGCACAGGATTAGTCATGCAAGCTGTGGAAACCAAATATCTAATCAAGCCAAAGGAAAAAAAAAAAAGGAAAGAAAAGAAATGCCTTAAAGTTCTGTTCTCTTCGTCTATGTTCCTTTCTGGTAGTTGCAAAGGTCAAAGATTACTTTCATAAATCTGTTTGATATGTTGAGATGAGATGGCTGCAGAATCTAATTGCTTGGAAATGATAATTTGGTGGATATAGTCAGTAGCAAGTACAGCCTACATTATACAATTAATTTCACCCCCAGAGGGATACCTGGGAATCGGGATGTGGGCGCTAAAATTGCTCCAGATTCTTTGAAATAGGAGACCAGGTGCCTTGAGGTGAAGTAAATTATTTAGGAGAGCATAGCCAGCTATGAGCGAAATGAGGTATCCATACTCTATCCATACTCTAGGGCCATTTTTATCATCCATACATCAGCAATCTTCAAACTGAGCTACATCCTCATAAAGACCTCCCTAGGCATATGTGGGCACAAATATAACGAGTTCCAAATCTACAATTATCAAAGGTGCATTATATTATAAAATTGATCTGTGTGAGAAAGCACCTTGAGCCAACAAGCCAGGTCCCTTCTCCCTTCTTTCATTCTGCAAAAAATAACAAAACAAAACAAAAAAACCTTCTCAGCCATATAAGTATGCAGCAAGCCCAAGGTGCCAAACAAAGACGATTCAAAATTTTGATATCTGCAGAGCATTCATTAATAAGAAAACATAATCCTCACCCGTGTTTATCATGAAAAAAGCATTTCCAATAAAAAGATTTTACTTTCATGACTTGTAATTGTTTATTAAAATGTACAGTGTATACACATGTTATTTTGAATAATTATAATAATAGCTCAATCCAAAAGAAATTCGTTTTACAACTTGAAGCCTTGGACTCACAGGAAACAAGTTTTGTTTCAACTTTTAAACATATTTTCTTTTGCAGAAATGTTTTGTAGGTTGATCAATAGAAGACCCTCCAAACATAAAAATAAGTTACAATAAGAGAAAATTCTGTCATGGGGATAAAGTGAAAATGTGATTTTCATGGTTTGAAAAACATGTAATGTAGAATTTCCTACTATTAAATAAAAGCCCATTTATGTGATTTTTTAAAAATTAGATAGTGAATGTCAAGTGACTATGACATCTTTATGCCACTAGATTAATTTTAAAGAGTGATGCATTATTTTATATTAAAACATTCAATATTTATAACATGTGAGACATCTCCTTTGATACTATTTAAATTTATGAAGAAAAAATTCATAAGTCAATTTAAGAAACACATAAGGGAGTACCTAATTCTTCATAATACATTTGTGTTATCTAGAAGCAAGAACTTGGAGGACCAGTGCTTCTTACTTTCTTTTGGGATGAGCAATAGAATTGATGATCAAGAAAAAACAGTTCTGTACTTGGAACTCTAACCTGTTATTGGGCCAATATGTTAGCCTGAGTAGTGTGTTAGTAAGCAGAGATTGCCTTGATACTCAGCAAACCCATTTCTTCTTCCTGGAAACACTGTTAACATTTCCAACACTCTGCATTTGGATGAGGCCATGTAATTGGTTTTAGCCCAAGGAAGGTGAGGAAAAAGTGATGTGTCCTTCCAGGCCAAAGTGGTTAAGAACAATATCAATACACCTCCTCCACCTTCTCCATGCTTCTCTCTTCTCATCTGTCAGCTGATGACACCAGAGCAAACTAGAAACAATATGTTAAACATGGTGGAGCACAAGGTAGATGGATTCCTGAGTGACCACCTGGAGAAGCTGCCCAGAAGAACCTCCTGACAAAGAATAACTGCAATAAAATTGACGTAAGCAAGAAATACGTGTACATACGTGCATGTGTGTGTACATGTGTACATGAAACCATTAATTATCCTCAGTTACACATCTACTAATACCCTAACTATGATTTGATTCAGAAGTGTGCCCTTGCTACATTGGAAGGTGTTCCCTTATCACGCATGGATGGCTTCATTTAAACCACCACTTCCATTTTGATTAGTCTGAATTTCACATGAACATCAAAACCATGGCTGTAATTAATTCAGTTAACTTGTATATTGTCCAAACTGGTTCTACTTAAGTAATCAAACGTTCATTTTAGTTTATAACTAAAATGTAAGCTTTGTTCTTTGAAGACCCCAAACATGATGATAGGAAGTGTTCTGATCTCTAAACCCCAGGAAGTCTAATCCAGGTATTCATCTTTTTAACATTATATTATTGTAGCAAATCTATGCAGGTTGTATTCACAGTGCGACAGTAGTAGTATTCTCTCTGCCTACAACATAAAATCCAAACATTTTAGCATAGTGTGATGGTTAATTTCATGTGTCACTTTGAATGGGCCATAAAATGCCCAGATATCTGATGAAATATTATTTCCGGAGATGTCTATGAGGGTGTTGGAAGAGATTAGCATCTGAATTGGTGAACTGAGAAAAGCAGATGGCTCTTCCCAGTGTGGGTGTGGCCATCACCGAATCCTTTGAGAGCCTGAATGGAACCAAAAGGCAGAGGAAGGTTGGACTCACTCTCCACCTGACTGTTGAGCAGGAACATTGATCTCCTCCTGCCCTTGGTGCCCCTGGCTCTCAGGCCCTCAGACCCAGGATGGAATCTACACCATCAAATCTCCGGCTCTCAGGACTGCAAACTACACCATCAGCTTTCCTGGGTCTCCAGTTTATAGGTAGGAGATCATGGGACTCTCAGCCTCCCTAGTCATGTGAGCCAATACCTTATAATGTATCTCATTAGATAGATAGATAGATAGATAGATAGATAGATAGATAGATAGATAG